>NC_066509.1:17861994-18054497 GCF_024679095.1 Eriocheir sinensis
ATCTGATCGCGTGGATAAGAGATTGGCTCACCGACAGAAAACAACGAGTACTACTCAACGGACAGCCTTCCGATTGGCTTCCAGTCACTAGTGGAGTGCCTCAAGGGTCAGTGCTGGGACCCATTCTCTTCATCATATATATCAACGACCTCGAATCAGGACTGAAATCCACAATATCAAAATTTGCTGATGACACTAAGGTGGGGGGAAAGGCCCTCACAAAGACCGACTGCGAAATCATTCAGAAAGACCTCAATCACATTATCGAATGGTCGGAAAAATGGCAAATGTCCTTTAATGTTGACAAATGCAAAGTCATGCACATTGGGTCCAGAAATAGTAACCACACATACATCATGAATGGGAGACCTCTGCAAGCGATGCAGGAGGAAAAGGATCTTGGAGTCACTATCAGCAGTGACCTGAAACACGCGAATCACTGTAAAAAAGCATACAACAAAGCCAACACTATGCTCGGGTTCATAGCGAGGAACTTCGAGTGTAAAACGCCAGACGTGATGCTATCCTTGTATAATTCCATGGTAAGACCGCACCTCGAGTATGCAGTACAGTTCTGGTCTCCTAATTACAGAAAGGACATTGATTTACTGGAAAGGATTTAACGACGCGCCACGAAAATGATACCAACCTTAAGGGCTCAACCGTACGAGGAACGACTCAAGCGACTCAATCTCTTTACATTAGAGAAAAGACGCCTACGAGGAGATATGATTCAAGTCTTCAAGTATCTGAAAAAATTCAATAACGTCGATTACTTCAATTTCTTTGAATTGCAAACCAACCTAAGAACTAGAAATAACGGTTTACCCATTCAGTCTAGTCGATGTAACACAGACATCGGAAGGAGTTTCTTTTCAAACCGAGTCATCCGTCACTGGAACAATCTTCCTTCAGAAGTAGTAAATGCGAATACTATCAACTCCTTCAAATATAGAATCGACCGTCACTTCGCTGCGTCGGGAGTAAACTGAATATTGAGTTGCTTTCATCTGCTCCTCAATATCGAGGCGCTTTCATCTGCTCCTCAATGTCGAGGTGCTTTCATCTGCTCCCCAGGCCCCAGGCTGTCGAGCAGATTAAATCACCAAAGCGGGCAACCTCGTAATAAGCCAATAGGCTTTCTGTTGCCTGCGTTTCCATGTTTCCATGTTTCCTCCTTCTCATTTTGTCATTTTCTTCTCCTTTCCTCCATTCTTACTTTATCATCATTTTCTGTTTTCTTCATCCCTTTCCATTTCTCCCTCCTCTTCCCTTCTTCCTCTTCTCCTTCCTTCCCTCTAATCTCCTTTTCCTTACAGTAACAGTTCAGTAACACACACACGCCGAACCTATGCAGTACTTTCCGTTCCACGCTGCTCTACCCAATCCAGTGCAGCTGCCAGTCACGCGTGCCAGCCGTGGAAAGGGAAAGAATGAGCCTGTCCCATAAAGAGCTAGTTCCTCTCGTTGTTCTTCACATTCAACTCACTCCTGCAACTAACGTCCCCATTCGTTGAAGTTCGCCGCTCCTTTCTCAGCTTCCTGCGGCCCGTAAAGCCCCCGGCGGCAGGTAAAGGGTACTGTATAAACTTCTCTGACTCTCTATACAGGTCGCGGAATAAAGGAAGGAGAGTCAGGGATGGGGTGGAAAGGAGAAATTAGAAAGAGGGAACCGTAGAAGTATTACTATTATTATTATTATTATTATTATTATTATTATTATTATTATTATTAGTAGTAGTAGTAGTAGTAGTAGTAGTAGTAGTAGTAGTGGTAGTAGTAGTAGTAGTAGTAGTAGTAGTAGTAGTAACAGCAGCGGAAGTCGTAACAGTAGCAGCAGTCTTTCCCTTCTCCGTCCAATCACTCACAGTTTGAAGGTCTTTTCGCGGCGTTGTTTCGAGTGGATGAGAGGCGAACAAAGAACTGCTGTGTGTGTGTGTGTGTGTGTGTGTGTCTGGGCACCACGCCGCCACACACACACACACACACACACACACACACTACAACACTCCCCCGTCAGGTTCTCGGCCCAGCCCAGCGCGGGGCCGTGGCTCTCGTGGACAGTAACAGCCATACACTCCACCCCATCCTGACTAAGGGTCGGTATTATAAGACACTTTCGCTCCTCACATCAGCTATTTCTAAAGGTCAAAGAGGGGATCAATCGGGCTCTAATGCATGTTTCTTTAGGTTCATGGTGCAGAAGAAGGGTCAAACTACCACCAGGTTCATAAAACTACTCCTGCATAAACCCACAACTCCTACGAAAGCAAAACCTTGGCAATTATGTGAACTTGGGCGACGAAATGTTTAGTAATACGGCCTCTTATGTTGCCTTGGCCCGCCCCGCGCCCGCCCCCTGACCGCGGCCATACTTCACGGCCCTGTTTATGACCTCACTCACCCCTCACGACCCCCACGCACGGCGGCTACTTCGAAACAACGACCACTCCAAGACCTTATCCTCTCTCTCTCTCTCTCTCTCTCTCTCTCTCTCTCTCTCTCTCTCTCTCTCTCTCTCTCTCTCTCTCTCTCTCTCTCTCTCTCTCTCTGTTTTTGTTCGTCTGTTTGTCTCTCTCACCCTCAATTTCTCTCTGACTCGTACTAATCCACCGCACTGATCATTTTATCCTTTCCTAATCGTTTCTTTTAATTAATCTTGTCTTTAATTGCAGCCAAGCCTCAACCTCCTCATTAACTTGATATTTGTAAGAGTATCCAACGTGTGTGTGCGTGTGTGTGTGTGTGTGTGTGTGTGTGTCTATGAGAGAGAGAGAGAGAGAGAGAGAGAGAGAGAGAGAGAGAGAGAGAGAGAGTAATCTAACCTAATCTCGCCTTACCTAACCCTAACCGAACCTAACCTAACCTAACGTAGTCTTACTTAATATAGTGTAAAGTAATGCACGAAGACCTAACCTAACTTAACTATCGTTACCTGACCTAACTTAACCTAATCTATCCTAGCGAGAGGGCGAGGGCGTGAGAAGGCGAGAGAGGGGAAGGATGTGAGAGAGGGGCGAGTCTAGAGGAATACAGGAAGACCTAACCCAGCTTACCCTAGCCTTATACCTAACCTAATATAATCTAAACAAATATATCCTAGCGAGAGGGAACAGACAAGGGAAGGAGAGGTAAGAGGCATGATGGGAACGAGTCTATCTTAGCGAGAGGGAAAGGGCGAAGGAGAGGGAGAGGGTGAGAGGGACGACTGACCTAACCTAACCTCACCTAGTCTTACCTACTATAACTTTAACTAGTCTTACCTAACCTAACTAGCCTTACATAACCTAATCTATCCTAGGGAGCAGGTAGGAGCGAGAGAAAGGGAATGCCAGTGCGAGGCAAGGAGTGCAAAAGGGACGACTCAACCTAACCTTACCTTGCCTAACCTAACCTAACGTAACCCAATCTTAACTAGCGAGCAGACAATTAAGCCAAGGTCAGCATCCCACCCAGACAATTAAGCCAGGGTCAGCGTCTCACCCAGACAATTAAGACAAGGTGAGCACCCCACCCAAACAATTAAGCCAGGGTCAGCATCCCACCCAGACAATTAAGACAGGGTCAGCATCCCATCCAGACAATTAAGCCAGGGTCAGCATCCCACCCAGACAATTAAGCCAAGGTCAGCATCCCACCCAGACAATTAAGACAAGGTCAGCATCCCATCCAGACAATTAAGCCAGGGTCAGCATCCCACCCAGACAATTAAGACAAGGTCAGCATCCCATCCAGACAATTAAGCCAGGGTCAGCATCCCACCCAGACAATTAAGCCAAGGTCAACATCCCACCCAGACAATTAAGGCAGGGTCAGCATCCCACCCACAATTAAGCCAAGGTCAACATCCCACCCAAACAATTAACCCAAGGTCAACATCCCACCCAGACAAAAAAGCCAAGGTCAGCGTCCCACCCAGACAATTAAGCCAAGGTCAGCATCCCACCCAGACAATTAAGCCAAGGTCAGTATCCCACCCAGACAATTAAGCCAAGGTCAGCATCCCACCCAGACAATTAAGCCAAGGTCAGTATCCCAGCCAGACAATTAAGCCAAGGTCAGCATCACACCCAGACAATCAAGACAAGGTCAGCATCCCACCTAGACAATTAGGCCAAGGTCAGTATCCCACCCAGACAATTAAGCCAAGGTCAGCATCCCACCCAGACAATTAAGCCAAGGTCAGTATCCCACCCAGACAATTAAGCCAAGGTCAGTATCCCACCCAGACAATTAAGCCAAGGTCATTATCCCACCCAGACAATTAAGCCAAGGTCAGCATCCCCTCAGACAATTAAGCCAAGGTCAGCATCCCACCCAGACAATTAAGCCAAGGTCAGTATCCCACCCAGACAATTAAGCCAAGGTCAGCATCCCACCCAGACAATTAAGCCAAGGTCAGCATCCCACCCAGACAATTAAGCCAAGGTCAGCATCCCACCCAGACAATTAAGCCAAGGTCAGTATCCCACCCAGACAATTAAGCCAAGGTCAGCATCCCACCCAGACAATTAAGCCAAGGTCAGTATCCCACCCAGACAATTAAGCCAAGGTCAGTATCCCACCCAGACAATTAAGCCAAGGTCAGCATCCCACCTTGACAATTAAGCCAAGGTCAGTATCCCACCCAGACAATTAAGCCAAGGTCAGCATCCCACCCAGACAATTAAGCCAAGGTCAGTATCCCACCCAGACAATTAAGCCAAGGTCAGTATCCCACCCAGACAATTAAGCCAAGGTCAGCATCCCACCCAGACAATTAAGCCAAGATCAGTATCCCACCCAGACAATTAAGCCAAGGTCAGCATCCCACCCAGACAATTAAGCCAAGGTCAGCATCCCACCCAGACAATTAAGCCAAGGTCAGCATCCCACCCAGACAATTAAGCCAAGGTCAGTATCCCACCCAGACAATTAAGCCAAGGTCAGTATCCCACCCAGACAATTAAGCCAAGGTCAGCATCCCACCCAGACAATTAAGCCAAGGTCAGTATCCCACCCAGACAATTAAGCCAAGGTCAGTATCCCACCCAGACAATTAAGCCAAGGTCAGCATCCCACCCAGACAATTAAGCCAAGGTCAGCATCCCACCCAGACAATTAAGCCAAGGTCAGCATCCCACCCAGACAATTGCCAAGGTCAGCATCCCACCCAGACAATTAAGCCAAGGTCAGCATCCCACCCAGACAATTAAGCCAAGGTCAGTATCCCACCCAGACAATTAAGCCAAGGTCAGCATCCCACCCAGACAATTAAGCAATTGTCAACAGCCCCCCCAGACAATTAAGCCAAGGTCAGCATCCCACCCAGACAATTAAGCCAAGGTCAGCATCCCACCCAGACAATTAAGCCAAGGTCAGTATCCCACCCAGACAATTAAGCCAAGGTCAGCATCCCACCCAGACAATTAAGCCAAGGTCAGCATCCCACCCAGACAATTAAGCCCAGGTCAGCCAAGGTCAGCATGCCACCCAGACAATTAAGCCAAGGTCAGCATCCCACCCAGACAATAAGCCAAGGTCAGCATCCCACCCAGACAATTAAGCCAAGGTCAGCATCCCACCCAGACAATTAAGCCAAGGTCAGCATCCCACCCAGACAATTAAGCCAAGGTCAGCATCCCACCCAGACAATTAAGCCAAGGTCAGCATCCCACCCAGACAATTAAGCCAAGGTCAGCATCCCACCCAGACAATTAAGCCAAGGTCAGCATCCCACCCAGACAATTAAGCCAAGGTCAGCATCCCACCCAGACAATTAAGCCAAGGTCAGCATCCCACCCAGACAATTAAGCCAAGGTCAGCATCCCACCCACACCAATAAGCCAAGGTCAGCATCCCACCCAGACAATTAAGCCAAGGTCAGCATCCCACCCAGACAATTAAGCCAAGGTCAGCATCCCACCCAGACAATTAAGCCAAGGTCAGCATCCCACCCAGACAATTAAGCCAAGGTCAGCATCCCACCCAGTCATTTAGTCCAAGGTCAGCATCCCACCCAGACAATTAAGCCAAGGTCAGCATCCCACCCAGACAATTAAGCCAAGGTCAGCATCCCACCCAGACAATTAAGCCAAGGTCAGCATCCCACCCAGACCAATAAGCCAAGGTCAGCATCCCACCCAGACAATTAAGCCAAGGTCAGCATCCCACCCAGACAATTAAGCCAAGGTCAGCATCCCACCCAGACAATTAAGCCAAGGTCAGCATCCCACCCAGACAATTAAGCCAAGGTCAGCATCCCACCCAGACAATTAAACAAAGGTCAGCATACCACCCAGACGAATAAACCAAGGTCAGCATCCCACCCAGACAATTAAGCCAAGGTCAGCATCCCACCCAGACAATTAAGCCAAGGTCAGCATCCCACCCAGACAATTAAGCCAAGGTCAGCATCCCACCCAGACAATTAAGCCAAGGTCAGCATCCCACCGTGACAATTAAGTCAAGGTCAGCATGCCACCCAGACAATTAAGCCAAGGTCAGCATCCCACCCAGACAATTAAGCCAAGGTCAGCATCCCACCCAGACAATTAAGCCAGAGTCAGCATCCCACCCAGACAATTAAGCCAAGGTCATCATCCCACCCAGACAATTAAGCCAAGGTCATCCCACCCAGCCACTTAAGCCACGGTCAGCATCCCACCCAGGCAATTAAGCCAGGGTCAGCATCCCACCCAGGCAATTAAGCCAGGGTCAGCATCCCACCCAGGCAGTTAAGCCAAGGTCAGCATCCCACCCAGACAATTAAGCCAAGGTTAGCATCCCACCCAGGCAGTTAAGCCAGGTCAGCATCCCACCCAGGCAATTAAGCCAGGTCAGCATCCCACCCAGGCAATTAAGCCAGGTCAGCATCCCACCCAGGCAGTTAAGCCAAGGTCAGCATCCCACCCAGGCAAAGCCAAGGTCAGCATCCCACCCAGGCAGTTAAGCCAAGGTCAGCATCCCACCCAGGCAGTTAAGCCAGGGTCAGCATCCCACGCAGGCAGTTGCCAAGGTCAGCAGACCACTCAGACAGTTAAGCCAGGGTCAGCATCCCACCCAGACAATTAAGCCAGGGTCAGCATCCCACCCAGACAATTAAGCCAGGGTCAGCATCCTACCCAGGCAGTTAAGCCAAGGTCAGCATCCCACCCATGCAGTTAAGCCAGGGTCAGCATCCCACCCAGGCAGTTAAGCCAGGGTCAGCATCCCACCCAGGCACTTACGGCAGGGTCAGCATCCCACCCAGGCAATTAAGCCAGGGTCAGCATCCCACCCAGGCAGTCAAGCCAAGGTCAGCATCACCCAGGCAGTTAAGCCAAGGTCAGCATCCCACCCAGGCAGTTGCCAAGGTCAGCATCCCACCCAGGCAGTTAAGCCAGGTCAGCATCCCACCCAGGCAGTTATGCCAGGGTCAGCATCCCACCCGGGCAGTTAAGCCAGGGTCAGCATCCCACCCCGGCAGTTAAGCCAGGGTCAGCATCCAACCCAGGAAATTAAGCCAGGGTCAGCATCGCACCCAGACAGTTAAGCCAGGTCAGCATCCCACCCATGCAGTTAAGCCAGGGTCAGCATCCACCAGGCAGTTAAGCCAGGGTCAGCATCCAACCCAGGCAGTTAAGCCAAAGTCAGCATCCTACCCAGGCAGTTAATCCAGGGTCAGCATCCTACCCAGGCAGTTAAGCCAGGGTCAGCATCCTACCCAGGCAGTTAAGCCAAGGTCAGCATCCCACCCATGCAGTTAAGCCAGGGTTAGCATTCTACCCAGGCAGTTAAGCCAAGGTCAGCATCCCACCCAGGCAGTTAAGCCAAGGTCAGCATCCCACCCAGGCAGTTAAGCCAAGGTCAGCATCCTACCCAGGCAGTTAAGCCAGGGTCAGCATCCCACCCAGGCAGTTAAGCCAGGGTCAGCATCCCACCCAGGCAGTTAAGCCAGGGTCAGCATCCCACCCAGGCAGTTAAGCCAAGGTCAGCATCCCACCCATGCAGTTAAACCAGGGTCAACAGCCCACCCATGCAGTTAAGCCAGGGTCAGCATCCCACCCAGGCAGTTAAACCAAGGTCAGCATCCCACCCAGGCAATTAAGCCAAGGTTTGCATCCCAAACAGACAATTAAGCCAGGGTCAGCATCCCATCCAGACAATTAAGCCAGGGTCAGCATCCCAAACAGGCAATTAAGCCAGGGTCAACATCTCACCCAGACAATTAAGCCAAGGTCAGCATCCCACCCAGATAATTAAGAAAAGGTCAGCATCCCACCCTGTTAATTAAGCCAGGGTCAGCATCCTACCCTGACAATTAAGCTAGGGTCAGCATCCCACCCTGACAATTAAGCCAGGGTCAGCATCCCACCCAGACAATTAAGCCAAGGTCAGCATCCCACCTTGGCAATTGAGCCAGGGTCACAATCCCACCCTGACAATTGAGCCAGGGTCAGCATCCCACCCAGGCAGTTAAGCCAGGGTCATCATCCCACCCAGGCAGTTAGGCCAGGGTCAGCACCCCTCCCAGGCAGTTAAGCCATGGTCAACATCCCACCCAGGCAGTTAAGCGAGGGTCAGCATTCATCCCAGGCAGTTGAGCCAGGGTCAGCATCCCACCCAGGCAATTAAGCCAGGGTCAGCATCCTACCCAGGCAGTAAAGCCAAGGTCAGCATCCCACCCAGGCAGTTAAGCCAATGTCAGTATCCAACCCAGGCAGTTAAGCCAAGGTCAGCATCCCACCCAGGCAGTTAAGCCAGGGTAAGCATCCAACCCAGGCAGTTATGCCAGGGTCAGCATCCCACCCGGGCAGTTAAGCCAGGGTCAGCATCCCACCCGGGCAGTTAAGCCAGGGTCAGCATCCCACCCAGGAAATTAGGCCAGGGTCAGCATCCCAACCAAGCAGTTAAGCCAACGTCAGCATCCCACCCATGCAGTTAAGCCAGGGTCAGCATCCTACCCAGGCAGTTAATCCAGGGTCAGCATCCTACCCAGGCAGTTAAGCCAAGGTCAGCATCCCACCCAGGCAGTTAAGCCAGGGTCAGCATCCCACCCAGGCAGTTAAGCCAGGGTCAGCATCCTACCCAGGCAGTTAAGCCAAGGTCAGCATCCCACCCATGCAGTTAAGCCAGGGTCAGCATCCTACCCAGGCAGTTAAGCCAAGGTCAGCATCCCACCCAGGCAGTTAAGCCAAGGTCAGCATCCCACCCAGGCAGTTAAGCCAAGGTCAGCATCCCACCCAGGCAGTTAAGCCAAGGTCAGCATCCCACCCAGGCAGTTAAGCCAGGGTCAGCATCCCACCCAGGCAGTTAAGCCAGGGTCAGCATCCCACCCAGGCAGTTAAGCCAAGGTCAGCATCCCACCCATGCAGTTAAACCAGGGTCAACAGCCCACCCATGCAGTTAAGCCAGGGTCAGCATCCCACCCAGGCAGTTAAGCCAAGGTCAGCATCCCACCCAGGCACTTAAGCCAAGGTCAGCATCCCACCCAGGCAGTTAAGCCAAGGTCAGCATCCCACCCAGGCAGTTAAGCCAGGGTCCTCATCCCACCCAGGCAGTTAAGCCAGGATCAGCATCCCACCCAGGTAGTTAAGCCAAGGTCAGCATCCCACCCAGGCAATTAAACAAGGGTCAGCATTCTTCCCAGGCAGTTAAGCCAGGGTCATCATCCCACCCAGGCAGTTAAGCCAGGGTCAGCACCCCACCCAGGCAGTTAAGCCAAGGTCAGCATCCCACCCAGGCAGTTAAGCCAGGGTCAGCATTCTTCCCAGGCAGTTAAGCCAGGGTCATCATCCCACCCAGGCAGTTAAGCCAGGGTCAGCACCCCACCCAGGCAGTTAGGCCAGGGTCAGCATCCCACCCAGGCAGTTAAGCCAGGGTCAGCATCCCACCCAGGCAGTTAAGCCAGGGTCAGCATCCCACCCAGGCAGTTAAGCCAGGGTCAGCATCCCTCCCAGGCAGTTAAGCCAGAGTCATCATCCCACCCAGGGAGTTAAGCCAAGGTCAGCACCCCACCCAGGCAGTTAAGCCAGGGTCAGCATCCCACCCAGGCAGTTAAGCCAGGGTCAGCATCCCACCCAGGCAGTTAAGCCAGGGACAGTATCCCACCCAGGCAGTTAAGCCAAGGTCAGCATCCCACCCAGGCAGTTAAGCCAAGGTCAGCATCCCACCCAGGCAGTTAAGCCAAGGTCAGCATCCCACCCAGGCAGTTAAGCCAAGGTCAGCATCCCACCCAGGCAGTTAAGCCAGGGTCAGCATCCCATCCAGGCAGTTAAGCCAGGGTCAGCATCCCACCCAGGCAGTTAAGCCAAGGTCAGCATCCCACCCAGGCAGTTAAGCCAGGGTGTAGCTACATGGAATCCGGGCCACTAAGCCAGGGTCTTCATCCCTTCCCATTACTTTTATTTTTGATACCCTTCCGTTGTTGTGGTCTTCCCCCTTCTCCCAAACACACACACACACACACACACACACATTCACACACTCACACAGTCATATTGTTTGTGCAGTTGGGAACGTTTTTTTCTGCATTTTACAAGATTTTCTTCAAGCGCCGGACGACTGTTGTGAGTGGTATCCTTGCTCCTTTTTCAACGTTAAACTTAAATCCTTATTTAAATTAAAGTTAAACTGAACTGAAACTTAACCAAGTTGTAAGACCTTGTACACATTTTTTTTGTCTTATCTTTTTTGTTTGTTTTTTTGCTGTTTTTTTTATATTTTTTTACTTGTTTTACTTTTCTTTTTTTAAGGCCATAGTGCTGCCGGGCAGGGCGGTTGAGGTGCTTAGTGCATCGTTTTGGCACTCTTAGCTTCTGGCGCCGACTGCTCCTCCCCTTCCCTCGCTCGCTTCACCCTCGGTAGAATAGGCCTAACAAACTGCTCAATCGGCCAGCCGGCCTCTCTATACATCCTTTCCTCCCGTTGCTTGATCCTCTCGGCATCCCGCCTCACCGTCTCTTGGGCCGCGAGAAACTGCGCCTTGACCTCCGCCATGTTCTCCCCCGGCCTCTCTCCCAGCCAGCTGGCTCGCAGTTCAAGATACTTCTCCCACTTCTCCTCTTCACGTCTCCGTTTGGCCTCCTTTCTGTCCTCCGCTCTCTCCCTCGCCCGCCTCTTTTTCTCCTCCTCCTCTTGCTCTCGCAGCAGGCGGTCCCGGTGTTCAACAAACCTCTTCCACTCCTCCTGCTGACGGATCCGTTCCTGTTCCCGCCTCTCCCTCTCCTGCTCGTACAGCATCTGTCTGTACTCCCTCTCCTGCTCCATCCTCTCCTCCTCCTCCTCCAGCCAGCGACGCTCCTCCTCCTCCTCCCTCTCCTTGCGGCGGCGATGTCTCCAGTACTTCCGATCGGCTCGCCGCTTTTCCCGCTCAATTCTGTCTCCGCTCCCCTTGGGGCGCTTCTTGGCTCCTTCTTTTGCTTTTTTCTCTCTCGGCGGGGCCTCGCTCTGACCCCCTTCCTTCCCGAAACACTTGGTGCATCCGGGCTTCCCGCAGCCCCCTTTCTTCGACGACTTCTCTTTCCGAGGGGCCTCCTGCCCGCCCTCGGCCCGCTGAGCTTTCCTCCTGAAGCACTTGGTGCACCCAGACTTCCCGCAACCCCCCTTCTTCCGCGGCAGGCCCCTCTCCTCCCGCTCCTTCAGCACCCTGAAGGCAGACTGTAGTGCCTGGAACTGCTTGGTGGCAGCCTTAATATTGTCCGGGTTTTTGTCGGGGTGAAGCCGCAGGGCCGCCTTGTGGTAGGCCTTCTTCACCTCGGCGAAGGGCGCGTCCTCGGCCACGCCAAGGATGCGGTAGATGCTGCGTTGGGGGCAGGCCATCGGGGCTCTCGTGCTATCATAAGGGCGCCGATTCAACACGTCACCTCGGTTTGGCATTGGTGGATTTAGGTAGCCTGGAGTTGACATTGCACCCCTCTGAGTCTAGAGCTGGTGGCACCCAAGACCTTGGTGGCACCTGCTGCTGAACTCTGACGACTTCACGCGCCTCACTCCCCCTGTTTCCTGACACTGTCGCTTGATATTAAGAAAACTGCGGCCGCCATCGTCTCCCGCAGAAACTTCCGCATCATATTGCCGCGAATCTGCAACAGTAATGTGAACATAAGGATGCACATAATTATCTTCTCGCGCATGTTATTGAGATCCATGAAAGGACATGTTTCCTTCCCTCTAAAGCGGCGTCCACACAGTGCGTGACTTGTTATAATTCCCCTGCCATGCCTCTGCTTCCATTCCCTTCCCCTGGCACCCCCCATCCCCCCACTTCCGCCCCCAGTCATTCCTTTACTTCCCTTCCCCTGCCGCCCACACCTTACCCCTTCCTAACCCTTGCCATTCCTCTGTGTCCCTTCCCCTCGCCACCCCGTCTCTGCCTTCCTTCCCCTTGCCATTCCTTTGCCTCCCTTCTTTCTTTCCCCTGCCACGCCCTCCCTGGATTCCTTCCTTCCCCCTTCCATTCCTCTGTTTTCCTTCCCCTGCCGCACCCTTCCCTGTCATCCTTCCGCCCCCTGCCATTCTCCTGCTTCCATTCTTTAACCCTACCTCACCAACCCTATCTCACTTCCTCCCCCTGCCATTCCTCTGCTTCCATTCTTTAACCCTACCTCACCAACCCTGTCTCACTTCCTCCCCCAGCCATTCCTCTGCTTTGCTTTCCCTGCCGCGCCCTCCCTGCCTTCCTTCCTCCCCTTGACGTTATTAGAACTTAATTTATCTGATTAAATTTGAAAACGTCTAATGTCTGGGCAAAGAAGGGAGAGAGGGAGAGGGCGAGGGGGAGGGGGAAGGCAATGGGTGTGACAGGGAGGCTAGAGAAATGCACAAAGACCTAACCTAACCTAATCTATCTTAACGAGAGGGCAAGGGCGAGAGAGAGGGAGAGGGTAAGGGTGTAAGAGGGACGCCTTCGCTTAACCTAACCTAACCTAGCTTATC
The DNA here is from genome assembly GCF_024679095.1 of Eriocheir sinensis. Classification (NCBI taxonomy): domain Eukaryota; kingdom Metazoa; phylum Arthropoda; class Malacostraca; order Decapoda; family Varunidae; genus Eriocheir; species Eriocheir sinensis. The sequence continues at coordinate 17,874,892 of NC_066509.1, forward strand.
CTAGCCTTACTTAACCACATCTAACCTTACCTAACTTTCCTAACCTAGCCTAACCTAGCTTATCCTAGCCTTACTTAACCACATCTAACCTTACCTAACTTTCCTAACCTAACTTAACCTAGCTTATCCTAGCCTTACTTAACCACATCTAACCTTACCTAATTCTCCTAACCTAACCTAACCTAGCTTATCCTAGCCTTACTTAACCACATCTAACCTTACCTAACTTTCCTAACCATACTTAACCTAGCTTATCCTAGCCTTACTTAACCACATCTAACCTTACCTAGCTTTCCTAACCTAACCTAACCTAGCTTATCCTAGCCTTACTTAACCACATCTAACCTTACCTAACTTTCCTAACCTAACTTAACCTAGCTTATCCTAGCCTTACTTAACCACATCTAACCTTACCTAACTTTCCTAACCTAACTTAACCTAGCTTATCCTAGCCTTATTTAAACACATCTAACCTTACCTAGCTTTCCTAACCTAACATAACCTAGCTTATCCTAGCCTTACTTAACCACATCTAACCTTACCTAACTTTCCTAACCTAGCTTAACCTAGCTTATCCTAGCCTTATTTAAACACATCTAACCTTACCTAACTTTCCTAACCTAACTTAACCTAGCTTATCCTAGCCTTACTTAACCACATCTAACCTTACCTAGCTTTCCTAACCTAACTTAACCTAGCTTATCCTAGCCTTACTTAACCACATCTAACCTTACCTAACTTTCCTAACCTAACCTAACCTAGCTTATCCTAGCCTTATTTAAACACATATAACCTTACCTAACTTTCCTAACCTTACTTAACCTAGCTTATCCTGGCCTTACTTAAGCACATCTAACCTTACCTAGTTTTCCTAACCTTACTTAACCTAGCTTATCCTAGCCTTACTTAACTACATCTAACCTTATCTAACTTTCCTAACCTAACATAACCTAGCTTATCCTAGCCTTACTTAAACACATCTAACCTTACCTAGCTTTCCTAACCTTATCTAACCTCACCTAGCACCGAGCCTTCCCTAACCTAACCTAACATTGCCGAGCCTTACCTAAGCTAACCTATCTTAACCTACCTTAACCTATCCTCACTTAACCTAACATAATCTAATATATTCCAGCGAGAGAGAGAGAGAGAGAGAGAGAGAGAGAGAGAGAGAGAGAGAGAGAGAGAGAGAGAGAGAGAGAGACGGTAAGCAGAACAGGTTCAGGGGAGGCGGTGGCTGAACGGATAGCGAGACGGCCCCGCGTTCAGGAGGACGCGAGTTCAATCCCCGACCGGTGCCACCAAGCTGGGATTTTTCAGCCGCCGCCGAGTGGCTTAAAACTACCCACATGCTGTCCAGAAGGTCACCTATCAACCCAGATTCTAGATTCTAGGATTAAAGATGAGTTCCGGGAGGGCAGCATGAGCCAATGCAAGATGGCGCCACTATAAACACTCGACAGCGCCAGAACGGGCTGGGCCGACCATCAGGACCCACCGGGAAGAAGCCTTGGACCGACCATCAGGATCCACCGGGAAGAAGCCTACCGGCGCAATAGGCCAAGACGTAAAAAAAAAAAGGTTTAAAATAGTCAGTGACGTGAGGCTGCCGGAGACCGTCTTGCTCCCCCTGCACGGTGTCTGCCTGCCTGCCTGCCTGCCTGCCACCCACCCACCTCCCACCCTCTCTACCTCCTCCACTACCCATTCACCCATTTACACACACCCACAACTCTGACTCTCCACCTTCCCTTCCATTCCCTTCCCTTCCTTAACGCTGATTAATCCTTCTCCTTTTTTTCCATTCTACGTCCTCCTCCTCCTCCTCCTCCTATTCTTTTTTCTCCTCCTTATCAGACTCCTCCTCCACATTTTCTTCATTTACTTCTCTTTCTTCTCCTGCACCTTCTTCTCCTTCTCCCTCTCTTCCCTCTCTCCTGCTTCTCTTCTCCCAAACCTTTTATTTAACCTTCCTTTCTTCTTCCTTCTCTTCTTTTCTTCTTCTTCTGCTTCTTCTTTTTCTTCTTCTTCTTCTTCCTTTTCTTCTTCTTTTTCTTTTTCTAATTCTTCTTTTCTTCTTCTTCTTCTTCTATATCGTTTTCAGTTCCCGATACCAATCCTTTCTCTTCCCCTACTCACCCAACACCCACTAACCCCGCCACCACCCATCTACCACCCCATCTACCACCCACTTACCGACCCAAACAACCCTCCCACTCTCCTTCTCTTCTTCGTGATGCCGTTTCTTCTCCTCCTCCCTTCGCTTGGCTCTTATTCCTCCCTCCCCTTCTTCTCCCTTACCTACCCACCAACAACCCCTCCCACAACCCCCGCTACCTACCCTCTCGCCCGCCCACTCGTCTCCGTGATGCCATTTCTCCGCCTTCCTTTCTCTTAGCTCTGATTACTCCTTCCCTTTCCTCGCTCCCGCCCACCCACCCACCTCCTCACCCACCCGCCCACCAGACTCCGTGATGCTCTTTCTTCACCTTTTCCCTTCCCTTCTTTTCCCTACTGTAATTCCTCCTTCTCCTCCTCCTCCTCCTCCTTTATCCACTTGTCTTCTTCATACTATCCCATTTTCTTTACTTCATTTCCTTGGGCCGACCATCAGGCCCCACCGGGAAGATGCCTACCGGCGCAATAGGCAACAACGTAAAAAAAAAAAAAAAAAAAAAAATTGTTTATATTTTTACTTTCATCACATCTTGTTCTCTCCACTTTCCTCTCCTTTTCTTAAACTCACATTCCCCTTTCCCTTTCAGTCACTTTCCTCCTCATTCAATTTCCTTTTCTACATTTTCTACCCACCTGAGATTTCTACTTTTATCACAATTTTTTTCTCTCTCTGGTCATTCATTCTTAACATTCCCTTCTCTTTCCTTCGCTAAGTTCTAATTCCTCCTCCTTTCTTGCAGACTGGCTCTCTGAGCGAAAAAAAAAAGTAGTTCTAAACGGTGTAACATCTAACTGGCTCGACGTCAGAGGCGGCGTACCTCAAGGATCAGTGCTTGGCCCCATGCTCTTCTTAATTTATGTTAATGATATCGATGATGGGCTCACTTGCAAAGTATCAAAATTTGCTGATGACACAAAAATTGCTAGTAAAGTAACTGCGACACTCGACGAAGAAGCTTTACAATCAGATCTAGATCGACTTGCACGTTGGGCCAATCAATGGCAAATGAAATTTAACGTTGACAAATGTAAAGTGTTGAACATCGGGAAAAATAACAATCGCGTTCGGTACGTAATGAATGGCCAACAACTTTCTGCAGTAAGTAAAGAAAAGGATCTTGGAATCACTATATCAAGCGATATAAAGCCCAGTCAGCAATGTTCAGAGGTAGTTAAAACTGCAAACAAATTGGTTGGCTTCATCGGACGAGTCTTTAATAATAAATCAGAAAAAAGTAATATTAAAACTGTATAAATCGTTGGTTCGACCCCGTCTAGAGTACTGTGTACAGTTTTCGTCTCCCTACTACAGAAAAGACATTGAAAAGTTGGAACGGGTTCAACGAGGAGTAACAAAGATGATTCCTAGGTTGAGAAATTTGTCATATGAACAAAGGCTTATAGAAGTAAATTTATTCAGCCTATCAAAACGAAGAATGCGAGGCGATCTAATAAAAGTGTTTAAAATGTTTAAAGGATTCAGTGATATTAATGCGGAAGATTACTTTACAATTGATCGATCAAATAGAACAAGAAGAAATCACAATTTGAAGATAAGTGGTAAAAGATTCTCGTCGCACGAAGCTAAACACTTCTTCTTCAATCGAGTTGTTAATGTTTGGAACTCTACCCTGTGATGTCGTTGATAGTACAACAGTTACGGCCTTCAAGAATAGATTAGACAAGTGTTTTGAATCCAACCAGCAACTAAGATATTACTCATTGTCGTAATAACGTTAAGTTCTTTCAAATACTGGTGTCCTTGTCCGCGTTTATTGCCCGGTTAGTGGTAGCAGTAATGGTAGTTCTTTCCTCTTTCCTACATAATTTCCATGCAGTTTTTCCATGCTGCATGGTTCTTTTTCCTTTCCTGCCAGCTTTGGCTGGAGGGATGGGGGGGGGGGGGGGGAGGAGCCTTCGCCTTTGCTGTCCTTCATCTTCCACCTTTGATTAGATACTAATAGATAGTTAGTGTAGCTTGTCACAAACAGCCTCGTAAGGACCAGCAGGTCTGCTGTTGTTTGTTCTTCCTTTGTGTTCCTTCCTCACCCATCTTTTCTCTTTTCCAGTATAACCCTTCCTATCCTCAGCAATATCCCCTACATTTCCTACTCTCTTTGGCATTCATTCTCCCCCCTTCGCTAATCTGTAATTCCTCCTTCCCTTCACCCAAGCCCTCTTCCCTACATGTCCTATCTCTCCCTCATCCATCTCCTTTTCTACATTTCCTAACCTCTCCGTAATGTCACTCTCAGCCAATTTACTTTAACACGTCATTCATCTTTAACCTCCGTTCCTTATGTAACCTCTAACTTATTCTTTCCCCTTCCCATCCCCGCCATCCTCATCCATTTTCTTTTCTACAATTCCTAATCTCTCCATAATATTACTCTCATCCCATTTTTCAATAGGTCATTCATCCTTAACCTTCCTTCCTTATGTAACCTCTAACTCAGGGAGGGGTTCCCAGCCTTTTTGTTCCTCTGTACCCCTTGGAGATTTTTATAGGTTCCCGTGTACCCCTAAGAATCTAGGATAAAAAAAACGATGAAATTGTAATATTTTGATGTTATTTTATAATGAAATCTGTGTGTGTAGACTGATAATATAATTTAAATAACAGTTTTGCTTACTAAAATGAGGAAATTGAAAAAAAACACGACATTGTGCAATTTGAATGCAGATTACAACACCATGTATTGCACAGTGGTGGTTATTCTCTCGGACCCAAATGTACCACTGGGGGTACATATACCCCAGGTTGGGAATCCCTGCTCTAACTCATTCTTCCCCTTTCCATCCCGTCATCCACATCCATTTCCTTTCAATATTCACTACACTTCTTGATAATTTTACTATCATCACATTTTTTTCACAGGAGGTCATTCATTCTTAACCTCCTTCCCTTATGTAACCTCTAATTCATTCTTTCCCCTTCCCATCCCCTTTATCCTCATCCATTTCTTTCTTTACATTTACTAACCTCTTGATAATTTTAGTATCAGCACATTTCTTTTAACAGGAAAAAGGGGGAGAGAGCAGGTAAGGTTGAGGATGTGAGGGGGACGATTCTATACCTAACCTAACACCTATCTTAACCTAACCTACCTTAACCTAATCTAGCAAGCAGGTGAGAGGGCCAACCTAACCCGACCTAACCTTACCTAACTTAACCTACCATAACTTAATCTACCTCCTTCCTTATATAACCTCTGACTCATTCTTCCCCTTCTCATCCCTCTCTCCTCTACCCACACATCCACCCTCATCCTCATCCTTTCCCTCTTCTCCATTCACTCCCCTCTGCTCTACGGTTTTAGTCCCAGCTTTTTATTTTTCCTCACAGGCAAGCTATTCAGTCTCCCCAGCTTCTCTTTACTAAGTCTCTGATTCCTCCTTCCCCTTCTCCGTATATACGTTTTCAGTGTATTCCTCTTCTATATTTACTTTCCTCTGTTCTGTCCATCCATCTATCTTTTATCACCATTTTTTTCAGTCTCAAACAAACTCACTCTCGGACTCGTATTCTCAGACGCTTTCGGCTCTCACAACAACTATTTCCAAAGCCCACAACAGATGTGAGTGTGTAAGCCCCGAAATGTTTGAGAAGACAGGCATTTTTTCCCCCATACATGGTGCAGAAGCCTTGTTAAACTCCCTACAACTACTAACACAACTCCCACGAAAGCCTTACCATGTGTGTGAGGATATGTCAGCCCCGAAATACTTGAGTCACTCTTTTGCCTTATCTCTGTTTAGCTTCAGCACTACACAGCAGGCACCCGCATCTGGCAACTCCTCCCTTGGGTCCTCTACTGCCCTCATCGCTCACGTCCCTTTCCTTTCCTTTTTTTTTCTACCCTCTTCTATCTCTCCTCCTTACTGCCTCTTTGCTCACCCTCCGTTCTGCCTCCAACGGTCAGTCCCAGCTCTTGTTCCTTCACCTCCAGCCTGCCTTCCTTCCCTCGCTGCACTTTCCTCTTTTTCCGGCCTCCTCTATCTCTCCGTCCTACCGCCTCCCACACTTTATTCCGCCACCTCTCTGCTCACCCTCCGTCCTGTCTTCAATGGTCAGTCCCAGCTCTTGTTCCTTCACCTCCAGCTCGCCTTCCTTTCCTCGAACCGCCAATCCTTTCGTCTGAACTCTTCTGATCTCTTTACATCCAACCCTCGCCTCAGTTTCCTCTCCTCCTCCCCTCCTCTGTGCTTTCACCGGTGTCTCAGAATAGAAGAACATCGCCTAACAGAAGTGTGGCCGTGTGACATATGATAATAGACGCTTACTGAAGGGTACAAAGCTTTAGAAGGAGATTCGTAATTCATGGAGGAGGCGGTGGTTGTTAGCGTCATCTGTCATTTTTTCTACACGTCGCTTACAATTCTTCTTTATTTCTTACCCCATAACACTTTAGGAGACGAGGAAAGGGCAGTGACGAGGGTGGAGGCTTCCTGGCAAACGACTAACCAAATCAACGACCTCTACTGTATCCTTTAATATATGGTGTTTACGGTTTACCTTCATTTCTTGCCCCATAACGCTTTAGGTGACAACGAAAGAGCAAAGGCGAGAGTGAAGGCTTCCTGGCAAACGACTAACCAATCAAAGTGTTTCATCTCGCGGGCACAGCGGCTCCGTCTATCTCCCATGACGAATGACCCGCCTGCCGATCGGTCACCCGGGTCGCTGTCCTGCACTAACACGACCATTTCCAGCAGCAGCGGCAGCGGCGGCCTAAAGGAGAGCGACAGGTGTTTGGTTGGTATTTTCAGACGCTTCCACCTCACGCTCCTCTCACGTCAACTGTTTACAAAGGCCCAAAAGGAGATTAACAGGGTCTGCATGAGTGTATTTTTACGTTCATGGCACAGTGGAAGAATTGGACTACCACCAGGGTCATAAACGTACCTCTAGATATGTCCCAAACACCTCCGAAAGTCTTGTCAAATGTGTGTGTGCTTTGGGATCGAAAAGCTTAAGAATTTGACCCTCAGACGCTTCCACCCCTAACAGCAACTGTTTACAAAGGCCCACAAGGAGATTAGTCCAGGTTTTCATGAGTGTTCTTTAACGTTCATGGTAAAGAAGAAGGATCAAACTACTACCGAGGTCATAAACGTACTTCTAGGAACGCCCCAAACTCCTACGAAAGCCTTGTCAAATGGGTGCGTGCTTGGGGGCCGAAATATTTAAGAGTAAGGCCCAGTGACCCGAGTTTCTGCGCAGCGCTCCGGTACTTCCAGTTGCTGGGTGATGCAGGGCGGTCCTTTTTTATTGGTGTTCCGTGAGGGGCCGCTCGCTACCCCGCCTCTCCTCTCCTCTCCCTGCAGGCGTTGTCCTTTAATCTCTCTCTCTCTCTCTCTCTCTCTCTCTCTCTCTCTCTCTCTCTCTCTCCATTTATCGTAGGAGAGAAAGCACAGGAAAAGATAGGCAAAATGTATTACAGGGTTGGTGATTTTTTTTAATTTAAAAAAAATATATAAAAAATCAGATTTTTTTTATTTAAATCATTTTTTTATTTAAATCAGATTTTTTTTTAATCAATATATATATATATATATATATATATATATATATATATATATATATATATATATATATATATATATATATATATATATATATATATATATATATATATATATATATATATATATATATATATATATATATATATATATATATATATATATATATATATATATATATATATATATATATATATATATATATATATATATATATATATATATATATATATATATATATATATATATATATATATATATTCAATACATTAGTTTAAAACACATTTTGGAGTGTTTTTACAGCATGTTGCATCATCTCTCACTTGGTCACAACGTGTTTGAACCTGTCAAGCAGCCCAGTAGCCACAGACCAGGATTGCATCATCTCTCTCAGGTTCTGTCCTGTTCCTCTTACATCATGTTAGGACATAGCCGGACTTGTGCCACTGTGTAGTAGTTTGACTGTTTGGGTGTTACAGGCCAGCCACTCATTCCTGAGCTAACAGCAAGACCGTAGAGATGTCACTGACCACAAGGATTAATGTGTCTGGCAGGAAGAGTGATCCAGTGTGGGAACATTTTAGCAGAATTCCTTCAGAGTCTGGGAAAGCATGGAGAGCTATATGCAAACAGTGTAAACTGGAGTTACAAGGAATAGTAGCAAGACTGAAAAGAACCAAATTTATTGTCATAAGAATTAAAAACCTTATTTTTTAAAGATTTTGAATTTCAATTTCAAAGAATTTTTATGAACTACTTTTAAAGAAGTGTATCATTACTTTTCAAAGACTGCTTTTATAGTATAATTTCAATTTTCTTTTCTTTTAAATACAGGCCGTAATAATTTTCTTTTTTAAATTCATTACTTCAGGAAATAAGTACAGTTCATTACAAGTAAACCTCTTTGATATCCATTTTTTAATAGCATGTGGATTTTTTTGTTATACTGTATGTATTGTAAAAGGAATTGCTTTAATATTCTACTCCTCAGAAATAAGTACAGTTCATTATAAGTAAAACCCTTTGATTTCATTTTTTAATGGAATGTGGAAATTTTTGTTGTATTGTAAAAGGAAGCTTTTAGTGTTCTGTTCCTCAGGAATATATAAGCAGGTGTAAGTATGTGTTTGTTTTAATATTTTTCCTTTACATTCCATGTTGGTTTGGACAGAAGTAAATATTGAATTAAATCAATGATTTAAAAAAAATAATTTGATTTAAATCTTGATTTAAATCACTGATTTAAATCATCATGATTTAAATCGGCCAACCCTGATGTATTACGATTCTCTCTCTCTCTCTCTCTCTCTCTCTCTCTCTCTCTCTCTCTCTCTCTCTCTCTCTCTCTCTCTCTCTCTCTCTCTCACACACACACACACACACACACACACACACACACACACAGGCAAGGGAACAAACAGGGGAGGGGTTGAGGTGAAGGGAAGGCGGAGGAAGTGGTGCGGGCGTGCCCCTGGCGTGGCGGGGCCGGAATGTAAACACACAGGCCTCGGCGGACAGGTGCATGGGGAGGGCCTCGCCGCGCCGCCTCTCTGCCCGGCCCTGGCTGTACGTGTTCTTTTTCCCCTTTGTATGCCTTTGTTTGTTTAGTGTTTTCAAGTTAAATGTTTCCCACTCGTGTAAAACAGTTCGCCTATGTTATAGTGGGATGTTTTTCTCCTCTTTCCGTCATCGCCGGAGCTGTCTTCCTTCAGTCTGGCGGCGGTGTGTTTCAAGCAGGTCGCAGCAGCCTCGTAACACGGCGGGGATTGTGTATGCAGCGCGTGCGTTCCCTGCTCGTGTGTCCTCTGCCTGCACCGGCAGCCCTGACCTTGGCGGCCGGAGCAGTAACTGAGTCACTTCGGAAGGAACACGCCGGAGAATGTTCATTAGTCAGATACGAGCAAACAAATGCTGTTGTTCAGTTTATTTTCTCCCTCTCATGCACATCGGCGCGCCATAGAGGGCAGCATTGTCACTTGACAACGGGCCGCGCCATTACGGCTGAGAGGACCACTTGATGCTGCTCAACGGAAGACCAGCCCGCCGAGCCCCCGCCGGGATGCGGGCGGGGCGGGGCGGGAGGGCAGCGCCGCAGTACAGCGCCCGCACGGCTGGCCGCCCCGACCCCCACTGGCCCACGGGACGGCCGTGGCCCGGCCTTTTATGTTGGTGCCTGTTTTACCGAATGACTGAGCTCCCGTGGAAAACAAGTTGGCTTTTACGCCGCACCAAAGAAATTACCGGCACAAAAAGGGCGAGCCCGAGTCACGCCAGGGAGGCCCGCACAAAGCCCCGGCCAGCCCCGGCCAGGCGCCGCCACAATGGAAGGGCAGACTAACTTTCCTGCCGTCTGCAGGAAGGAGAAAGACAAAGAGCCGCGGAGGAGTTGCTCGTTATCCCCGTCGCCAGATTGCGCTCCCGGCCACTGGTGAATTACAGCAGCCTTCAAGATACATTTCCATTTATTGTAACTGTCAGCTGCGAGGGGAAAAAAGACAGAACGAGACGGGATGAAAGAAAAGGAGAAAATGGGATAGGGAGGAAACACGGGCTGAGCGAGTCTTTGATCAGCAGGGACAAAGGGAGAGAGGACGGAGTCACCTCGTCCTGCCTCGCCGTCTGCCGGGACGCGAAACACTACCTCACCTGCTGCTGCGCCTCGCCTTTGTTTGTGCCGAAACTTTGTCCGACTCTTTGTGCCGCCCTCAAACTTTGTCTTGTGTCTCACGCTTCTTACGTCCCGGCCGTCATCGAGTTAACTTGAGGCTTCACCTCTATTCAGGAGCAGTAAGTAGCGGCCTTTTTTTTTTATTATTGTTATCTTTTTTTTTTTCACGCCTCTGAACTGTCTCCTTTTCTGTAAAAAAAATAAAAATAAAAATACTGGCGGGACGCGACTTACACAGAAAAACAATATCCTGACCCTCAACATTTAAGTCTGTATTTTTAAACGTATCGGTCCTGCAGTTCGTCTGTTTGAAAAGCCTCTCGTGGAAGTCGCTGGGGTTCTCATGGGCTCCTATGAAAGCCTTGTCAAATGTGTGTTTCTTAGGTTAATGGTACATAAGAAGGATCATACTACAACCAGGGTGATTAAACTATCCCTGAGAATGGCCAAAACTCCCATGAAAGCCTTGTCAAATGCGTGTTTCTTAAGTTATTGGTACATACGAAGTGTCATACTACAACCAGGGTGATTAAACTATCCCTGGAAATGTCCAAAACTCCTATGAAAGCGTTGTCAAATGTGTGTTTCTTAGGTTCATGGTACAGAAGAAGGGTCATACTACCACCAGGGTCATTAAACTATCCCTGGAAATGCCCAAACTCCTACGAAACCCTTGCCATAATGTGTGTCCTTGGGCCCCAGAATATTTAAGAAAGTGACCCTTGGAAAACGCATGTAAATTCCGTGCATTACTTGGCTTTGTACCGCTTAAGGTGACAAACGTTCAGTAGGAATGATAAAACAAATGCAAGTGACAAGCTGTAAGGAGAGCAATGGCGGGTTGTTCTTCACCGTTTGTCACAAATGTTAAGTAGGAATAAAAAAAAGTTAGTGACAAGCCATAAGGAGAGGATTGGCGGGTGTTATTTTTACCGTGTGTGTCTGTGTGTGTTGGGTGGTGTCGCCAAGGCCATGAACAGACCCCAGTTCCATCCATAACAGCTCGGAAGGAGGGGTTCACCAGGGTCCCAGACAGGCTGCTGTGTCCTGGTAATGGGTGTGTTAGTCTTCCTGTAGCAGCTGAGTTTGGGTTATGTCGCCAAGGTCATTAACAGACCCCATTCCACCCACCACAGCTAGTAAGGGTCGAGGGGGTTCAGCAGGGTCCCAGAGAGGCTGCTGTGTCATGGCAATGGGTGTTATACTTTACAGTAGCAGCTTTGTGTTGTGTGCATGGTTGGGTAAGATCACAGAGCCAAGAACAGCGCCCCAACCAGCAGCGACAGCAGAGGGAGGGTCGAGGGGTTCACCAGGGTCCCGGGAGGCTGCTGTGACCTGGATTGGCGGGTCGCGATGAGCGAGCAAACAAACCTCGTCTTGACAAGCGCAGCGGAGGCGGAGCACTACCACCACCACAGGTTTATAAATGGATGAAGGGCTTTAATAAGGGAGATATTCATAAGGTTTTGTTGGTAAGAGAACCGGGTAGGACACGAAGTAATGGGTTTAAACTGGATAAATTCAGATTCAACAAGGACATAGGCAAAAATTGGTTTACTAACAGGGTTGTGGATGAGTGGAATAGGCTTAGCAGTCATGTGGTGAGTGCCAATACAATTGTCACATTCAAAAATAGATTAGATAAATTCATGGACAGCGATATTAGGTGGGGTTAGATAAACAGAAGCTTAGGGTTAAAGGAGCTGCCTTGTATAGGCCTACCGGCCTCTTGCAGACTCCAACGTTCTTATGTTCTTATGTTCTAGCCACCCACCCCCTCTCCTCTCCTCCCACCTTTCCGTGCGTCACCGCCAGGGAAGTCATCAGTATTTTTACCACAGGACGAGTTACTAGATTTTTCTCATGCGCGTGCAATCGTGTCCGACATCAAAGCTTACAGCGCCACAAGGAAGGCAGCGAGCGGATGAGTGGTCAGGCATATTCTCAAGCATTTCGGGGCTTACACACACGCTTACATTTCTTAAAAGTTTGGTATAGGTTATGTTAATATTTCCAAGGGTTGTTTTATGAGCCTAGTGGTAGTGTGACAAGACCTCTGCACCATGAACGTGAAAGCACACTCATTAGAACCCGACTCGTCTCCTTTGTGGCCTTTGGAAATAGTTGTTGTGAGAGCCTTAGATCCATATCCTCAAACATTTCCAGGCTTACACACTCACCCACATTTGTTAAGGCTTTGGTATAGGTTAAGTTTGTATTTCAGAGGGTTGTTTTATGAGCCTAGTGATAGTTTGACAAGGCCTCTGCACCATGAACGTGAAAACACACTCTTGAGAACCCGATTCATCTCCTTTGTGGCCTTTGAAATAAATTGTTGTGAGTGTCGAAAGCGCCTGAGAACACGGACCTCAACTAATCAAGGAACTTTATTCTGTGTCGGCGCAGAGCAATGTTTGAGAAGCTGTGTAACATCCATCTCTTTGTACACACACTCTTTGCATCACCTCTCCTTCTCTCCCTCCCCACTGACGTTACCTGGTCTCTTGTTTTAGTCCCTTCACTCCCAGCTGTCCTCATTTCCTTCCTCTGTTGTCCATGGATACTTTTTTTCCTGCTTGTCGAGGGAGCCGCCAAAATGTGTGTTAGCTATGCCCCTCCCACCTCATTACCACGTCTCTCATTATTTTGTAGTCCTTCCTTTTGTGTTAGTCTAATGTTTGAGTATACAGGTTCATATCCATTTGACATATACTTTTTTTCGCAAGTTGACTGACAAAAAGGGCATCACCAAAACATGTAGAAACTATGCCCCTCCCACCTCATTACCACGTCTCTCATTATTTTGTAGTCCTTCCTTTTGTGTTAGTCTAATGTTCGGGTGTACAGGGCCATATCCATTTGACATTCACCTCCGTAAGTTGACTGCCTATAGGGCAGGGTTTCTCTACCCTTTTTCGGCAGTGGCCCCCTCCAAGGTAATTTGAGTTCTCGTGGCCCCCCCTAAGGTACTACATCTTGGGAAGTGGATAAAGTAATGATCGTTGTTAGGATCAGCCTTCCTGAGTCCTAACGCGTCCAATACTGGTACCACTACGTACACGAACATGCTCTGACAGTCTGACTAAATTCTTTAGCGCTGCCTTATGTTAACGTGTAAGCAGGAAAAAGATATACTGTGTAAAAAAAAAAAAAGCAGATAAAAGCTGTCTTCTCTTTTTTCAGGAAAATTGAAGGACAAACGGACCAAAATGGTAAAGAATGTCCTTAAAAGGACAAACATAGCAACCCTAAATCCAGTGTTGCCAGCTCATGGGAAGTGAGCGTTGCCAGGATTACGCAAAAAGACGCTGAAGTCGCTAAATGAAGCAATAGAACAGCTGATAAGAAAACACCATAACAAATATGAAAATATTAAGCTCATATGAGCAACGCAAACTTAGGAAGTTCTGTTGCCCCCTGTGGCCCCCCATTTTCCTAATTTTGTTCTATGGCCCCTGAAAATTTATCATGGCCCCCAGGGGACCACATGGCCCACGTTGAGAAACCCTGCTACAGGGTGCCAACACAGTGTCTATTAATCATGCATTCTTCACCTAATTGCCACGTCTTTCATTGGTAGTCCTTCCTATTGTGTTATTCTACTCTTTGGCGATACAAGTTCACATCCATTTGACGTTTTTCTCTGTGCGCTGACTGGCTGAAGGGTAAACACAACCATTCCCAGCCTTCAATTTTAAGTCTATTTCTATTCCTCCCTTCCGTGCTCAGTTTGTATTTGCCAGTGTACGTTCAAAGCTTCATATCCACCTGACATACTCTCCTCCGTTCGTTGACTGTCTAAAGGCACATTCCTGTCCTTCAACGTAACTCCTCCGCGGGTCGTTCTATCCACCACGCTGCCTTTCCCTTCCCTCCCTACTTCCCCTTTACTCCCTTTTCCCTTCTGCCTTCATTTGCCTCAGTCTGCTCTGTACGTTGACTCACTAAAGAAAGGTTAAGTTAAACACGCATTGCTATCCGTCATTTTTTTACTCCTATATTCTTCCCTTTTGTGCTCTACTGATGGTCGTTAATACAAGCTCATACCCATTTGACACACATATATATACGTTCCTTCATAAGTTGGCAGGTTAAAAGGTTCCCCCCACCTATTAACTAAGTCTTTCATGTACACTCCTTCCTTTTCTGCTTTATTCTGCTTTCTGTGTGGCGGCGTACGTTCATATCCATTTAACATTCTCCTTCTCTGTCCGTTGAGACTAAAGGTTAAGCTAAACACACACGTCAGCATTCCTGTCCTTCATCGTGACTCCTCCTCGGGTCATCCAATCCACCTCGCTGCCTCCATTCACCGCTTCTGCCTCGCCCACTCATGCCTCACCACCACCACCACCACCACCACCCACGCCTCCACATCCTCGACCTTTCCTCCCTCAAGCCACCCCTACACACACCCTCACCCCGTCCCCTCCCCGCCCAGACTCACACCCACACCCTCAATCATCCAATAGTCTGAGACCCGCGAGGCTTGTTCTATTAACACGCAAAGTCACACACACACACACACACACACACACACACACACACACACACACACACACACACACACACACACACACATTTGACAAGGCTTTCGTAGGAGTTTCGGGCATTTCCAGAGGTAGTTTTATGACCCTGGTAGTAGTTTGACCATTCTTCTGTACCCTGAACGTGAAAAAAAAAACTAAAAAACCCGATTCATCTCCTTTTTGTCCTTTGATGTAATAGTTGATGTGAGCGGCGGAAGCGTCTGAGCATACCGACCACTCTCTCTCTCTCTCTCTCTCTCTCTCTCTGTATATCTCTCTCTCTCTCTCTCTCTCTCTCTCTAATCTCTGTAGCAATTCCTCCTCTTCTTCCTCCTCCTCCTTAAGTCATTCCCGCATTCCCTCCCTTCTTTACATGCCCCTCCCTCTTTCTTTCCTTCTTTCCCCTTCCTTCTCTCTCTTTTGCCTCCTTCTCACTCTTTCAGTAAATCTATCAGCCATTCCTTCTCTGCTTATTCATCTTCTTTCATTTGCTATTATATTTTTTTTTAGTATTCCCTCCCTTCTGTACAAGTCCCTGCCTCTCTCTCTCGAGCTCCCCCCCCCTCTCTCTCTTTCTCTTTCACCTCTTTCCCTTCCTTCCCTCTTTCCTTTCCCTTCCCTTCCTCCTTCTCCGTACCTCTACCTTCCCTTCCCCTACTTTCTTCCTCGTCCTTTCCCATACCATTTTCCTCTAACCTTCCTATCCCTCTCCTTCTCCTCCCTTCTCTTTCTCTTTCCTTCCCTTCTCTTCCCTCCTTCCTACCCTGTCCCTTCTCCCTTTTACCCCTTCCAAATCCCTTCCCCTTCTTCCTCCCACGTCCCTTTCCCTCCCCGTCCATTCCCCTAACTTTTTCCCTTCTTTCCTCTTCCCTTCTCTAATATTGTCAGCCATTTCTCATCCTCCTACAGACACTTGCGTTCCCTTCCTTCTCAACAAGCGTGTCATCGTGCCCATATCCGCGCTCTCTGATGCCATCCTCTCACTCGTTGAAATGCAAATCACCTTTTTTAGTCGTGGTGTAACAAGTCTTTCGCCCACTTCCTAGTCCGCTGTTTTCATTCTCTCTCCCTTCTGTTGAGCCCCTCGAGGGAACACGCGGCCTGCAAGTGTGTTCTCCCTTCCCCTTATTCCCCTTCTTCACCGTCCCTTCTCTCCCCTACCTTACCTCCTTCTCGGTCTCTTCCCCTTCCTCCTTCACCTCCCTTCTTTCCCCTTCCTCCTTCCTCCTTTCCATCCCTTCTTTTCCCTCCTTACCTGTCTCTTCCCTTCCTTTCCCCTCCCTTCTTTTCCCTTACTCCTTCCTTTCTCTCCTTCCCATCTCTTCTTTTACCTCCTTCCCTGTTTCTTCCCCTTCCTTTCCCCTCCCTTCTTTTCCCTTACTCCTTCCTTTCTCTCCTTCCCATCTCTTCTTTTACCTCCTTCCCTGTTTCTTCCCCTTCCTTTCCCCTCCCTTCTTCCCCCGTTCCTTCCTTTCTCTCCTTCCCCTCTCTCCTTTCTCTGTCTCTTCCCCTTCTTACTTACTCCCTTCTCTTCTTTCCTCTTCCTTGACGTGCCTCTCCTTCCTTCCCCTCCCTTCTCTCTCCTCCTCCCTTTTCCCTGTTCATTCCTCTTTCTCCTTTTACTCCTTTCTTACCGCTCCTTCCCCGTCCCTTCCTCTCCCTCCTTTCTTCCCCTTCACTTCCCCTCTAATCTTCCTTTCCCGTCCCTTCCTCTCCCTCCTTCCTTTCTTTTACCATCCCTCCTCCCCCTTGACTTCCCTTCCCTTCTAACCTTCCTTTCCTGACCTTCATGTCCTCCGTTGTGTTTTCCTTCCCATTGCAAGAGTGATCCTTTCCCATCTCTCCCTCCTTCCTCCCTCCCTTCTTAATTTCCCTTCCCCTTCTCCCTCTTTCCTTCCCTTCATGTCTCTCTTAGCTTGTCCTCCGCCCCGTTTCCCTCCTCGTTGCAAATGTTCGTGCGTGCGCCGGAGATCAACAGCTTCAGCGTGTTAGCATTGTGGTGAGTCAGGCCGGGAAGGTTCACTGCTCGGCACGAACTAATATTTGTAAACACTTTATCCGCCGTGGGTGTCGGATCAGCCTGGCGACGGTTGCACTGGATTCCTTTACACACACACACTGACGCATTCACTCCCCTCTGCCTGGCCGTGGATTGCTGCGTCATGTGGGTATTGACGTTTGAGGCGTGTATTCTCAGCTGCAACAAACTTCCCAAGGCCACAAAGGAGATTAGTCAGGTTCTCAAGTGTTTTTTTCACTAAGCCCATAAAACTACCCATGGAAATGCCTACAACCTTTACCAAACGCTTTCGCCTCTCACAGTCAATATTTTCAAAGGCCACAAAGGAGGTTAGTCGGGTTCTCAAGGGTGTTATTTTTACGTTCATGGTGCAGAGGCCTCGTCAAACTATCACTAGGCTCATAAAACTACTCATGGAAATACTAACACAACCAAAACATCTACGAAAGTCTTACCAAATGTGGGTGTGTGAGCGCGGAAATGTTTGAGACTATAAGTGTTAAAGAGAAGAGAAGTATGAGGCGTGGAGGAGTTAGATATATGAGGAGTACGAGGCGTGAAGGTGAGGATAAAGAGGAATATGAGGTTTGAAGGTATAAAGGTTAGGTTAGGTTAGGTTAGGTTAGGTTAGTTATTTAGCTAGTAGCACATTTTGGCGAACTTTTATATCAACCTCTCACCAAAGAAATTAAACGTCCCACACAGCCACACACATATCGACGGGTGAAAGTGAAAACAAAGAGGAATATGAGGTTTGAAGGTGTGAAGATGTTATTTTTTTTACAGTAAAGGAAGCAGCTCAAGGGCAAAAGAATGAAGAATAATAATGAAAAAAGCCCGCTAAACACTGCCCTTATAATAAATAACAAAAAAGAGTTCAGAAGAGTGGCCAAAAGAGAGGTCAACTTCAGTCAGAGGTCAGTTTCGGTCAGTAAGATAGTTTGTTGGTTAGATACTGGCAAATTTTGACGAACTTTTTTTCTAACCCGCCATCAAAGAACCTAAACTACCCCGCAACACACACATCCCTTCCCTTCTCCTTCCCGTCCCTCCCCCTTTCTTTCCCTCACTCCTTCCCTTTCCTTCCCTCCTTACCCGCCACTTCTTTTCCTCCTTCCCCGTCTCTTTCTATTCTCTTCCCTTCCCTTCCCTCCTTCCCGTTCCTTCTTTTCCATCCTTTCCCTTGAGAACAAAGAGAAATATGAAGTTGAAAAGTGTGTGGTGTTAGTTTTAGTTAGTTAGTTAGTTTGTTAGTGACACATTCTGACTAACCGTTTTCTAACCCCCCAGGAAATTAAGCTGCCCCCCCTACACACGTTGGTGGTCACTGCCCCCCAAAAGACCGTACGCTATTATATGGGTGGGTAAACAGTGACAGACCCAGCACACACACACACACACACACACACACATATGGTTGCTCCTCTCCCCTGCCTTCCCTTCCTCCCCTTCCCCTGCCTCGCCCTGCCCCCCCTCCGCCGCCCTCATGGCATACTTGAGGCTGTTGGTGTGACGCGCCCCGCCCCTCACCAACACGAAAAGGATGTTGTTGGTGGGGCACTGAACTTACTTTCCTTCTTCCTTCTTTTCTTTCCCGTTGACTTACTGGTTAGTTTTAGGTCTATTTGTAAAGTCTATCATGCTTACAAATGACTGAAACAATGAAGAACAGCACCGCTTCTTTCACTTGGCTTCCATAGTAAATCATTTTGAAGGCCTTGGAACTTTACTTTTCTTTTTCCTTCCTTCCCTCTCCAATTACTTGACTTACTCGTTGGTTTTAGGTCCATTTCAAAGGTCATTCAAGCTTAAAAATGACTACAGAGATGGAAAAAACACAGCTTCTTTAATACGACTTCATTTGTTAATCATTTGGAAGTCCATGACTAAAACAATGGAAGAAACACAACCTTATACCTCATTTGCATTTACATTTGGAAGGTTTCTTATGTTTAAAAATGACTTAAACCAATGTTATATAATACAGTTTCTTTTATACGACTTCACTTGTTCATCATTTGGAAGGCTTTTCATGTTTTAAACTTACTAAAACCAAGAGCAAACACAATTTTCTCACATCCCCGGTGCAGAAGCTTTGTCAAACTATAACTAGGGTCATAAGACTATTCATGGAAATACAAACACAACCTCTGCAAAAGCAATATCAAATGTCTGAGAATGTGGGCCAAAGACGCGTGCCCGACCAAAGCCTTTAGACCCGCCCTATAACTAGGGTCATAAGACTATTCATGGAAATACAAACACAACCTCTGCAAAAGCAATATCAAATGTCTGAGAATGTGGGCCAAAGACGCGTGCCCGACCAAAGCCTTTAGACCTGCTGCTCACCACTGCCGCTGGGATGACAAGACCTCAAGGCCGTTCACCTTATTGAGAGAGTAGATTAGGCGCTTCCTTGTTGTCCTTACGGCGACTGAATTCCTAATGGATATGTCTGCGAGGAACTACTGGGAGAATATGTTTGTTTGTGTGTGAGTGAATGTATGTATGTGTGTATGTGTGTGTGAATGTATGTATGCTTGTATGTATGGGCAGAAGGACGGTGGGGGGGGGGGAGAGAGAGAGAGAGAGAGAGAGAGAGAGAGAGATGTGTATGTGTGAATGTATGTATGCTTGTATGTATGGGCAGAACGGGGGGAGAGAGAGAGAGAGAGAGAGCGAGAGAGAGAGAGAGAGAGAGAGAGAGAGAGAGAGAGAGAGAGAGAGATCAATAATGAAAAGTATGTTCTTGGCGTAATTTACCGACCTCCTAAATCAAATGAAGACATTGATGGAAATCTCTACGCAGAGATAAATAAAATTATCAGAAACAGAAATGCAATAATAAGCGGCGACTTCAATAACCACTCTGTTAACTGGTCTGCACTCTCTGCCGACAGGACAGAATAAATTTTGCGCAAGATACATTTCTTTATCAAACAGTTACCGCGCCGACGCGAGGAAATAACACTCTGGATTTAGCCTTCACGACCGACAGCCACCTCATAACCGCCTGTGAGGTCGGCGAGCAATTTGTAAGCAGTGACCACAACATAATCAGATGCGTTCTAAATATTGAAACAAAAGCACGAGAAAACTCACTCCTAATGCCTAACTATAGTAAAACAAAGTTTACGGACCTAAGAAAAGAATTGGTTTCAGTAAATTGGAATCATTTGCTAAATAACGTCAGCGTTCAAGAAAGGTATAATCGTTTTACTGCACAAGTCACAGCGAGCGTAAATAAATTCGTCCCACTCAAGCCACGAAGGACAGAGAATCAAAAGCCGTTATGGATGACTAATTACCTGCAGAAAATCATCCTCGAAAAAAGAAAACTGTATAAGAAATATAAAGTGTCACACACTTCACAGGATCATACTAATTATATCAATATCAAGAGAGAGTGCGAAAGGAAAATCAGAAAACAGAAACGCGAGTATAAGATGAAAATATCACTTGATGCGAAGAAAAATCCCAGATTATTTTTCAGTAACATAAGAAGGAAAAAAACTGTAAAAAAATATATCGGCCCACTATTAGTAAATGGCGACACGATTAATGATGACAAAGGCATGGCATCGGTCCTAAATTCAACCTTTAGTAGCGTATTCACAAAAGAAAACGTGACATCGACCCCAGCCCCAAGGACTATTTTTCAAGGTCCTGAAGAACATACGCTTGCGTTGACCGAAATTGATATCAGTGAAGTGCGTGCGTACCTGCAAAAAATAGATTTAAATAAATCTCCGGGCCCCGACAATTTATCTCCTCGCATGTTAAGAGAATGTAGTCAAAAACTAGAATTACCCAAAACGTTAATGTTCAACAAATCATTAGCACAGGCTAGTCTGCCTCTAGAGTGGAAAGAAGCCAATGTTACCCCCATATTTAAAAAAGGAGATAAAAAACAAGCCAGTAATTATCGTCCTATCAGCCTTACGTCCGTCCTAATTGGATTATTCGAAAAAATAATCAGGGATAAAATGATCACTTTCCTAGAAACAAATGATTTGATAACTGATAATCAGCATGGATTTCGTAGTAATCGATCTTGCCTTACCAACTTATTAACTTTTTTCAACGACGTTTACTCAAGTTGGGACGCCCGAGCCCCATATGACGTAATTTACCTGGACTTTCAGAAGGCGTTTGATAAAGTTCCCCACGTTAGGCTTATTTAAAAAATGCGTTCCCCCACTATTAGTGACCATCTGTGTGCGTGGATTCATGACTGGCTCACCGACAGAGAACAGCGTGTAGTTCTTAATGGTGAAGCATCCGACTGGCAACCCGTAACCAGTAGCGTGCCCCAAGGTTCGGTCCTGGGGCCAACACTATTCATAGTTTACGTGAACGATTTAGAGACTGATATCCTGTCAAAAGTAGCCATATTCGCCGACGACACCAAATTAGGAGGTACGGTAACGAACAGTAAAAATTGCGAGATCATTCAATCAGACTTAATAAGACTTTCCGATTGGAGCGAAAAATGGCAAATGTGTTTCAACGTAGATAAAATTATGTAAAGTAATCCTAACTTTAAATATCAGCTTCAAGGACATGAGCTCAGCGAAGTAAAACAAGAAAAAGATCTTGGTGTCATTATCAGTAACACTATTAAAATGAGTGATCAATGTTCTGCGGCTAGTAAAAAAAGCCAATATGAAGCTAGGATTAATTTCAAGAAACTTTGATTATAAATCACCCGAACTTATGAAGAGATTATATTTAGCATTTGTAAGACCACACCTAGAATACGCCGTTCAGTTCTGGTCACCGAATTATATAAAAGATCAAGTTTGCTAGAAAGGATACAGCGACGAGCAACCAAGCAAATTCCAGCGCTCCGTAACTTGAAGTATGACGAGCGTTTAAAGCGTTTATATATGTTTTCTTTAAAGAAGCGAAGAGTAGGAGGGGACTTAATTTAAGTGTTCAAAATCCTTAATAGATTCGAAAACATTAACCCAGACAGTCTATTTCAGAGAGACACCAACATAATAACACGCAGCAACGGTATGAAGTTAAAGGGAAACCGATGTAACACATTGGCGCGCAGAAGTTATTTCAATAATAGAGTCGTCGATCACTGGAATAGACTCCCACCGCCAGTAGCTAGCGCACAGAGTATTAATAGCTTCAAGTCTTCATTGGATAAGTATTTCAGGGATATAAGATTTTACTGACCCTTTTTCATATGTTTCAGGCAGTGAGGTGTGGGAACAGTAAAGTTAACAGGATACTGGAGCGTACCCCTGTACCGAAGGTAAACGAAGATCAAGCCTCTACCGGTAACCCCTGAAACTACATCTCACCCCATCGTGAGCAGTCCAACTTAAACAGACACACTCCTCATAGACCGAAAGGTATTATTGTTTCTTTTCTTCCTATTAATTCCTGTGTATTCCACCTCCTCCTCCTTCTCTTTCTACCTACCCTTTTCCCGCTCCTCATTTTTTAACTCGAGATCACAGGCTTCCTTATATTTGACAGCCTTCATAAGCACGCCGCCTGCCCTAAAAACTGTGAGCGCGCGTGTACACGAACTGGAGGGAAAGAAATGAAGGAAGGAAAGAAAAGGGAGGAAACCAGGGAAAAGTGAGGAAAACAGCCGAGTGAAAGAAGAGGGAGGAAGAGAAAGAGTGGAGGAGGAGGAGGAGGAAGAGGAGGAAACATGAAATGCAGGCAACAGAAAGCCTATTGGCTCATTACGAGGTCGCCCACTTGGGTGATTTGATCTGCTCGACAGCCACTTGGGGCTTGAAGAGCAGATGAAAGCAACTCGATATTGAGGAGCAGATGAAATCACCTCGATATTGAGGAGCAGATGAAAGCACCTCGATATTCAGTTTACTCTACTCCCGACGCAGCGAAATGACGGTCGATTCTATATTTGAAGGAGTTGATGGTATTCGCATTTACTACTTCTGAAGGAAGATTGTTCCAGTGGCGGATGACTCGGTTTGAAAAGAAACTCCTTCCAATGTCTGTGTTACATCGACTCGACTGAATGGGTAAACCGTTATTTCTAGTTCTTGAGGTGGTTTGCAGTTGAAAGAAATTGGAGTAATCGACGTTATTGAACTTTTTCAGGTACTTGAAGACTTGAATCATATCTCCTCGTAGGCGTCTTTTCTCCAAAGTAAAGAGATTGAGTCGCTTGAGTCGTTCCTCGTACGGTTGGGCCCTTAAGGTTGGAATCATCTTCGTGGCGCGTCGTTGAATCCTTTCCAGTAAAACAATGTCTTTTCTGTAATTAGGAGACCAGAACTGTACTGCCTACTCGAGGCGCGGTCTTACCATGGAGTTATACAAGGACAGCATCACGTCTGGCGTTTTACACTCGAAGTTCCTCGCTAAGAACCCGAGCATAGTGTTGGCTTTGTTATATGCTTTTTTACAGTGATTCGCGTGTTTCAGGTCACTGTTGATAGTGACTCCAAGATCATTTTCCTCCTGCATCGCCTGCAGAGGTTTCACATTCATGATGAATGTGTGGTTATTATTTCTGGACCCAATGTGCATGACTTTACATTTGTCAACATTGAAGGACATTTGCCAATTTTCCGACCATTCGATAATGTGATTGAGGTCTTTCTGAATGATTTCGCAGTCGGTCTTTGTGAGGGCCTTTCCACCCACCTTGGTGTCATAAGCAAATTTGGATATTGTGGATTTCAGTCCTGATTCTAGGTCATTGATATATATCATGAAGAGAATGGGTCCCAGCACTGACCCTTGAGTCACTCCACTAGTGACTGGAAGCCAATCGGAAGGCTGTCCGTTGAGTAGTACTCGTTGTTTTCTGCTGGTGAGCCAATCTCTTATCCACGCGATCAGATTGGCTCCAATGCCCGCCGAGTGCAGTTTCTTAAGGAGTCACTCGTGCGGTACCTTGTCGAAGGCTTTCTGAAAGTCCAGGCATATAACATCACTGGGGATGTGGGCATCCCAGTTCTTATATATACCTTGGAAGAAGTCTAATAAATTTGTTAGGCAGGAGCGCTTGTTTCTGAAACCATGCTGGGTGTCGGAGATTATATTATTGTCTTCGATAAACTTAACAAGTTTGTCTCTAATAATCTTTTCGAGTATTTTTCGTGCCACTGACGTCAAACTTATGGGCCTGTAGTTTAATGCAACGCTTTTGTCTCCTTTTTTGAAAATCGGTGTTACGTTTGCCATCTTCCAGTCTTCCGGGACCTTGTTCAATTGAACTGACCGGTTGAATAATTATGTTAGTGAGTGGTTGAAGTATTTGTTGTTTAAGCTCTTTTCATAACCGCGGGGACAAACTATCGGGTCCCGTTGACTTGTTCGTGTCCAGTTTGTCCAAGTACTTTTTCACTTCTTGGTCGCATATTGCGTCAATTTCTAGCGGTGTGATCCCCCTCGGCGGGTCAGTGCCCTCGGGAATGGTTTCGATGTCCTCGACTGTGAATACGGATGCGAAGTTACTGTTGAGGATTCTGGCCATCTGTTTACTGTTCAGAGTTACAGATCCAGTCTCGTCTGTCAGGGAACCAATATTGGATTTTACTTTCTTTTTCAATTTGATGTATGTGAAGTCTTGATGTCGCGCGCTATTTGTTATTCACAGTTGCGTTTACTACTCCGAATAAGGGTGCGACGAGCTCTGAGGGTGGTGTGGTACTGTGTACGGGCTTCGGTCGTGTCATTCTCTTTCATTAGATTATAATTCCTTTTTTTTAAGGTTTACTACCCTTTTTATTTCTCTGGTCATCCACGGTGGATCTACGGCACCATTTACTCGCCTGGATTTCGTAGGCACTGTAGCCTTTTCTACCCCCAAAAGCTTATCTTTGAAGTCGTTCCACACGTTGTTAAGTGGGTTCAAGGTCGCAGGGGGAAGCAGCTCACGGGGTAGGTTGAAATTTGCTTTTTTGTAGTCTGGTATCACTGACGGATTGTCTACGAGTTTGTGACTTATGATGACATTAAAACGGATTAAGTGGTGATCGCAACCAGTAATTTTCTCACCAACTTCACAGTCGCGAGTGAGGTCGGGGTTACTTACTAGTGCCAGATCCAGCAGATTGTTTTCTCTTGTCGGTTGAGTTACGACTTGAGTGAGGAACGAATCCTCCACCATTTCTATAAGCCAGTTACCCTCTTGATCTCCAGTAAATTCTCCCCAGTCAATGTTAGGGCAATTAAAGTCCCCAGTTATCATTGCTTCTTTGATTTGTGTTAGAGAGTGAAGCTCTTCTTACAGGGCAGTGTCGTCTGCTGCCTGTTGTTTTGGAGGCCGCAAGTCGCAAGTGTTAGTTTCTTATTATTCGCGGTTATTTCCACATAGACGGAATCGTAATTCTCTGCATCCTGTTTGTCTATTTTATGGCTGGGAGCGTACTTTTACGTAGCAAATTACTCCTCCTTTCTTGTGGTTTCGATTTTGTGGAAGCTTTCGTACCCGGGGAATGACAGTTCGGATACTAGATGTGCAGAGTTGGCCCAAGTCTCTGTGATGGCTACCTCATCTGGTTTCTCTGTTGCAATATACGCCCTAATTTCGTAATTTTTGGGTATTCTTCCATCCCGTCCGCTGGTAATCATGTGAGCTGAGGTGATGTGTCTTGTAGTAACCGAGGAAAGACTTACTACTACCACTTACTACTGAACTTTGATGCTATACTTGAGAGGTTACTACTCTACAATACTATGCAAGAGTTAACCAGCATCTTCATTCTTTCATCCCGTCCGCTGGTAAAACGGTGAGCTTAGGCTGTGTGTGTCTTGTAGGAGCTGAGGGATAGGTTTACCACTACAACATTTACGACTATATGCTATTACCCTACCAGTATTTCCCTAGCCCACGCGCCGACTACTAAAAAGAAAAAGCCACTCCATAAAGAAAAAGTATAAGTGTAGCTTCCACATATTGAAAAAAATGATGGCATACATAACATTCTAACCTCGCAGGTCAGTATAATATTTTCTGGCGGCGTGGAAAAAAAAAGGTAAAAAATGTCGCCCGTTAATAAAGAAAAACAGAAAATTCTGCTGTGGGAAAAATATTAACGTTAGGAACACACACACACACACACACACACACACACACACACACACACACACACACACACACACACACACACACACACACACACACACACACACACACAAGCGAGGTAGATGACGTCATTTACAAACAAGAGCTTTCCGCGTTGGTCCAATGGCGCGGCTGATTCTTGAGGAGGCGGCTTCCGGAGACACGAGGACAAGGGAGAACGAGACGGAGAAGACGGAGGAGGGAGCTGGAGGAAAGGAGGAAGAGAGAAGAGAGGGGAGGGAAAGGAAGGAGGGAGAGGAGGGACGGAGAGAAGTTATAGTGACGGAAGGGTTGACGAATGAAGGGAAAGAAAGAGGCAGGTGGTAACGAGAGGGTGGAGGAAGGGAAGGAGGGAGAGAAGCAGGGAGGGAGGATAGGAAAAAAAGGAGAAAGAGAAGGAAAGGGACGAAGCAAGTGGTAAAGGAAGGGTTGGAGAGAGAGAGGAAGAGAGGAAGAGAGGAAAGGACAGGAGATAGTGACGTAAGAGCTAACAGACGGTGGGAAGGGGAGAGGAGGCAGAGGAGGAAAGAGCGAACTAGATGGGCACGGGAGGGCTGGAGAGACGAAGGAAGGGAGAGACAGAGAGGGAAGGACAGGAGTTAGTGACGTAAGGAGTAACAAACGGAGGGAAGGAAAGGAAGGAAGGAGAGAAGGGAAGGAAAGAAGCAGGTGGTGACGGGAGGGCTGGAGGAAGAGAGGTAGGGAGAGAAGGGGCGGAGAAAAGAAGGGCTAACAGACGGAGGAAGGGAGAGGAGGGACGAAGAGGGAGAGAAGGAGGGAGGGAAGAAGAGACAGAAGCAGGCGGTGACGGGAGAGGTGGAGGAAGGGAAGAAGGAAGAAGGAAAGGACAGACGGAGTTAGTGACGTAAGAGCTAACAGACGGGGGGAAGGACAGAAGGGACGAAGAGGAAGAGAAGGAGAGAAGGAAGAAGAGACAGAAGCAGGAGATGGCGGGAGGAACGCTCTAAGCTTTTCCTCCATTCACAGCGGCTCGTCCCTCACGCCGCTAAGTGCCTCTCCGCGTCTGTATCTGCCATTGGTCAGTATTCTTAGACGCTTTCGCCTTGCACATCAATAATTTCCAAAGGCTGAAGAGGAGATCAGTCGAGGTCTAATGAGTGTTTTGTTACATTCATGGCACAGAGGAATGATCACACTACCACTAGGGTCATAAATTACCCCTGGAAATGCCCACAACTCCTAGGAAAGTCTTGCCAAATGTATGCTCCTGGGCGCCAGAAGGTTTGAAAATACGGGCCATTGTGTTTTCCGCGCCGCCGTTCAGCGTACAACTTCTCACTCGTGTAAAGGAAGCCGTCCCCGCCGAGGTGCAGCGGAGAGCGATTCGTTTCGGAGTCTTTGGTTTTATTTTCCAGCGCGTCAGTGAGTCCCCGCAGTTACTGTCGCGGCCTGAAGAGCGGACGGAGTTACAGATATAAATTAGGAGACGTCTTTCAGCAGCGGCGAGGCACGGCGAGGCACAGCGAGGCACGGCGAGGCATAGCGAGCACGGCGAGGAAGGCTGGATCGGTATTCCCAAACGCTGCCGACTCCCACAACTATTTCCAAAGGCCAGAAAGGAGATCAGTCGGGTTTTTAGGAGTGCTTTTTCACCATAGTGGCACGGAACAATGGTCAGACTACTACCAGGGTCATAAAACTATCTCTGCAAATGCTCAAGACTCCTACTAAAGCCTTGTTAAATGTGCGTACTTGGGCGCTGAAATGTTTAAGAAAATGGGTCGGTGGCTGGGACGAGAGGCGTTTCAAAGCCACGCGTCTCAGGCTGTCACTCCTGACACCACCGTTGCCTGATTATCGTACTCAGAACATCGTATTTACCAGTTTCTGACCCATGACTATTGCAAAAAAACACCAACAACTAACCATTTCAATGATAACTACAAATGAATCTAGTTATTGGGGTGGAGGAGACAGTTTTGGCTCGGAAATCAGCAAATATAAAAGCCTGAGTACGATAATCTTGCAACGTTGCGGCCGGCACGTAGCAGGAGCTTTTGTGTGGATCAGTGTGTCGGTGTGCTCAGACGCCTCCGCCTCTCGCATCAACCCAACCCACCCACATGAACCCAAATGACTGGCGTACAATATTAACCCCTTGACTGTGAATTTCCTACTAGAAGACCTCACCAAGCTACAGAAATGGAACAGAAAATGGCTGCTACAATTCAATGAAGATAAATGTAAAGTCATGCATCTTGGGACGGGATATCCAGCACACCAATACCACATGGGAAACACTTCACTATCCACCACAGAGGCAGAGAAAGACCTGTGAGTATATGTTGCCAGGATACCAATGAAGGGATATCCAGCACACCAATACCACATGGGAAACACTTCACTATCCACCACAGAGGCAGAGAAAGACCTGAGAGTATATGTTACCAGGATACCAGTGAAGGGATATCCAGCACACTAATACCACATGGGAAACACTTCACTATCCACCACAGAGGCAGAGAAAGACCTGGGAGTATATGTAACCAGGCTACCAGTGAAGGGATATCCGGCACACCAATACCACATGGGAAACACTTCACTATCCACCACAGAGGCAGAGAAAGACCAGGGACTATACGTTACCAGGCTACCAGTGAAGGCCAAATCCGTGCCAATCGCAGCGGATGGGTTAAAGCCAGAAACAAACATAAAATGAAGAAAATGAAAATAAATGACTAATAAAACCAGACACAACGAAATGCTGAACCGTAGATCCGGGTTCGAATCCTGTCAACGCAATAATGAATCAGGTAACACCGAAGACCTGCCTCGCGTGATTAATGTGTGTGTGTGGGTGTGTGTGGGTGTGTGTGTGTGTGGGTGTGTGTGTGGGTGTGGGTGTGTGGGTGAGTGTGGGTGTGTGTGTGTGCGTGTGTGTGTGTTTACCTCGTTGTTCTGTACAGGGTTTGTTTGTCTCCTGTTATCAAGTCTCCATATTTACTTTTATTCAACTCTTTCTGTGTGTGTGTGTGTGTGTGTGTGTGTGTGTGTGTGTGTGTGTGTGTGTGTGTGTGTGTGTGTGTCGCCCCCAGTCACCGGCTCTCATAACAATACACTCCTTCCCCACCTCACCTCACCTCAACTCACCTCACCTAGTCTAACCTAACTTCACCTCTCCTTATCTAACCTAACTTAACCTAATCCTCATTTCACCTAACCTCACCTCGCCTCACCTAACCTAACATAACATAACCTCAACTCACTCACCTACCCTCCCCTCCATTCCCTTCCCCTCTCCTCACCTAACCTCAGCTCACCTAACCTAACCTCCCCTCAAAGCCTCGTTTACAGCGGCCGCGTCTCCCCCGCTGATGGCGACACCCCTGGACAAACAATGCGGCCTGGCCCGGTCATATCCACTTCCATTCGTCTGGCTGAAGGAACGGAGATACGCGTGGCCGCCGGCAGTTAGGGGGCCGCTCTGTTGACATTCGCCTGAGTACCTCGGGATCACGGTTGTTATACTGTGGTGTGTGTGATGGCGGGGAAGGAGTGGCGTGAATAACTATACCTGGGGAAGGTGTCATTCAAACCAATACCAGTCGACTTTAGCCATGCAAACTGTACGGTGAATGTAGAGTGCCATGCAGAACAATACCCAATGAAAGCAGTGTGGCGTGAAAAACTATACCAGATGAATGTATGCAAAACTATACCAAGCGAAGCGGGTGTCATTTAAGACTATACCCGTTGAATTTTTGTCCTACATAACTATATAAGTTGACTGTACTATACTCGTATGCAAAACTATATATACCCAATGAATGTACCGTACTGTCATGCGAATATACACCCGGCAAATGACCCGTTTCCTTCAAAGCAATTTCCAAAGGACAAAGAAGGGATCAATCGGGTTTTATTGACTGTTTTTTTAGGTTCATGATATAGAAGAAGTCAGTCTACCACCAGGGTCATAAAACTACCCCTGAAAAAGCCCACAACTCCTAGGAAAGCCTTGTCAAATATGTGTGCTTGGGCGCCGAAGTGTTTAAGAGTATAACCGTGTACCTCGTGAACAGACTCAGAAGCTAACCTTAACACACGCAGCACAGAAACTACATAGCACACACTACTCTTACACCCGGCCACACGTAGGTCGTTTAAGGATGAGCCGCTGGAGTGGTCACGAGGCGCATTAAGATTCGGGAGAAAGGGCCGCGCGGGGAAAAGAAAAGTGGTCCGCAAAGAAAGACTTTTAGTCCAGTAGAAATTAACAGATTTTTGGCCTAACCCAGACATTTGAGATAACAGCCAGCTTTTTGTGTAAAAACCTTCATATTAGTCCCCTTAACCAGCAGAACAAATTCAACACTAATCAACCTTGGGGAACTTGGATTTTGGTAGACATGCATAATACGTTCCGCAAAAAAAATGAGAAAATAGCGTAAACAAAGAATGTGATATAAAATACTAAACAAGCTGAAATAACCTGCAAAAACTGAGTGAGTGTGTTAAGTTCATGCAATTCTCATGGGTTAAATTACTAATACTACAAAAAAGGAATGTTTCATGCAAAAATAGCCTGAAATCGTATAAAAATGGCCTAAAATAAACCCTATGTTCACTGGTCATCATTAAAAATTACATTATTTCATAGCTGCGCAATGATATGTAGCCCTATTTGCAGCTGAACTACATTTATTTATATCCTGTACTGGGCCATGTAACGTACAAATGCAATAAAACGCTATGTTAGCAAGCTAGCGCTTTGTTGAGGCAGTGTTGGCAAACTGCCTGATGGGCCGTCAGCTGACTGAGTCAACACGGATGAAGCCGGAACAGCGTGGCTGTAAGTTAAGTGAGATTTGTTTGTGATAATGTTTATAAGGTATATGAGATTAACATGATAAGGGTTTGTAGGGAATTTGGTGTTACTAAGACATGATGTGTGCAAGTGACATAGTACTCAAGAGGTCTGATCAGGCACGCACATTCAATGTCATGAGGAAGCCTGTCCGTGTCGAGAATGAGGATATCTGTATGTCTTCTGCTGAGCTGCAGCAACGTTTGCTGTCCATTGCATATGTCAATGGACCCCCTGATCAGAGCATTTTCACATATGAGCTTGCAACTGTTGCACCATCCCTTTTCCAAGATGACGGAAGCATGAGAAAGTCGCAGAAGTCCCAACTGGCACAACACATAATGAAGATGAGTCCTAACATCACTGAACATCCTGTTGAACAGCCTGCAGCAACTGTGATAGATGGATGTGCCCTCCTGTATCGTCTAGCATGGCCAAAGGTTGGGACAGTGCACTCTGTCTGTGAATCATATGTTGGTGCTGTCATTCAACATCAGAGAGCTAGTGTTCCATTGTGTGTTGTGTTTGATAGTTACAAAGTGCGCACAACAAAAGACAGTGAGCAGAAGCGCCGTCGTGTTCAGCAGGCATCATTTCCTGACATGGTTGTGGAACCAAGGACAAGTGTTCTACCAATAAGACTGGCTTCCTTTCAAACGTGCGTAACAAGCAGAACCTCGTCAACTTGCTAGGCATGTATCTGAGACAGGCTGGTATCCAGGTGACACATGCTGGTGATGAGGGTGATGCAGATGTGGTCATTGTGCGCAAGGCACTAGACTTTGCTGAGGATCACACAAACGTATGTGTATTGGCTGATGACACAGATATATTGATTCTGCTGATGTATCACTCCAGCAATTCAAGCAATATTTGTTTGCAGACCAAAGCACATGTGATCTCTATAAAGGTTGCCCAAGAAGCTCTAGGGAGAGACATGTGCAGGTGTTTACCATTTGCACATGCAATGTCAGGTTGTGACACTACATCAGCCCTGTTTGGGATAGGAAAGGTGAAAGTCCTCAAAGTTCTTCAGTCGGCACAAAGTTTGAGATCAGATATTCTCATATTTGGTGAAACAGGTGCTTCACAAAAGGAGCAGCATCGAGTTGGGGAACAGTTAGTGGCAGCATTCTACAAAGGTGGATCTAAGGCAAAAAAAGCCTTGGATGAACTTCGCTACTTAAACATGATCTCCCAAAGTATGTAGCCATTGAACGGATGCCTCCTACCAGTAGAGCATGTTACTTTCATTGCCTGCGAGTCCACCACTGTTAGTACCTGGCGTAATCTACGCACAGTCCTCAGCAAGGAGGAGTATGGTTTCGCTGGAGGCTGGTTCTGTGGTCCCAATAATAACGGATATGGCTCCTGCACCCTCAGATCTGCTCCGTGAAATTCGCTGTTCTTGCAAGAGTAGCAAGAAGCTGTGTGCATCCTGCAGTTGTGCTAAGAAACGTCTGCCGTGTAGCATTCATTGCAAGTGCGAGGCCAATGTGAAAACTTCCCACCAGTATATCAAATCACCGATGAGACTGATGATGATGGGGAATCATAAGTGTGAATTCATCTACTGAAAACAGTGTTATGTCTCACTTAGTTACTTAGCAAATGACACTTTCTGACTATCTGTGTTTATGTTGATTTGGCAAGGCATTCAGCTTACCTGCTTAAATCTCTGGCACGTATGATCCCTAATGAACATGTGATGAGATATATGTGTTTTTTGTCAATTGTCACACATCAAATATGTGCTGCCTTAACATGCTGTGTTAGAGTGCTTCTGTGCCACAATAGCGTGATTACTGTCATCTAATTGTATACAATGACAGTTGTGTTTTGTTGCCATTTTGAATTTGTGTTATGTAATATATGATTTCCATAGCATTTAGATCTGTAGTCAATGACATGTATATCACTGTACTAAGCTGGGAAATGCAAATTCATCATTTAACACATTTTTCTTCAAAGATATATTTTATAACAGAATTTTGACATTAAGGAACAGTATAACGTACTCAATCTTACTAAAAGGTAGCTGAATATACTCAAATCTCATCAGGTTGTATTCAAATACTATAATAACATATATAGAGATATAAATTTGGTATCTATGTGATATCTATAATAAGAACTATGCTTGTTCATAATTTACCGGAAGCCATTTGTCCGCCATTTTGAATTTGTGAGAAGAAAACATATTTCCCCAAGGTTGATTCCTGTTGAATTTTTTTTACATTCAATTGATGCCCTAAGGAAGGTAATTGTGCAAAAATTTGGCTGTTACCTTAAATGTTTGGGTTCCGGTCAATTTCTACTGGACTATTTCTGTAGAATCCCAGCTCTGACCGGCTCCAGGCAGACTTTCCGCACGCCGAAATATTTTGTTTCTAAGTCAATTTTCACCCCAAAGGCACTCATCCTAATAAGTAACATAACAGTGGTTTCGTTATTATTTGTAGTTTTGCAAGACATAATATGAATACAAAACAATTAATAGACCCATTTATGGGCGCTGAATAAAGCGCGTATAAATATTTTTTCAAGTTACCTCGTGTCCCCACCTCAATTACTAAACATTTTCTGGGCCAACTTTTCAAGGTACTATATATATATATATATATATATATATATATATATATATATATATATATATATATATATATATATATATATATATATATATATATATATATATAATGGAATTTTACGAGGATTCTTATGCTTCCCTCAAATTTCTAATACGGCAATTAGTACCATGATATGTTAGCGAAAAAGTAAAAACATTTCCCAATACAATGAAGAATGTGCCATTTTTAGTTGCTTATTGCCTATTTTTATTCAAAACTAATGGTAACAACTTTTTAGCACATTGTAAAGCAGAAATCAAGAAAATCTCACGAATTTGGTATCCAATAGGTCGTATAAGTTTCATGTGGTGGAATTTAGTAGTAGAAGACTAGATTTTTAGTGAAAATATCTAACGTACATATTCACGTTTTACACATATTGATCACAATTAAAACAGTGAACAAGCTAGGGGAAATAAAATTTATCTCTTACAGTTTTATTGTAGTGGAATTTAGAAAGTGACGGACAGAATTATTATAAACCGCCAAGCTACGCCTATGGAAACACATAATCTTTTTCACTTCAGGCTATCCGAGCTGCAAAACATATAAGTAAGCTTATAAAAACATTTCCAGTAGCAGTATGTCATGGCAATTATTATATCCTTAGAATTTTAATACGACCATTCATTAGTTACAGTGACAATTGATCAAACGAAAAATACATTCGCTAGATTATAGTATTCTTGTAAAACACCTGATAAAGAGCCCAATTTTTGCTGCTGCTGGACTATTTTACCAGCTGCGAGTATGTGCTCCATTAAAAAAAAGTATGTAAACCTGATAGATTTTTCACACACACACACACACACACACACACACACACACACACACACACACACACACACACACACCGCTCCGGTATCAATCAGTCAATTGAGGCATACGCCGGGGGGCGCGCTGCCTCGCTCACCTTACGCCGTGAAGTCAGGGGATCCCGCCGGGCGAGTCTCCATGCAGGCCCCCTTCCCATCCTTAGTAACTCGTGGCAGGATCTATCGACTTGCTCAACCCATGAACTCTGTGGGCGTCCCCTTGTCCTCGTCCACTTAGGACTGTATCTTACAGAGACAAACCGATGGGCAGGGTCGGCTTCTGGGTAACGTGCCACGAGGCCTATGCAAGCAATAGGCCTCGAATCAGTCTCACGGAGTAGTCGCCGGTTTGACACAAAATCATTCCAGCGATATCTAATGATTCTGCGTAGACACTTATTACCAAAGGCATCATTCCGCGTCTCCAAGTCCCTGTTTAGTGTCCATGTCTCACAGTTATAGCGTAAGTAAGACAGGAAGCAGAAGTGAATTGTAGATCCGAATATTTGTCCTACACAGACAGGTATCGACAACGCCATATACTCGTACTGAACGAGTCCAGAACGCCTTGGGCCAGACCAATCCGACGTAAGACTTCCTGGTGAGATTCATCGTTATTCTTAACTACGCTACTAAAATATGTGAAATTTTTCGAGATCTCAAAATGTCCTCGCCACACGGATGAACAAACTGTACTGTTTCATCTAGCAAGCCTCCAAACACCTGTAACTTGGTCTTGGCCCAGGAGACCTGAAGTCCCAAGTGCTTCGTCTCTTCGTGCAGTGCCTCAACAGCTATCACCAGAACCTCCAGCGAATCCGCTCCGGTAGCTCAATGGTAAAGTTCTGCGCTGCCAGGCTGCACGGCCTGGTTGACGGAAGTTCTAGCCCCGCTCATGCCGGGATTTTTCCACTGCCCTTAAGGAGCGGTAACTGTACCCCTGAATCAAGGGGGATGTGGTTTGTAGTGTGCGAAGGTCCCGGCAGTGCCAAGAAATCGACTAATGAGCCTTGCTCTAATCAGGAGCGTACTTGCTGGCGATGACGAGTCCAGCTCGTGATCAGGTCGCTAGTGAATTACACACACACACACACACACACACACACAAACACACACATACACATAACCATACACACACACGAATACACTCATACAAACACAAACACACAAATACGTAATGTTAATTACAACACTGAAACATCTTTTTGAAATAATGTTACTACATAGTACACTCATTTCATCATTTAGCGGTGATGCGAGTCATTGGTCCACGTACAGATGCGGCTGAAAGAAATGCTCGTGCAACTGTGTGTTTGTCTCTGTATTTGTCTGTTTATCTGTACCTATGTAATTACTGGGAAGAGAAAGGAACTCACCACAGCACTTCATTATACTCAGGACACATATACCTGGTGCCCTTGCTTTTCTTCCTGATGGAACACCGTAGACACCTGAAGCGTGAGGGATCATCTCCCGCCTGTTGGCGAGGGAGTTGTCCAACCGAAGCCTTTCGGTGATAACCACATGGTGCGCTTGGAGGGGGGTGGTCCAAGCCCCTGTGCACGCCTCTGCCTTAGAGGTGGAGGCTTTAGGAGCAACACTAGGATGAGCTGCCTTATGAAACGCGCGAGCTTGCCCATTAAGCGTCACAAGTACACCAATAGCTTCTTCAGGTGACCCCTCAGGTGTACCAAGCGAATCCACAGACAGAGTGGGTCTTTGGTGTGGGCTGGTGGCACGTGTGGGAAGTGCCGAACTGGTGCTGGCAGGAGGTTGGGCAGAGGTGGGAGAAACTTCTTGTAAGAATCATAGTGAAGATCGGGAACATGGTTGATGGAGACACCAGAGGTAGGCCACTCATCGGGATTGAAGTTGAGCAGCCTATTAACTATGTATTCCTGGAACTGAAGGAGACTTAGCGTCGTATTATAAGACATTTCATCGCCCAAGAACCCTCATTTGACAAGGCTTTCGTAGGAGTTGTGGGCATTTCCAGTAGTAGTTCTATGACCCTGGTGATAGTGTGACCCTTCCTCTGTACCGTGAACCTGAAGAAACGCTCATTAGAACCCGATTGACCCCCTCTTTGACCTTTAGAAATATATAATGTGAAAAGCGAAGGTGTCTTGTAATACCGCCCTTAGTTTCTAGATGTCGTTGTTGCATTACTTGTAGAGGACAGATGCATCAAAAGGGCCATGTTGATGAAATAGAAAGTGATCTTATTGGTCCACTTCTCTGTCCTTCTCTCGAATGGGTAGTAGTTAACCGTCTGGTCAAAGGGATCAACCCCACCCACGTTCTGGTTATAGTCCTAAACCATGACGGGCATCTTTATAGTCTTGATGATAAGTTTAAATTTCCCGTTAGTGTCCTTGACCTTAGCGTGGACTCTCTTAGGCGTGGCATCAGCGTTTTGGGAGGTGGACACCAAGGGGACGATCCGTTTGTCCTTACACAAAAGCACTTGCACGTTATCCTTGTGCATGGATGCGATGGCGTCATCCCCGAGTAGCTTTTTCTTTGCAATTTCCTGCAACTTCTTTGGTGCTCCTAGGCCGACTGCCAGGATAACCCCCATAACCCTCCCCTCAACAAAATAACTTATTCCCACTAGGATTTCTGGGGCAGTGTATCTCACCACCCTCAAAACTGCTCGTTTTTACTTTCGACACGCAAGCGAATGTACGTTATCATTATACTATCCCCACAAGTACAACTGTCAACCAAAATGAACTCGTAGAACACCAAAACAAAGATTATTGTCTCTAGAAAACGCTTGAATACTTTATATTTTAAGTATAAAACGAACATTCTTTAATTAGATACAGATAATGGCGAGCGAAAGAGCAATAATTTTTCTGGCTGTAACTCGTAAGCATGATACCATGGATGATATTGCGACTCTTTATTGGTAACAACTTTTAGCATCATCCTTACGAGTCACAACCAGAAACCTTATTGCTCTTTCCCTCGCCTTTATCTATATCTGATTAATGAATGTTTGCTTCATACTTTGTCAGATGAATTTCCTAAGGAATGTGTAAAGGACCCTAGTCACTAGTGTCCTGTTTTGTGACAGGAGCCGCGCATACCCTAGAGTGTGACCAGAGCAATAACTCATTGTGTGACAAAATCCTTTCGCGTTTTCTGATAGGGGCCTAATGCATGATGTGACAAGTGCCTGACGCATGGTGTGACATAGGCATGACGCATTGCGTGAGAGGGACCTAACGCATTGTGTTACAGGTGCTGACAAATTGCTTGACACGGGCCTGACAAGTTGATTGACAGATGTCTGACGCACTGCATGACGGGCATGACACATTGTGTAGCAGGAATATGATGTACTGTATGAGGAATGCATGAGCCATCATAACAGGTCATAGACAAAGATGCAAGACTAATGTGTGGCGGGGCTGACACATTTTGACGAGGGTCTGATGCATTGTTTAATATGGACAGAAAACATAATGTAAGAGGGCCTAAGGCATTGCGTGCCATGAGCATGACAATGTGATAGTAGCCTGTATAAGGGCACCCACCACTTCACCATCCAAGGTCCCGACGATCATCTGGAGGCCGGCTCAAATTAACGAGCAACAGTAGCTAGAGTAACAACCCTGTTCTCCACCATGCCTCTCGTCCTGCACCCCTTTCCTCACTCAAGCCGGCAGCCTGCAACCAACTTCTCTATATCCTGCACCTGTTACCGAGGCGTCCGCCTCACTTGAAGAAGACAGGTGCTGAGCTGTAGCCACGCTCCTTAGGCCCTAATGCAATGTGTAACAGAGGCTTGATGTATAGTGTTACTTGGGCTAATGCATTGTTTACCAGGGGACAGATGCATTTTTTAACAGAGTTCTAATGTTTTTTTTTTTTTAGCAGAGGCCTGGAGTACTGTGTAGCAGAAGCCTGATGCATTGCGCAACGGTCTCTTACGTATAAAGGGGCGTAGTCATATCTCCTACAGAACTACACAAGTTAGAGTAGTCACTCCCACATTTGCTACACATATTCCTTCATATTATTTCCTACATAAAAAATGAATACTCAGCACATCTACACATAACAGTGCATCCATTCTAATTCCTATGGTTATACTGTTATTTCTCTTACAATTCTGCAACCAAGCGGAATGTACAAAATTGGTGGAAACTAATGCAAGAAAGAGTACAAAGCGCTGGAGAATATTAATGTTGGATTTTTTTTCTCTTTAACAGCGTACGTATATAAAAAGGAGCTGTAAAACAAGTTGTAAGTGGATTTCATGAGCACTTCAGTTTCAGTTCACTTCAAATGAACTATTTAAATGGATGCATGATGGTGCGACCACAAGGGTAGCCATGCAATCTGCACAGGACAGGAGGCAGCGTGTCGGCAGTGGCTCATGACTGGTGGTCAAAATTTCGAGTCAAGCAAGAATTAAATCGAACGCGCTGCCTTGCAAGGAAAAGGAAAATATGACTAGAACCCTGTAGGAATTGTGACTCTGCCTTTCTTTGTGTAGGAAACGTGTCTAATAGAACCATGTAGGTATTGAGACATGATAGATTTTTATGTTTAGGAGATGTTCTCTCTATAGGAAACGCCACTACTCAAGAAACTGCTTAAGTATTAGATGTGATGTGTAGGAAATGCGTTATAGGAAGTGTGGTGCACATCCGTATAAACAGTGGCGTGGTACATTGTGTGATATGAGCCTGACGCATGATGACAAAAACCACCGCAGTGTGTGATAGAGCACTGACGCTTTGTGTGACAGGGGCCTGACTCATGGTGATACAGGGGCCCCATGCAAGGTGTGACATAAGCTCCAGGGATGGTGTGTTGGGGGCCGGATTCATAGTGCGACAGTAGCATGATTTGTGATGTGCCAGGGTCCTATGTATGGGGTAACACTTGCCCGACTCATGGTGTTACAGCGACTTGAAGCATAGCCTTACAGAGGCCTGGCGCGTAAGGTGATAGGGGTCTGACGCATGGTGTGGTAGGTGTGACAGGGGTCTTATGCATGGTACACGTAGGCTCTTATCAGTCAATGGGGTGCCTGTACCCTCACTTCGTATGTGACAAGGTGTGATGCAAGGTGTGCTTGGACCCTAATGAAGTGTGACAGGTGCCTGACGCATAATATGACACGGACCTAAAACGTGGGTTGATAGAGGCCTCAAAATACAAATTAGCATCGTCTTGGCTACTCAATTTGTCTGATGTAACCATTAGCCCGCATAAGACCTTGTAATCGGGCAGATGGGTGACAAGCCTGACGCATCTTTCCAGGCAGCAACGTGTGGCCTCGGGTGTCGGGCGGCAGGCTGGTTGGCGGCAGCCTCATGCTGGCGGCCGTGGTGGTGGGCTCCCTTTACTCAGGCTCCATCACTGCCTTTCTCACCATACCCTCCAGGTGCGGCTCCTCCTACAACACAACCTGCCTTCTACCACCCCCGATCATCATCATCCTCATCCTCCTCGTCCTCAGCTTTTTACTCATCCTCCTTCTCCACTTCCTTCTCCTGCTGTTTCTCCTCCTCCCCATCTTCTTTTTCCTCCTCCTCTCCTTCTTCCTCCTCCTCCTCCTCATCTTCTTCCTCCTCCTCCTCCTCCTCTTCTTCTACCTCCTCCTCCTCCTCCTCCTCCTCCTCCTCCTCTTTTTCTTCCTCCTCTCTCTCGTCATCAGCCTTATCTTCTTTCTTTTTCTTCTTCTCATTATTATTATTGTTATTATAATTACTATTACTAATATCATTATTAATGTTTTATTATTAATATTATTAATACTATGATTATCATTATTAATGTTATTATTACTATTATTATTGTTATTATTAGGCCAAAGAGAGACAGATTGACAGGCGTACAGCGGGGGTGACGGCGGGTGCCACGCCTGTGCTTCGAGTCCTGGCTGAGGTGTAATCAATATTATTATTATTATTATTATTATTATTATTATTATTATTATAAACAACAACAACAACAACAACAACAACAATAACAATAATAATAATAATAATAATAATAATAATAATAATAATAGTAGTAATAATAACAATAACAATAACAATAATAATGATAATAATGATCATTTTCATCTACTCCAGTTGTCACGGCATTTACCATTTGGGCAACCACTTCACCCCGCTGTGTTGTGTCGTGATATGTACGTACAGCAGTGACTTGTATTACGATTTATTCATTTGCAACAACTGAGTCGTGATCGCCACCGAATGCATAAGTTGTACCTTTGTTTTCTTCTCGTATGAGTCGTTTTCCTCTTACCTTCCACATACAATCTTTTGACGGTGATACAGAGACGCGATTTCTTTGTTAGGTGGTGATTATTTTATTTCTTTTATTGTTTACTTCAGTTTCAGTTGTACTAGAGCTCAATGAATATTTATTTATATCATCTCTGTATATTGCTGGCCTTGTAGTTGGATCTTTGAAGGAGATAGTTAGTACTGTTATGCCGGACGTATTACTTGGGTTCCGTGTCGCCGTCAGGAGACTCCGTGGGAGGGAGATATGTAAACACTTTGCACAGTTTCTGTAGTTTAATATTCTTCCTTAGTAGTACACTTGGGTCTTTTCCGTTTGGCGTACAGCGCTAAAAGTAATTTGAATATAGATTTTTCTATGTATTTTTGTCCGTAGAATCAGAATATCACATTATTTTTTTGGAGAAATTAACAGTTTTTGAGTTATTTGCCTTTAAAGTTATTTTCTTCCTATCTATTACTGAAGGAATTCAAACTTTAAAAAGTCGTAATATTCAGTATTATATACAATTTATGGATCTTTTCCGTTTGCAAACCTTCAGCAGTCATGGAAACGCTTTGAAAATCCAATTCAAGGACTTTTTTTTTACTCTTGAAAATATGGGATAATGTTTACGAAAGCGCGTCGCCTCTGCTGGTGCTGGCCGCGGCGAGGCTGCAGCGGGTGTTGCGAGAAATACCTCCTCGCTGAAATAAGTCACATATACATGAGGGGGAGGTCCAGGGAGGGGCGTAGCCCCCCCTGGTTATTAGGGGGGGTCGAGGGGGGCGCAGCCCCCCCGTTAGTAGGTCGTAAAGTTCGGTTGGAGTAGTTTAAATATGCTCCCCGACCCTAAGCCCTCTGCGAGCTATTTTGAGGCTGCGGCGGCTGCAGCGTAAAGGAAAATAACTTAAAAACTGTTCGTTTCTCCATAAAAACGGTTGTCATATTCGGATTCTACGGACAAAAATACATAAGAAAATCTATATTAAAATTAATTTTAGCGCTGTACGCCAAACGGAAAAGATCCGTAACACTTCACTCTGACTCTTCACTTACCACTAGCTTACTAGGACTGGGACTGGCCCTCTCTCGCCTTCTTCTCCTATATATATCCAGAACAGTACAGTCTAGAATGTTACAGTGTATTTTAGATCATACAAGAACATGTAGCAAAAATATATGCGAGTTGGCAACACTTCCCGCCTGGCGCCTGGCCGCGCGGACGGCTCGCCTTGCTCTCCGCCCCCTTGCTCGTTTCTCCGGGAGCCTTCTAGAGGCCTATGGTCGCCGGGGGAAGCTTCCAGCACAACAATAGCTACCTTTAAGAAAACCCGACCACTAATCTCCCAGACGCCCTTTACTTCACTCACTCCTCAGACACTCGTTGCCAGTTCACTTACCGTACCGTTTTCTTCGACAAGTACTAAACAGACGTGCCAGCCTCACTCCTGACCAACCATTCCCAGTACAAAATCGTCTACATCCTACAAGTTTGGTACTCC
This sequence comes from Eriocheir sinensis, assembly GCF_024679095.1. Lineage (NCBI taxonomy): Eukaryota > Metazoa > Arthropoda > Malacostraca > Decapoda > Varunidae > Eriocheir > Eriocheir sinensis. Next base: position 17,916,922 of record NC_066509.1, read on the forward strand.
CCAAAAGCAAGATGGATATATCAGAGTTGAAAACGCTAATAGAGTGCCAGGACAAAGCTTACAAGAATGCTCTGGAAATATTCATGAAGCAAATGGAGGAACGAATTTAAGCATATCAGGTGACTGTGAACAACGTAGCGAGGAGTTTGGAGTTCACACAAAAAGAGGTAGACGATCTTAAATGCGAAGTGAAGCAGCTACAACGAGAAAAGAAGGGAGACCAAGAAAAGATATGAGGCTTGACCAGCGATTTGCACAATATGTGCACGATGCAGAAAGAACTGGAGGGGAAAAAACAATTATCAAGAGGACTACAGTTGCTGGATTAATCCTTAAGTCATCGGACTGGACGAGACTCTGAATGAAACATGAGGGCAGACTGCTGTACAGATGAACAACTTGTTGGAACAAACTCCAGTTACCCAAGATGGATATCGAGCGAGCACACAAGAGTTGGTCAGCAGAGGGAAAACCGGAGCAGACCCGCCATCGTTCGCTTTTCAAGATATTGCAACAGAGAGGCTGTTATAAGAAATGCAGCAAAGCTCCGTGGGACTAACGTCTTCATCAATGAAGATCTGCGTCCAGCCTCACAAGCAATAGGGAAAGAAAATGCTATAAGTGAGGGCAAAATAGCCATTTCAGGTACACAAAGTTGATCATCAAGGGAAGACTCTGACCGCCGATATCACAAGTTCGAAGCAGTGACAACGTGGCTCGGACCAGTGGGTATCCGGTTCAATGAGGTACTGCCGCTTTGGTGTCGTCAGACATCCCGTATCGTGAGACATCCCATCCTGAATATATACATGAATTTCGACACGGTACCCTGTCTTTTGTTGACTGGCTGTCGGGATCTGTCCCACCCAAGTTAATCTATATTATTATAAAAGCAAATGATGACGTATGTATGTTTACGACAAGGATATCAACAGTCACTCTTCTTCTTGTGACCTGTTCCGCTTTGCATCGGTTTTTAGGTTTTCCTTGTTTTTTTTTTTTGTTGTTGTTTTTTTACACTTACATGCTTCACTTAGTTACTGTGATAGGAAAGATTGGGTTCCGCGATGCGAAGTTCAGGATGGGATGTCTCACGACAAAGGATGGCAGACGACACCACACCGCGGTTCGGGACAGTGTGGGTGTTGCTCACAGTAGTGTCGGACCGGCTCGGGATGGTTGTTGGGGAGGGCGGAGTTAGTGCTACTACTTCAGTTCACCCCAGCACTCCTCGAGATGACAGCTGCCGGAGACAGTGCTGAGCCTGGTGCTGCTCCTGCTCTGCGTACGGGAATGGTCCCACGATCAAAGCAGTGTCAATACAACACTGTATTGAATACTTAGATATAAAGTAATAGATTCTCACTTACTTCCATTTTATCACTTGAGTGATAAGAACATTTTCGAGATGTTTACTGTAAATCACGTTTCCTTTGAGTGTGATTAATGAAATTTCATATGAGCAGTTTAACGAACAAAACATTCTGGATTCAGTATACGATTTTCTTGGGAGTAATGTGAAAATTCCCCAGTGTAACTATCAGTTTTATGAAAACTTTAATTTAGATTTACAGGAATGCAAAGGTTTAAACATTGCTGTTTAATATTAGCAGTGTGCCACTACACTTTGAAACTTCAGGACCAATGGTTAAACACAATTATAGTATGTTTTGATGTAATAGGACTGAGACTCGCTTAAATGATCATATTTCTTCCTTATACAGACTTAACTCATAATGCATTTTACGAAAATAATAGTACTTCAGCTGGAGGACTATCTATTTATTTTCACTCACTTTTCAAGTAACATATAACATGACCTCTCTCAGAAGTTGCCTCACATTGAGTCCTTGTTTATTGAAGTTTCAGGGCGTCATAGATTTATAATTAACGAGGCTTGCCCCCCTGGCCCCTCCCCAAGGTAAAACGTATACGAAAATGCATTATAATAATAAATCTTTCACGTGCTAATTTACCACGAATATTGGTTTGGAGTGGTGCTCCCTAAGATTAACCTTGATATTTATATGGAAAACTTTCTAGTAATGTATGATAAACATTTTCCTATAAAAGAATGTAATATCAAAGAAAAACATTACAGCAAACCATATGTAGTGCGGCGACGGCCTGATGAACAAGCCTCCCATAACCCATTTAGCCAGTGGGGTACCTCTTTGCCCGACTCGGTAAGGAGTGGCTCTCCCGTCACGCTGGTCGCGGGTTCAATCCCAGGCAGCCGGCGAATACCCTCTCCTGGTTGTGATTAATTTCTCGTGTGTTTCGATACACGCAGGGGACGTGTGGGACCGAGAGAGTAATAGAAAAAGTGGAAAATATCCTCATTAAACACATGTGACATCAGCAGTTAGGAACTCAATAAAGGAACGTAACAGATTGCAGAAGTTGTAAGTCAAATGTCACCTCACCTATGAAAAAAAAACATTCAAGAAGTTTAGAACTACACTTAACAGCCATAATAAGATCGGAAGGAGAAAATTATCAGATTTCAAAAAATCTGACAATGGGAAAAGAGTAGACCCAAGCAGACTTTATTTAATCTAGAAAATAATCACATAACAAATAGCCTTGAAATAGCCAGAGTTCCAACCGATACTTTTGTAATGTTGCCGGTAGCCTGGCACAGAACACCGAGGATCATTCAAGATCATTTGAGGAATATTCCCATCCATAATTGTTTTCCTTTTATCTCCGACCAACAGACCGCCATTAAATAAATAATGTAATTACTGACTTGAAGAGAACCGCCCCAGGTCATGATATCAATATGATAATAATTAAAGGCGTGAATATCAAATAAATTTGTGTTGGGTACCTGCCCACGCATCTGTGCATGGTAATGAGGAGGCCGATAAGGTGACGCGGGCCGCTGCTTCTCGTCCTCCCTCACAGTGCACGCTTCCGGACTTGTATTCCACCGTGCGGTGGTGTGGCAGCGCAGGTGGGAGGATGTGACTGCCACGACAAAGATGGGGGAAGTCACGACCAGAGCTGTGCGTCCCTGGTCGTATCCACATATTAGGAATCGTAAGAGCGAGACTGTCTTGGCCCGCCTTAAGAGTGGGTCACACTAGTTATACACTTGGCTTTCTAATATCCCGGGGTGTTCAGCCATCCTGTGATGACTGCTTCGTCCCCGTTGTTACGGCTGGGCTTCACCCGCCGCCTTGTTTTATTCTTTTCCACGGACACGGGCGGTCACCACGTGAATCGCCCATGTGACACCTTTGTTTGGGCCGGTATTTTCCGGATTCGGTGACATTTTCCACCCACGCCGACCCAGCACGAACTGGATATTTCCGGTTTGGGGAGCGGAATATTCCCACCCGCCGACTTGTTTCCCGCGCACGGGCATAGCTCCTCACCAGCCGCCCGACCGGGGTCAATGTTGCCACCGGGCTGTGCTTTTCATTTATGTCTCTCCGGCCCGTTCAATGTATTGTAAACATATGTATATTTTATTTTATGTTTAGGTTAGGATATTTATGTATTGTATGTATTTTGAGCTGTCGTGGGGGAGTTCTTGTCCCACACCGCCAGCGACGTCTGGCACCCCGCTCGTGGGCGGCGAGGTGGCAGCCACCCCAATATAAGGAGTGACCCAAGGTCACTAATCTTTCCCTTGTTTTCCCGTTCACCCGTCGAGTTAGAAGGGAGGCCGGCTTCTCTCTCTCCCCTTTTGTGTCCCTGCAGCGCCTTCTGCAGTTTTCCACGTCTGCAAGCGTGTGTTTTCTTTTACGGGAGAGAGAGAGTCGTTACTGTTTTAAGGTAAGGTTTTTGGTGTGTGTTTTCGTGTGCCGGTTTTACCGTTTCCGTGTTTATCACGCTTTAGCCTGTGTTACATGCTGCCTCCCTCGTTCAGGTGTTTTCCATTAGTGTTTTGTGCTTCTTTGTTATTTGTTTCACGTTTTAAAGGAGTGTGTGTAATTAAGGTAATCTTGGGTTCTTACTTTCTTTTTTATAATTAATGTAAATATTAACTTGTAAATATATATTAGTTCATTTTGGCGTTTTCCGCTACCATTTCCTTTGTTTTAAATTATTCATTTTCCTTTTATTTGTTGTTCGGTTAGGGGAAAAGAACCTGGTGTTTTGAGGCCTAACCAACCCAGTTTTTGTTTTGACTTTGTGTTTTTTGTACTTTTCCCGAGACCCATGACCACACCAGTGTTACGACACTGGTGACGTAACACCCTTAACAGTGCAGCACCTGCCTGCTGGTCGAGTGCCCCACTTTGGGGGACCTGCGAGAGCGATTCCTCTCCCTTAGTCCAGGCAAAATAAGGTTTGACTTGGAACAAATTGCAACAGAATTGTTTTCACCACAGGGCATTCCCATGAGGTGTCTAGAACATCATACTAAAAGTCCTAAGAAATCCACGTTGAGGAAATATGTCTAATTTGCATAAATCCAAGATGGCCGCCAATTTTCGATAATTTGCCATATCTCCGCATTTAGATGTCATAATTGAGTGATTTAAAGTGCTAAAATGGGGTTTTTGAACACAAGGATTCACGTGGAATAGGTTACAATTTTATTGAATAAAGAATTTATAGCCAAAAATCCAATATGGGCAAAAAAATGTCGTAAAATGTTCATATGCGTGGTATCCGAAACATAAGCAAACTAAACATAAAATGTGTCTGTTCATGAACCACAAGTGGCAACTGCTGATACTGAGACAGATAATGTAGAACCACAAGATATTCATTCAGATACAGTGACGACTGACATAACTACAGCAAGTGAACTGTATGCCAGAGCAATGTCCTCTTCCCTCTCAGTGGAAGAAGTTTGTTCTGCAAAAGTGTTGCAAAGAATCCAGACTGAGCTTGACAACAAAAATGAAATGATGACTATGCCAACAGCAAAACTCTGGTTGCAGTATCTCAACATGGTGGACATCTTGCGGAAATTTATTAAAGCTGAAAGAACAGGGAACTGGAGATTACACCTCCAATGTGTGCACGATATGCTTCCCTACCTTGCCGCTTCTGGACACCGACTGTATACAAAGTCCGCATATGTATACCTGCAAATGATGACCGAACTACCAAATACGCATCCGGATGTGTATAATAAGTTCCAAGAGGGATACCACGTTGTGCGGCGCAGTGATAGATACTGGGCAGGGCTCTCCACAGATCTGATCATCGAACAGGTTTTGATGAGAAGTATAAAGACGCATGGGGGCCTAACTCGAGGAAAAGGGATGACAGAGACTCAGCGCTTACTGTGGGTCCTATCCATGCCAGCATGCGCAAACATCAACGATGCTATGCAGAAGTTCAGCGGGGTCTCCTACGAAACCAGCGACCAGCACAAAGATATTTCGAAGGTTAGACAGGCCAGAGATGTCAAGGACACCCTCGATCTTATCAGCTATCTGAAGGAAAGAGATCCATTCAAGGAAAATACCTCACTTCACAACATTGCTAATGGCATGGCCGCTCAGGACGGAGTCAATGTTGACCAAACAAAAGAAATTGGAGACAAGATTCTTGTAAGCATGGCAGGGAAATCTGTGGAAGAGTTCACCTTCCGAAAAGCCGATGAAGCAATGACACTTGCATCTAGATCAACTGTCAAAGTCAGAGGGGAATCTATAGTAGTGGATCCACAATTGGTGTTCCAGCGACTGGTAATTGTAGGTGAACGGTGCGAAGACTTGTCAACGTTATTCAAGTTCGAACTCTGTAGCCATCCTCCTGCCTTATTTGACTCGTCATCCCTTCCCTTGCAGGCCAATAAGGCAGTCCTTGCTGATGTTCTGTGGAAGTCTATAGATGAAGAACAACGTGAGCCGAGTGGAGACCAGGTTCAATATGTCCTTGATGGCGGCGCGCTACTCCATCGAATTCCCTGGCCAAGAGGTTCCACATATGATAGTGTGTGTCAGATTTATGTCAGATATGTGACACAAAAATATGGAGCTGCTGTCATTGTTTTTGATGGCTACAAAGATGAACCCACAACTAAAGATGCCACACAACAAAGAAGAACAGGAACCTGCTCTAGTTTGACCGTAAACTTTGCTGGTGATATGATCATCAAATCCAAGAAGGAGGACTTCCTGAACAACAAGACAAACAAACAGCGCTTCATACATTTTCTCAGCGACAAACTAGAAAAGGCTGGATGCAGTACAGAACACGCAAAGCATGATGCTGATGTCCGCATTGTTCAAACAGCCCTTGCCTCTGCCAGAACGAGAGATACGGTTCTCATTGGTGACGACACAGATTTGTTGGTCCTCCTGTTGTATCACGCTGATATGACCGCAAACGAACTGTTTCTGGTATCAGAGTCAAAGCAAGCCACCAAATCGAGAAGGGTATGGTGCATAAAGCAGTCGAAAGAGTTGCTGGGTCCTCAGATTTGCGACAATCTGCTCTTTGTCCATGCTATTCTTGGCTGCGATACCACTAGTCGCCTGTTTGGATTGGGAAAAGGTTTGGCAGTGAAGAAGGTGCAGACTGATTCATTGTTTCGTGAGCAATCAGAGATGTTCCACAAATCAGAGCAAACACCGGAGGACATAACTGCTGCAGGAGAGAAAGCTCTGGTATCACTGTACGGTGGTACCAAAGAGGAAGGACTGGACAGCTTGAGATACAAACGGTTCTGTGACAAGATTTCCAAGAGCACATCTTCCGTGGAACCACAAACTCTACCCCCAACATCAGCAGCTGCAAGATTCCATAGCCTCCGTGTCTATTACCAGGTTATGGAGTGGAAAGGAACATGTGTCAACATGAAGCCACAAGATTGGGGATGGCACATTGTGGAGAGAAGGTGCATGCCTATACAGACAGATCAGCCCGCAGCACCACCGGAGATACTGGATGTCATCTGTTGTAGCTGCAAGAAAAACTGCAAAACAAGGTGTACATGCCAAAAATATGGTCTCCATTGCACTGCCGTGTGTAGAGAATGTCGTGGTACAAGTTGTTCTAACTCACAGGTGCCAGATTTATCAGATGATGTAGACGACGACGCTTAAGCCGGATACCGCAAAGTGGCACAACTGGCATTGACACTCTTGAAATTAATGTTGATGCTCTGTTGTTGAAACATAGGCTTACTGTTGTTCATGAGTATGATAATATACTTATCTATGGCTACAATTTTGTTGTCCTACATTTCAGTAGGCCCTAGGTTAAAAAATGCACCGAGTAATAAGAAATGTTGAGCAAATACATTTTTAAAATATACATTCTTTCCAGCATATTGGATTTTTGGCTATAAATTCTTTATCCAATAAAATTGTAATCTATTCCACGTGAATCCTTGTGTTCAAAAACCCCATTTTAGCACTTTAAATCACTTAATTATGACATCTAAATGCGGAGATATGGCAAATTATCAAAATTGGCGGCCATCTTGGATTTATGCAAATTAGACATATTTCCTCAACGTGGATTTCTTAGGACTTTTAGTATGATGTTCTAGACACCTCATGGGAAAGCCCTGTGGTGAAAACAATTCTGTTGCAATTTGTTCCAAGTTGGGCCCTGAAATGTGCTATATTGCCTGGACTACCTGTGTCGCGGTGGATATGAGAGTTTCTTTTTCCCTGGTGCTGGGGGAGAAGGCACTCTCCTCGGGGCATGACGCTTATGGCTTCCTACAGGAGGCTGGCGTCGTCAACCTCCTGTAGGTTTTACTGACTTTTTATTGAGTTTTATTTTGTTTTTAATTAAATACTGTTTTTTATATAATTTTATGATATAATTTAGTTTACTTAATATTCGGCGCCATATGACCCTGCGGTTGCGGCGCCAAGAACGAACTCCCCCAATAATCAATCAATCCTTTTCTTGAATATATCATAAACAAGTAATTTACAGAAGGATATTTCCCAAACCACCTACAGATAGCAAGAGTAGTTCCAGTTTACTAGAAAGATGACAGTTCTTTGTTCTTTAATTACAGGACCGTTTTTATCCTCCCCAGTATAAGTAAAATAGTTGAAGTTGTAGCTAGTAGATTAATGCATTACCTATTGCAAAAGTGTCTCTTGTCAGAGAGGGTTTCAACCGAATTATTCAACGGAATTGGCGGTACACCATCTTTGCCAAAATATTTATAAGGCGATTAAGGCCTTAGGTGATAAATATATCAACGGACAATTTTTTAACGATATGTCTAAGGCATTCGACTCAATTAACCACTCAGTATTGCTGAATAAGCTATTCGTATATGGTATTAGGGGTTCAGCTCATGAATGGTTTAGGAGTTACCTGAGTTATCGAAAGCAATACACTGTCTTTAACAACACTGTGTCTCAGTGCAAAAGGGTTAGTTGTGGAGTACCTCAAGGGTCAGTTTTAGGTCCTTCATTTTTGTTATTCATCATCGATTTTCCTCTTTGTAACTTAATTTCAAACTTAATTTCCTTTTATTTGCTGATGATACTAACATTTTCATTCAGGGAAGGGATTTAATCTGCATGGAGAACGTAATGAATAACGAGCTAATGCGTGTAATCAGTTGGTTGAATAGTAACAAATGAACTTTAAATGTCAATAAAACTCGCATGGAAACATGGAAATGCAAGCAACAGAAAGCCTATTGGCTCATTACGAGGTTGTCCGCTTTGGTAAAGTGATCTGCTCGACAGCCACTTGGAGCAGATGAAAGCGCCTCGATGTTCAGTTTACTCCTGTCGCAACGAAATGACGGTCGATTCGATATTTGAAGTTGATTGTATTCGCATTTATTACTTCTGAAGGAAGATTGTTCCAGTGGCGGATGACTCGGTTTGAAAAGAAACTCCTTCCAATATCTGTGTTACATCGATTCGACTGAATGGGTAAACCGTTATTTCTAGTTCTTGAGTTAGTTTGCAGTTCAAAGAATTTGGAGTAATCGACGTTATTGAACTTTTTCAGGTACTTGAAGACTTGAATCATATCCCCTCGTAGGCATCTTTTCTGCAATGTAAAGAGATTGAGTCGCTTGAGTCGTTCCTCGTACGGTTGAGCCCTTAAGGTTGGAATCATTTTCGTGGTGCGTCGTTGAATCATTTCCAGTAAATCAATGTCCTTTCTGTAATTAGGAGACCAGAGCTGTACCGCATACTCGAGATGCGGTCTTACCAATGAATTATACAAGGATAGCATCACGTCTGGCGTTTTACACGAAGTTCCTTGCTATGAACCCGAGCATTTCTTTTATTTGTTTTGTATGTTTATTTATTATTATTATTATTATTATTATTATTATTATTGCAGCAGCAGCAGCAGCAGCAGCAGTAGTAGTAGTAGCAGAAACATCTCAAGTAATGGACGTCTTTCTCTTTTGATTTTGCGGCGCCCTTGTCATAAGCCACGAATATTAAAAAATCAACCGTTTTGGTGCGAATCGCTATAACTCCCTTATTTCTGGGGCTACGGAAAAGTTATTGGTATCAATCGACGGCAAAATGCAAGGGCTATATTTTTGTTTATTTAACGCTCGGGCTCGAAAACCGACTGGAAAGGGTCGAAAATCGAATAAATTCGCAAAAAAAGATTCGAAAAAAAAGTATTTGAGTTCCCAACCTTGAAACCCACTCAGTTTTTGAGAATTTCAAAAAACTTATTTAACAAATGATTTAGCCCTGCCAATGTGCTTTCCAAAATGGTGCATAACGCTTCCCTACTCCAAGTAGTTTCGTCGCTAGATCTTGAAACATAAACCCTGCCGAGAACGATTTCGACGACCTCCAGACATTTTGCCGTTTTTGTCTAGTGTGGCTTTGCTATTGCCTCTAGAAGGCTGTAATTTGGTATGTAGCCCCTCTTTGCAATGTTGTAAGACCAACTCGAAGGATCTTTTGATAGCTCGATTCTAAGTTCGTCGTCGAGCCGTCACAAAATAGACGTGTCCAAATCGTGGCAAAAGGGCCGAAAAACAGGTTACTTTGTGACAGTTCGACGACGAACTTAGAATCAAACTATCAGAATATTCTGCGAGTTGGTCAAACAACATTGGCAAGAGGGGCTACATGCTAACTTACAGCTTTCTAGAGGCAATAGCAAGGCCACACTAGACAAAAACGTCAAAATGTCTGGAGTTCGGCAGGGCTAAATCATTTGTTAAATTTTTTTTTTTTTTGAAATTCTCAAAAAAATGAATGGATTTCAAGGTTGGGAACTCAAAAATACTTTTTTTCGGAGTTTTTTTTTGCGAATTTATTCGTTTTCGACCCTTTCGAGTCGGTTTTCGAGCCCGGTCGCTAATAAAAAATATAGCCCTTGCATTTTACCGTCGATTGATACAAATAACTTTTCTGTAGCCCAAGAAATAAGGGAGTTACAGCGATTCGCACCAAAGCGGTTGATTTTTCAAAATTCGCGGCTTAAATGACAAAGCTGGGGTAAGTGTCCGTTCCATATGAATAGGTTTCACTGATAGTAGTAATAGTAGTAGTAGTAGAAGTATTGTTGTTATTATCATTATAATTAGTAGGCTAGTAGCAGTGTTCACAGAAATGATACCCCCCCAGATCTCAGTGAATCTTTGAAAGGGCGCAATTTAGGTCATAAGGGGGGGGCGGCCGCCCTCCCCCCCTGGATCCGCCACTGTTCTGGGACCTTATTCATTTGTACTGACCGGTTGAATATGTTAGTGAGTGGCTCAAGTATTTTCTGTTTAAGCTCTTATAATAACTTCGGGGACAAGTTGTCGGGTCCCGTTGACTTGTTCGTGTCGAGTTTGTCCAAGTACTTTTTCACTTCTTGGTCGCATATTGAGTCAATTTCCAGGGCCGTGAACCTCCTCGGCGGGTCAGGGCTCTCGGGAATGGTTTATATGTCCTCGACTGTGAATATGGATGCGAAGTTACTGTTTAGGATTCTGGCCATCTGTTTAATATCCCGAGTTACAGATCCAGTCTCGTCTGTCAGTGGACCAATATTGAATTTTACATTCTTTTTCGATATGATGTATGTTAAGAATTTTTTTGAGTTGGTTTTGATGTCGCGCGCTATTTGTTTTTCATAGTTGCGTTTACTACTCCGAATAAGGGTGCGACAAGTTCTGAGGCTGTTGTGGTACTGAGTACGGGCCTCGGCCGTGTCATTCTCTTTCATTAGGTTATAATTCCTTTTTTTAAGTTTACTGACCTTTTTTATTTCTCTGGTCATCCATGGTGGATCTACGGCACCATTTACACGCCTGGATTTTGTAGGCACTGTAGCCTTCTCTACCCCCAAAAGCATATCTTTGAAGGCGTTCCACGCGTTGTTGTTTGTATTGTCGGTGAGGTTAAATTGGTCCCAGGTCGCAGCTCACGGGCTAATTTGAAGTTTGCTTTTTTGTAGTTTGGTATCACTGACGGATTATCTACGAGCTTGTGACTTATCTTGACATTAAAACGGATTAAGTGGTGATCGCAATTTTCTCACCAACTTCACAGTCGCGGATGAGGTCGGGGTCGCTTACTAATAGCAGATCCAGTAGATTGTTTTCTCTTGTCGGTTGAGTTACAGCTTGAGTGAGGAACGAATCTTCCACCACCTCTGAGCCTGCTACCCTCTTGACCTAGTCATCAGTCCCCAGTCAATGTTAGGGCAATTAAAGTCCCCAATTATTATTGCTTCCTTTCTTTGTGTTGAGAGTCTCTTCGTATAGATGGTGTGCACGTGACGTCACGATCCCATGTAAACAATAACAAACCACTGGCTGGCCGTGGCAACCGCGAACGCCGCAACGATGGTTAAGCGGTGTTGTGCATTTGGCTGTTCAAATAAGGAAGGTAGAGACAATGTCTCATTCTAGATTTTCTAGAAAGTCCACATCGAAGAAAAGTGAGCTTGAAGCGGCCATAAATCGCAGAGAACTGTGGATAAATGCCCGACCAACTGATAAAATAAAAATCTAATAGGCTACAGAGGTAGGTATACTAATATGTCATAATTATTGAAGTTGTACCTACAACAAGGTGATTTATCATAACACTGCCTGGGGTCACCACAGAGGTATATAACTCAGTGGGGGTAACAGTATCAAAGAGTTTTAAGAACCACTGATATAGATATATACTACCTTAAACAACCACACTACATATATCTTACCTTAGCTATGATGATGCACACCGTGAAAGCATTCCCTTGATTGATGTCTGTGATGAGTAGCTCACTGACCCATCCAGCAACAAAAAACTTAAGAACATGGGGAGACTGCAAGAAGACTAATAGCCAACACAGGGCAGCTCCAGATTCCTCCCCACTACCACCCGTCATCCTCGTCCATGTAGCTATCCAGTCTGCTCTTAAAACAAGCTATCGTCCCTGCACTCACTATATGATTGCTGAGTCTATTCCATTCCCCCACCACCCTATTACTAAACCTTGCAATACTTGCCTATTTCCCTCCTAAATCGATACTTTTCTAATTGAAATCCATTACTGCGTGTTCTATCCTGCTGGCTAATTCCCAGTAGCCTACTCTACTTATATCGCCTTTGTTGTAATCCTTGACTCATTTGAATACTTCTATCAGATCTCCCCGCACTCTTCGTCTTTCTAGTGAATGTACGTTGAGATGTTTTAGGCAGCCTATCTTGATATGGGAGGTTCCTCAGTCCCTGAATCATCTTGGTCATCCTCCTCTGAACTGATTCTAGCAAGTTGATGTCCATTCTGTAGTGTGGGCACCAACACTGGACAGCATAATCTAAGTGTGGCCTAACTAACGCTAAATAGAGTCTGAGGATGACCTCTGCACTTTTGTTGGTTACCGTCCTGTTAAACCTAATACCCTGTCAGCCCTATTCCTCGCACTAATACATTGTTTCCTTAGTTTTAGGTCAGAATTCACTAACACTCCCAAATCCCTTTCACACACTGCTATATCTATCGCTGTGGAGTCCAAACTATACCCGTGTAATGGGTTGCGAGTTTCTACACTTAGTACGCGAGTTTCTACACTTAGTACGCGAGTTTCTACACTTAGTACGCGAGTTTCTACACTTAGTACGCGAGTTTCTACACTTAGTACGCAAGTTTCTACACTTAGTATGCTAGTTCCTACACTTAGTACGCTAGTTCCTACACTTAGTACGCTATCAATCCTACATTTAGTACGCTAGTTCCTGCACCTAGTACGCTACAGTTGTAGGTTGTAGGCTTCCAAACTTCTATAGGCTCTTAAAGTCTTGTGATTATATCTAGTACTTTTGAAGTTTATCAAATACTGATATATATCACTGTGGCGCAAGTCTGGAAGATCGCCACCTAGCAGAGTCATAATGATGATGAAACCGCACCAGCAGCTTCTCCTGCCATCGTACATGAGGGTAATGTGTGGGTATGTACAGCGTCCACGGCCAAAGATATAGGGTTTGTTTACCTCTCGACACGGCCAGAGGATCCGGCCCACGTGTTAGGGGCGGGGCTTAGTGACGTCAATGCATACCATCTATAGGGCAATGTCGTCGGCTGCCTGTTGTTTTGGGGGCATGTATACAGTTGCAAGTGTTAGTTTCTTATTGTTTGCGGTTATTTCCATATAGACGGAATCGTATTTTTCTGCGTCCTGTTTATTCAAGAATAAAGATGTAATACTCCCGCTCTACAATAGTTTAGTCAGACCCCACTTAGAATATGCGGTACAGTTTTGGTCTCCCCGCCATGCAAAGGATATTGCTAAATTAGAAGGTGTTCTGCGTCGGGCAACGAAAATGGTCCCTTCCTTGCGCAACAAATCCTACGAAGAAAGGCTTTCCACCCTTAACATGTTCTCTCATGAGAAACGTCGCCTCCGAGGAAAACTGATCGAATGTTTTAAAATACTTAATGGTTTCACGAATGTAGACAGATCAACATTGTTTATGATCGATGACACTTTGCGCACGAGGAACAATGGCGTAAAACTCAGATGTAGACAAGTAAATTCAGACTGCACCAAATTTTTCTTCACCAACGTTGTAGTGCGAAATTGGAATAAGCTTCCACCATCAGTGGTCCAGTGTAACACGATTGACTCCTTTAAAAATAAGCTCGACCGTCACTTCCTTCAACTTAATATCAACTAGAGTAGAAATGCAACGTTTTGGAGCCTTCTGATTAATGTAAAATCACTTAGGTTTTAGGACAGACCACCAAGTCTGGACCATGGGGTCTGTGTGGTCTGATTTTCTATGTAATTTTATGTAATTCTTTTTATGGCAGGGAGCGTACTTTTTACGTAGCAAATTACTCCTCCTCCTTTCTTGTGCTTTCTATTTTTGCGGAGGCTTTTGTACCCACGGAATGACAATTCTGATATCAGATGTGCAGAGTTGGACCAAGTCTCTGTGATGGCTACCACATCTGGTTTTTCTGTTGCAATATACGCCCCAATTTCGTCCTTTTTGGGTAATAAACTACGTGCATTTGTGTACAAAACAGAAATGTGACTCCTGTTTTTTGGCTGCGACGAGTTGTCAGTTCGCTTGTCGGGGGCGTCTTTGATTACACAGTTTCTTTTAAGTCGCACCGACGCAACGGGTTGGTTGATCAAGGTCTGCCTTTGCCCCGCCTTCGCCTGCAGTTTTTTTTAATAGCTTTTTGAAAAGCTGTCAACTGCCTCGTTCAGGAGCCTTCCAAGCCGCGCCGATCCAACCTTGTTCAGGTGGAGGCCATCATCGCGAAACAGGTCTGGGCGCTAATTGAAGTTTTTTAGACTAGTGTTGACGCCGTTCGCTTTGCTGTTAAATCCGGCGAACGTATTGACTCTCGGTAGATCCCAGAGACGATGATGTGAGGGGACTTTGTCTTATATTTCCGGATGACTTGACGGTATTTTGACAGCAGGTCCTGAGATCGAGTTGACTGAACGTCGTTAGTTTCCACATGGATCAGATACACTGTCTTTCATCGCGCTTACTGAAACAGCATCAACAGCTGATTCATTATCGTCCAATTTGGCTCTCAACACATAAATGTCAAGATAAATGATCTTACATTACAAGAAGTTCAAACAGCAAGACTTTTAGGAATAACAATAGATAACAGACTAATATGGAAGTCACACATTGTAGATGTAATCAGTAAAATTTCTAAAATAACCTGGGTATTATATAAGATTAGAAATTGTTGACAGATTCCTTAAGACAAATTTACTTATTCCTAGTTTATCCACACGTTATATTGTTCTACAGTCTTGGGTGGAGCAGAGAAAACCTATATTGAAAAATTGTTCCTTACTCAAAAAAAAAAAAAAATAGTTATGTCATATTGTAACAGGTATGATCATGCAAACCCTTTTTTCCATGGAATGAAACTTCTGAAAATATGTGACGTTAACTATGTGACGTTATCTCAAATCAAACTCTTATATTTGTATATAAATCACTAAATACATATCAAACAGACAGGTTTTCAATACACCACTCACAACACTCAAACACGACGAGTGAATGAAGTCAAAATTTCATTGCGCAGAACATCCCATTCTCAGCAAAGTGTTATTTTTAGAGGATCTAAATTATGGAGCCAACTCTCCGAAGAGATAAAAAAAATAAACCTATTCCTTTTTAACAAAAAAGGAAATAGCATTCGGAAGCTGTGATGCTGAGTAATATAGATTATTATTTATTTATGTACCTATTTATTTTGTTTCTTGGCAGTAGTTTGTGTCCGTAAGTGTTGTATCAAAATCTGCTTGTAATGGCTATTTCAATTTGTTTAATGATTTTTCAAAATATTGCTAATGGAATTACCAACAATTATTGTTTTAATTATTAGTATTATCATTGTTATTGATATTTACTGGTAATGTTACCATTGTTGTCATCAATTATTATTACTGTCACTTATTGCTATTTTCATTATTAATCAGTGGTTAGCACAGTCGGCTCACAACCGAGAGAGCCCGGGTTCGATTCCCGGGCGGAGTGGAAAAATTTGGGCGGCTTTTCCGATAACCTACGCCCTGTCCACCCAGCAGTGAATGGATACCAGGTATTAATCGGGAGTTGTGTCCCGTCTCCTGGGATCTGTTCCCTTCTCCTATAATTCCTTCCCCTTCTGTCTCTCTCCGGCATATGACCACAGATGTTGCGCCGACTAAACGAAACTTTCCAACTTTCATTATTAATAGTATTTGTAATTTACGTATTGTAATTTACAAGTTACTATTACTATTATTATTATGTTTACAATGTCTATTACTGCTTACTGTATTATTATTATTATTATTATTATTATTATTATTTTTAC
Source organism: Eriocheir sinensis (assembly GCF_024679095.1). Taxonomy (NCBI): domain Eukaryota; kingdom Metazoa; phylum Arthropoda; class Malacostraca; order Decapoda; family Varunidae; genus Eriocheir; species Eriocheir sinensis. The sequence continues at coordinate 17,933,131 of NC_066509.1, forward strand.
TTGATAAAGCAATTTCACTTAATGTAATACATGTGTATTTGTCAGTGTGTGTACAGTATATAGATGCGTATTTGTTGTGTAAGGATAGATGTGCATGTATATATTTATATATTTGTGTATGTGTGCGTGAATGACCTAGAAAGTAGAAATGAATGCTGTAAATTGCTACAGTTACGACTATACAACGTAAAGAGCATATAAACTATCAGAGATCAATAGCTCCACTGGCAAGGGCTTATTATACTTTAATTGTATTTTGTTGTAAAGGTTATTCTTGTAATGTACTTAAAGGGCCAATCAATCAATCAATCTTGACCGAAGTCACTGAAGTTAGGGTTGCTTGAAGACCTGGATAGCATGTGGGTAATCTTCCGCCACTCGGCGGTAGGACTTAAACCTGTCCCCGGCTATGTCCGCACGCTGACCACTCGGCCACCGCATGCCAAAAATCCCTGGTTCAATCACACTTGTTTTCGTGCTATCAAGATTGAGAGGTAGTTTACAAAAGGTACATGAGTATTCAAACTCTTGCTAATCATGTTATATTTATTTATGTTCGGAATCGTGTCAAAGCTATTCTTTGACTCCCCAAAAACTCTAAAAAAAAAAAAAAAATCAATCTTGCCAACTCTATTTTTTAAGGAGACGATTGGCACCTGGCTAAAAATATCCACTGCACTTTTACTACATCTTTTCCACCACTCCCTAATTCTGATGGTTCAGGTGTCACACATCTGTTTCTATGGATAAATGTTTCACTCAAACTCTCTCAAAGAATTCATCTCTGGTGGGTTAAGGGCATATCCCTCCTTATTACAAACTCTGGAAGACTCCTTCGCCTGTATTTTCTCTTTCCTATGACTTTTAACTCTTTCAAGATGGAAGAATCAAGACACCTCTCAAATAGTTTTTGAATAATAATCTTAAAATTCTTTACCACTATATTCCTTTTGAGGAACAGTAGTTATATGGGTTTTATTCCCAATTTTTAATGTTTGCCCTCGTATTCTTTCTCTAGTTTGAAAATGGGCCATACTCGTGTTTAACTCCCGTTCTTATTTGCTCTTCAGGTCTTCACCGATCAACTCTTTGGAGGAGCTGCTTGAACGCAACCTTGTGCCCGCCATAAGAATGTTGAGCAGCCCTTACAGTTTCTTTCTGGTGGGTGTTAATGTCCATCTTACTTTCTAACGTTTGGTCACTCTGCCAATCTACTGCCACCCTTCCACCACTCGGATCCTCCAGCCTTACAATGTTCCGTCATTCATTGTCATCCTATTAACATTCTGAACCTCTTTCACTGTCCAGTGAGTCCCTGTCACTGCTTATATACAAATGGCTGAAATATTACCTACTCCCCGTCAAATCAAGCGCCCCCACGGTGCAGTGTTTAGCGTTCCTGACTAAGAATCTGCGGGTCTGGGTTCGAATCCCGTCCATGGCAGTCGGTGTGCAGCCCACTCAGCTGTTGTTCATCCTCCCTCTCGAGGTGATCGATAAATGGGTACCTGGGGAAACCTGGGGATGATAAACTGTAATAACCTGGTGTTACAATGGCCCTGTGTCGGGTTGAGGGTTATCTCCCACCACAGGCTCCACAGGAAGGAGATGAGCACCGCCGCCACGCGCTGCTATAGCGTATGCTCCCAACTTTACATTTTCACACGTCGAATCCATTCATTGTTCACACACGCGTGGATGAAGTGCTGCTTTACCTCCCGTCAAAACATTGCTGTCTCACAGCATACATACGTGTGGGTTGAGTACTGCCTTACCTCTTGTCGGATCCTGTCATTAATGATATACATGTATTTGATGTTTTTCCTTTTTTACTGAAAAGGTGGCAGCTCAAGGAAAAAGACGATACCAAAACGCACGTTGGCATTGTTGCTCCAAATAGAGGAATGACAGTCAGATTCGGTAAGATGTGTCTTGATATTTCCATTTTGAAAGTATTCGAGTAGTAGGCAGGAGGAAATACAGTTAGAGCAAAGCTATTCTAGGGTTTACCAGCGAAAAGGATGAAATAAGGATGTTGGCTAATTCTTGTATAAGGGATTTGGATAACATAGGAATGAGCTTAGGTAAGAAATTGTGCGCAGTGAGGCTTCAGGAGGTGTGTTGGCATGTAGTAGTCATTAGCATTGAAATACCAATATAAGACACAATGAGAGACAACATTGTGCCGGAATTTAAGAGAAAGATCTGTAGGAGGAGGGGAACTGATGGTACAAAAAGCTTTTAACTCTTAAAAAAAAGGCGAGTGCGCGCGTGTGCGTATAAACCCCACACACATAAGATGGATACTCCGTACGAGGGAGGACAAGGTCCTTGTATATCAATAGTGTCTTGGAGAGGGGAATACTCTGGTGAAGACGATAGAGAACACCTAACCCTGAAGAAGTTGATTCAACAAGAGATATGAAGATTTCAAATGAGAATTTGGGTTAGGGATACACCGAGTATGATTAGTGCAGAACAAAGGGACAGGTATTACTATTATTATATTATTATTATTATTATTATTAATTATTATCAATTATTATTATTATTATTATATTATATTATTATTATTATTATTATTATTAATAATAATATATTATTATTATTATTATTATTATTATTATTATTATTATTATTATTAATATTATTATTAATATTATTATTATTATTATTATTATTATTATTATTATAAGTGACGAATCAGTTAGAGAGAGAGAGAGAGAGAGAGAGAGAGAGAGAGAGAGAGAGAGAGAGAGAGAGAGAGAGAGAGAGAGAGAGAGAGAGAGAGAGAGAGAGAGAGAGAGGGGGGAGTGCAGACACTAAACAGCCTGTCCAGGAGCCCTAAAGCACCTGGCACGCCAAGAGTGTGAAAGTGAAAGCAATGAGAGAAGTAGGAAAAGGATGAGATAATTCAGAATTTATATCACCGGGAAAAATGACTGGAATATAAATAAAGCTTTTTCCGATGCGGACCCATGATTGTCAAATAAATTTATTAAATCTAGCAATGCAGTTGCTATCTTACGTTCCACAGTGTCATGAAATTTTACTATGATGGCACATACTGTATTGGTGGAACAGTCCGTTGTTTCATCGATTATGATGCTAAATTTGTTGCTTTGCAACTTCTCACTAAATTTCCCTGCTACGTAGTTCCCGAAGACATTGGCTTAGGTGGTGCACTTGGTGTTGGTAAGCGAGTGTTCTACTGCTAGTTGGTCCACGGGTAAAGGAAAAAACTACCAGTCAAGGTTATTTTATTACAAAATTTACATAGTCATTGGGATAGACGAAACAAAAAAGACATTGTTCTGTGTATATGCATTTATGTGAATGTTGTGTAGTGTAAATGACATTGGGGTGTTGGTGTATGTGGTGTACAATATGTGTGTGAGATCTGTAGCAGGACGTGGACAAACAACTGAAGATTAACATTTAACGATTAAAATAAACAATGAGGACGCCACGGGACAACAGGGCGCACAGGACAGGGCAACGATGAAAACATTAATGACGAATTATGAGTGTGCTGCCACACCATTTTATGAGTCACCGGGGAAGAGCAAGCGACCGTTTTCAGCGGTGGCTTGCTACACACTTAGTCCTTTTTAATGCCAAGTGGGCCGCTATTTGGGAGTTCGGAAACATCATCTTGTTAAGTTCCATGATGTCTTCACAGAAACTAAAATAAGGAGAGGAAATAGTATAAAAGTAGTTATGGTTTTAGGACATTAGATGCATTTTTCTTGAGAACTATGTAGCAACAAAAATTATACAATATGAACCATGCTGGCATATTCTTTTGACTTTATATATAAAAATAAATTTGCAATTATAGATATGTTACGGTGTTTCATGATTTATATTACTTTTACACGCAGCACGTAGTAAATCAACAATTACTTTACCTGAATGGTAAGTTGTGTTTACTCATAAATACCAAAATGAGAAGAGTTGCATATGCAACACCAAGTGTTCCAGCATCGCGGTGTTGAGCCATGGATGGTTCACCCACATGAGCATCCACAAGTCCTGTGCCTCCACGTTGACGTTTGCAATGTGTATCTGTAGTATTATAATATAATGTTATATGTGTAAGATATTATCCGTTTGTAAGTACATAACAAACAACAAGCAGGGGCGGATGCATCGTGGAAGCCTGCCGCGCGGTCGGGTCCCCCCGCTAGAGTCCCTTTATAGAGAGAGTCCCGACATAGGCGGCCCTGTGCATAAGGGAATACCGGTCAACTCGGCCCATTGCCAACTCGGCCCATTGCCAACTCGGCCCATGACCAAGTCGGACCATTACATACCAACTCGCCAATTACGTATTCAACACAACGAAACACTTGCTAGAAATTACAGTAGTTAATGAAATTTAATCTAATCTCTTCAAGTGCACAATGCCTATTTACACGGTACAGTAAGCTGCATTCAGTTGCTAAAACCAAAAGTAATAAAAATAGAATAGAGATATGTATAACACATACGCCATACCTTCCCATCTGAGAGGAGACGCACTTGCAAAGTTACTAGTTTGGCCTCGTCACTAGGTAATTTTATGAGTAAGTAAAAGCTAAGTTGTCCTTTGCGCGCCTTCCTATTTAGCCTATTATGCCAACCTTCCAAATCGTTATTTGTACGGATACTTCTACCAAATACGCACCACGCTCTGGGAGGCCAAATGTCAGAATGGATCCAGGTGTTTTTTTATAAAGTCTACAAGACTTATGAGGGCGTGAGAGTCGTTTGCTTTCCTGTAAAATCTTAAGGTTCTTCAATATGCTCTGCAGGGACTTTCCTGAGATATTTATGCGTTTCAACATCATTTGTGTAAGGTACTTGTAGGCCTATTTCTTGAATTTTCCGACACACTGCCTGCCCCCAATGAAAGCTACATCTTCGAATTATAACATCTGGCAGGATTTCGGGAATCACATTCCAAATACTTGCCTCAAAATCAATAGTAATTTACTTTATTTTCAGTTACCTACCTAAAACATCCTTAGTTTTTGCAAATACCTTTTTTGTAATCTCTACGTCTTTTCCCAGACATTCGTGGAAACAGCAGTAACACTTGTTTTAAGTTCTTGTCACTTTGTACGAATGTATGAATACTACAAAGTTGAGTAATGGGGCGGCGGACTACTTTAAAAGTTGCATCTTCGTACCAATGGTTTGCCTTGCTTAACAGGGATCGTTGTCCTTCTGTAGCAAATATTAGATGCCGTCGGCCACCAACAGAAATTTCATACCGCAGGAAATTTTCAGGAATGTGAGCATGACTTATTTCAAAAGAATCGAGCTGATGTTCCGAGTTGGTATTGAAAAATGGTCCGAGTTGGTTCACCGGCCGAGTCGGTAATCGTGAATGGTCCGAATTGGCAATGGGCCGAGATGGACGCACACCGCATCAGGCTGCTGGGCGCCATTTTTGGCTCTTCGAACACCGCACCGACTTTGAACTGAGGTAATAAAAACATAATTTTACCTATTTTGGAAGCGGATTCGGCTGCTTTTTAATGTAGCAATGCCTTGCTGCCTAGCCTTCGGCTGTAGCAACATGCCACAGAGGGGATACAAAGTGTATAATTTAACTGCAAGGCCGCTGATAAGACAGATGTGTGCTAACAGTCAGTCGTCTTGGGAGGAAACCATCGGTTATGACAGCAAGACACACACACTGCCATTGTGTGTGTCTTGCTGTCATAACCGCCCTCCCTTTGTACTATCTATGGAAATCATTGTGAGAGAGGCACAGCTACAAGGACTGAAACAATCGTTCACATCGATCAGGTCCAGCCATCGAAGCTGATGAGGGAAGCTGTCGCCCTTATGGCCAAAATTATTGGATGTGATCTCTCCCACAGGGCTCTAGCTGTTATTACAGACTTACAATGGATATTTCACACTCATCAAGGCCACAGTCTAATAGACTGGACGTGTTACAAGAGTTTAATGAACAGAAGCTAGCTTTTTTTTGTTGTTGTTGTTGTTGCCTATTGCGCCGGTAGGCATCTTCCTGGTGGGGCCTGATGGTCGGCCCAAGGCGTCTTCCAGGTGGGGCCTGATGGTCGGCCCAGCCCGTTCTGGCGCAGGCGAGTGTTTATAGTGGCGCCATCTTGCATTGGCTCATGCTGCCCCCCCGGAACTCGTTCTTGATTCGCTTGGACGGCTTCCTCTAGAGTCCGGGTTGATGGGTGGTCTTCAGGACAGCATGTGGGTAGTTTTAAGCCACTCGGCGGTGACTGAAAAATCCGAGTGGTAGCGTGGGGATTCGAACCCGCGTCGTCCATCACGCGGTGAATGTGAGCCCAGTACGCTACCACCTACGCCACCGCCTACCCTAAGGTGAGCCTACCTGTCCTGGTAAAACTCTAGAATCACACCCAACTCACTCTAAAAGTTAACACATTATTTGTTTAGATTGTATTTGCTAATCATCACTCTGGTAACCGTTTCCATTATTATTACTCGTTTATGAGATTATAAAATGCGGAGAAATATTACTTATTCAGCGGTGATAAGTTAGGTTACTATTTGCTCATGTGAAGGGTCTTCAGCTAGAAACTCCTCTAGCTTGGGTTATAAGTGCATCTTTATTTAATAGCCTAATATATAAGGTTGCACAGTGGTCATTTTCATGGGTACCGATGTCATTATAATATGTTGAAGATATGTGCATTTTCCTACAGTATTCTCTAAACCAAGCTATTTTGACCCTCATGCAACACGTTTACATGGCCTTAGTATTTTACTGTATTTTTTTCAATCAACAATAAGTATTTAAATTAAATTAAATGTTATTGGATTATAAACAATACCTTGGAATCGCACAGAACATTTATTGCAGCAATAGTGTGTGTGTGTGTGTGTGTGTGTGTGTAATTTACCTCTTGGTTTGCTGCGGGTCTCTCTCGAGACAGCCAGCCGTTCCCCTACGGAAGAGCACAGAGTTCATAGTACCGATCTTTGGGTAGGACTGGACCACTCGCACACAACACACCGCGACAATGAGGTCACAACACCTTGCCTGATGTCGCGTACCTACTCACTGCTAGGTGAACAGGGGCTACACGTGAAAGAAGATAAACCCAACTTATCTTCACCCGGCCGGGGAATCGAGCCCCGGTCCTTCTGGTTGTGAGGCAGACGCTCTATCCACTGAGCTACCGGGCCGTGTGTGTGTGTGTGTGTGTGTGTGTGTGTGTGTGTGTGTGTGTGTGTGTGTGTGTGTGTGTGTGTGTGTTAAATGGTTAACACAATAAAGAGAGCAGCATGGCGAGTAATGGAATCAGGGCCCCCTCCACCCCCAGATAATTAGTTTACACTAATTTTCTCTCCATATACTAAAGTTTACTGCAAGCAGGTAATGGAAAGGAAGCAAAGTGCCTTTGCAATGATGGAGCTTGGGTAGTGTCAGTCACGTGGCCCATGACAAGTATATCAAGGCTCATGACGTTCAGGAGGCAGCGTCCCTCCCTGCAGGCAAGGGTCAGCTAGCGATGAAGGGATATGCAGGACATAGAAAGACTTCCCCGACTGCTGCCGATAATGTTTTACAGCGATAAGTATTGTTAAATCCATCCATGTCGCCATGGCCAGCACTCAAAGAGAAGCACCCAGACTTGTGTGAAGTCTCTCAGTATCCTCTGAGCGCTGCCGCCTCTCAAGGTCGTCAGCACCCCGCCTTGACGCGCCTATATCACAGGCTACATGGGTTACTGAGTGCCTATACTGAGACAGTGGCTGATCGTAAGGCTAATAATCTCCTGTCACCTTCTTACGGCACATCACAACTGCTGGTGACCATATTATGGTAGAGTATAAGGGCGTAATGGTGGGTTGGCGATACCTATGGATGTAGACACAAACTGTCTTTTATTTATTTTCCCAGAGATCGTTGGCTGCTGGCTCCATGCTGGTTGTTAGAGGAAGGTGTGCAGGTCTGACACAAATGTGCTCAGTTTCATTGGACGACCCGTATGGCTGTGAAACAAATACAAAAGAGAGCGTGTGCTAGCGTTTAAAAAGCGCGGCGAAAACAGGGCCAATAATGGCGTCCAAATCTTAGGTTGTCGGGACACTCTCTATCAAGGGACTATCAAGGGACTCTTCCTCCAGCAAGACCGGATCGGGGTCGAGGCTCACGCCCCGACCACGACCTCTACTTCTTAATTTGTTTTTGGCGTAGGGTAGTTTTTTTTGTTGGGGAGGGGTTGCAAGCCCCTCCCCCAACCAGCCCAGATCAGGACTGCTCGCCATAGGGCAGGGACGCAGGACCCCTGGGGTGATAAATCCCCCGGTTACCCAAAGAAAGAAGCATGGACAGAAGAGAAAGAGAAAGGGGAGGAAAGACAACTCTGGGGAGGTTGAGGGCGCTGCATTCCTCATCCAGATAGATCTGTCCCTAACCTTTTTGACATAGGTATACATAATAAGCAAAAAAGTGAACTTATACATAATAAGCAAAAAAGTGAACTTAGACTAGACATAGAGCCATGAAACTTAGTGTTGCCGAATGGTGGGTGATCATTTTACCAGTAATAATCTCAACACGCATAAATCCATATATTTTCGCGATTTTTGCGCACCATCCCCACCATCCTGCTAGCAGTGTAAATACACGTGGGTGAAATACTGCCTACCTGCCGCGCTCTGTGGAAGCTCCGTTCCGAGCCTCCCTCTCAAGCTAGCACTATACATTGCTGCTGGTGTCACGACATGGATGGGCAGAAGGCTCGTTGGCCTGAGACGACATGGATGGGCAGAAGGCTCGTTGGCCTGAGTACTTTGAGCAATTTTTCATGGCGGACCTCTCCGCGTGCAGCTCCTAACTGCTGGGTTACGAATAATGAATGGTTCTTTTGACAGTCAGAGACTGTGGTACGGATGAGGGGTAGAAAAGCAGCTGTTTTTGTAATATCATTACAGAGAGCTGCTCAAAGCTGGAGGTGAGGCCAAGATCCGTAGGTTGCATAAGTCTTGACTGCCGTACGGCACTCTGGTATCATTCCTCCTGCCTGGAAAAGGGGGCTGGTCATCCATATCTTGATCTTAATTTATAATGCGCAGGGCACCCATTCAGGTGCATAACACGCATTTGTGTTGGCTGTTGGGGGGACGGTGGAGCCGGGTGTGCAGGGGAGGGAAGTGAATCTGGTGTAATTGTTAGTGTTGGTGTGTTGTGGTGACAAGTGAGTGTGTATTTGTTTTCTGAATGAGTCTATTGTACCGCAGTCTAAAATCTGTTGAGGGAGGCTGTTCCAGTTGCGTATGGTGCGTGGAAAGTATGAGTGCTCGTATGCGTCAGTGTTAGTGTGATATATTTGGTATTTATGGATGTGTGTGTTACGAGTACGTTGACTGTTTGCCTTGTGTAGGTATGTTTGTGGGTCAATGTCAATGTGAGTGTTTGTGATCTTGTACATAAGTGTAAGTCTGTGTGCTTGTCTGCGTATGTGAAGAGGGTCCATGTTTATCTGTTGTTTGATCCGTGTTGTGATTCCAGGCGTTCGAGTGTAATTGTTTGTAATGAACCTAGCCGCCTTGGTGTTGATTTGTTCTATCCTATCAATGTTTCTGTGTTTGTAAGGATCCCACACCGTGGAGCAGTATTCCAGTGTTGGTCTCACAAGTGTGTCATGAGCTGTGTGTTTAATGTCAGGTGTTCAGTTATGTAAATTCCTCCTCAGGAACCCCAGTGTTCTGTTGGCTGTGGCACTGATGTGGTCTATGTGGGTGTTGAATTTCAAGTTAGTTGAAAGATGGATGCCAAGGTACTTGTGTGTGTGAATTGATTCTAAATTTGAATTGTGGAGAGTGTAGGTGTGATGGATGGGGTTGTGCGCTCTGGTGAATCTTAAAAGTTTGCATTTGTCTGGTCGGAAGTGCATCTGCCAGGTGCGTTCCCACCGCTCGAGGGCGTCCAAGTCGTTTTGTAGTAGTCTGCAGTCGTCAGTAGTCTTTACTTCTCTAAACAGTAAACTATCGTCGCCAAATAGTCTAGTGGAAGAGTTAGGCGTTAACAGTGGAAAATCGTTAATGTACAGGAGGAAAAGAAGGGGGCCTAGAACGGTGCCTTGTGGGACACCTGAAGAAACAGGGACAGTGTCAGATGAAGATCCGTCAAGAAGAACACGTTGAGTCCGGTTAGTAAGAAATGCAGTGATCCAGTGTAGAATAGGTCCTGAAATACCGTAGTATTTCAATTTCAATGTCAGTCTTTTGTGTGGAACTTTGTCGAAGGCTTTGGCAAAATCTAAAATAATAGCGTCAACTTGTTTGATGTCACGTCGGTCAAGTAGCCTCGCAATGTCGTCATATGTAGTAATGAGTTGCGATTCACATGAGCGTTTGGGTCGAAAACCGTGTTGTGAGTCAGTAAGGATCTTGTTTGTGTCAAGGCGATTCATTATGTGTTTGTGTATTATGTGTTCGAAAATTTTACATGGAATCGATGTTAGGGAGATGGAACGATAATTGCCTGGGTCAGTCCGGTCACCTGTCTTAAACAATGGATTAATGTTTGCCAAAAGCCAGTCAGAGGGTAATGAGGTGGATGATAGGGATTAGGTGAATATGGCCTGAAGGATGGGGGCAAGGATGGGGGCAAAGGTTTCAGGGATGAAGGCGGGAATGTTGTCGGGGCCAGTGGATTTAGTTGTCAAGTCCTTCCAGTAATTTCTGTATTCCGTTAGTCGTAATGTCGAGGGGGGGTATCGGGGGGAAGGGGCTGTGTGGCATGTTTGGTGTCAGGTTGTGTTCTTGTGTGTACACCGATTGGAACTGTGTTGAGTATTTGTGCTTTGTGTTGTGAGCTGGTTACTAATGTGTTATTGTTGTCTACCCGTACTGTGAGGTGAACAGCCTTTGTGGTCTTCAAAACCTTCACTCACCGTATTGGGGGCACACTATATCCGGCCCTGTTTCTCGCCGGCTTAGGACTGTGTAGGAGGCTACCTATGCCTAGTTAGGCTCATCACGCCCCACCATGGCCACCCTCCACAGGGTGAAGGTGAAATATAAACTCAATGATGGAGCAGAAAAAACAGCCATAGAGAGAAAACTCCTTGAATGCCTAGCCAACCAGAACATCTTGGTGGCAGACATAAAGGAGAGCTATGGGGGCTACTCCTTGTACGTGGCAGATGACAAGTCATTTGACCACATATATCTGGACACAACAGCCAAAGTCCTCGGCGACGCGGGCTTCACCCTATACATTCCCCCAGAGGTCAAATGCCGCAAGTGCATTATCATCAAGAATGTACAGGGCTTGGCTGACCATGATGTGCTTCATATCAAACAAGATATTGAACGCATACAGAGCTGGGCATCCGTCACGGAGGTCATTCGCTTCCCGAAAGGCCACACGTATAAAGTCATGTTCAGAACACAAGACATGGCTGCCACGGCATGCAGGCAGGGACTGAAGGTCCTAAATCTCAGCCTTACGCCAGCCCAGCTGGAACAGTTTATTCCACTCACCGTGTGCTTCAGATGCTACCAGATTGAAGGACACACAACAAAGGAGTGCACAAAGCCACAAGACTACAAGGTGTGCTCAATCTGCGCAGAGACAGACCACACGTGGCAGGAATGCGACGCAGGGGAGCAGAACAGGAATGCGACGCAGGGGAGCAGAAATGTGTCCTGTGCTCAGGCCAGCACTCTTGCATGGCCATGAAATGCCCCAAAAGAAAACAGGCACTAAAAGTCAAACGTGCCAGGGTAAATGCCAGCAAGCTGAAACCTAAGCAATTGTATTCTTATGTAGCCAACAACAATCAGACTTACCTACAACCCGGCTCATTAGAAAACCAATTGAAGGTTGCAGCTATTACAGCTACTGCCCTATCTCAAGAGCAAAGAACGCCAGGCACATACCAGGATGTCATAAGGACACTGAGCATTGATAATGGCCTCCCATCACCGGCTAACACGAAATCAGCAAACACAGCCTTGGCTGAACTCGCTCAGACCCTTCAGGCCCTAGTCCCAAGTCTATCAACAACGGCCATTCAGACCCGCCCCCCACCCCCAGCGGCAGGCTCGGCCCAGACTGTCACCCCAACCCAAACAAACGCTGAATCACCTCGTGAAGAGGTACCACACCAGGACCAACACAGAGGTGCCAACAGAGCAAGCACTCGCTCCGGGCTGAGGAGCGAGGCAAAAGGAACAACAAAAACTGGCCCCTAATATTCACAACCAAGTCATTCACACAACCTACCAATGAACTAAAAATACTACAGTACAGTGTCCACCATTGGCACACCAAACGCATCAATCTAATAAACACGTTCACACATGAGAACCCAGATGTAATCCTTATAAATACCCATGGCCTCCCCAACACCCATGCTCTAAAGATACCGGGTTATTCATGTTATCAGCGGAACAGAAAAGGTGAACAACACGCTGGAGTGGCAATAGCAGTCGAAACAGGAACCCAGCACAAAATATATGACGACTTCCACTACTACGACACCCTTTCAGTTAAATAAATGACTACCCTCGGTCCCAATAATATTGCCACTACTTACATCCCCCCACGAGAGGGCTGCATCATGTCTCCTGACTTCTATAAACTGCTACGCATACCTGAACCCATGTATTTCCTAGGCGACTTAAACGCATGCCACACCAGCCTTGGCCATTCCAACACAAATACAACTGGACGAAACATTATGAAAATCATCACCACCTTCGGAGCCCAGCACATAGGTCCAAATTTCCCCACGTTTATAGGCCACTCAGCCCTCACCACGCCTGACGTGATTCTAACGAATGGGAAAACATACAACAACACCCACGCCAGCCAGGGGCCACTAACAAGCAGCGACCACCTCCCAATACTGTTCACCATCTCAACCACTCCCGTTGTCGTGCCCTGCCCACAGCGGATGAACACAAAAAGGCGAATTGGGAGCAATATAAGAACATTATAGACTCAGAACTACCTGACCTACATCTAGAGGGGAAAAACACAGATGATATAGAAACCGCTGTCAACACCTGGTATACCGCTGTCAAAACTGCCCAAGCACAAGCAATACCCCTCACAAGGCACAAAACACTGTCATACCCCCACCGCAACCAAGAGATTACGGACGCACAGCTACGTTTTACCAACATCCTCCGATACGCCGGGCGGCTGCACCATTTGGTGCACTATTATCCAACGCGACATCAGCAAGGCGTTTGGTAAAGTCTGGCTACAGGGCCTGCAATACAAAATACTTTAACTCGGACTGCCAGAGCTAACGGAAAAACTGTTATGTAGCTTCCTTGATCAGCGCTCAGCTTCCATTCGAGTTAAGTCAGCAATATCCTTCCCGTTCCCCCTGCACAGCGGCGTGCCACATGGCAGCGTGTTATCACCAACGCTCTTCATCACCTACACCTCTGACATGCCCCGGTCTGATAACAGAAGCTGTATGGATATATATTATGCTGACGACGTGACACAAATAGTGACCTCCAAAGGTACCCTAGACCACCATGACGCCCTGGTCGAGTGGGAGGCGAACAGACTTAACACATTTGAAAAAAAATGGAAGATCAAAACAAACATAGACAAGTTCGCTGTGGTCGCACTCGGCAGGAAAAAAATAAATGACATACAAATACAGGGCAACACAATCTCCCACCAAAAACAATGCCAGATATTAGGCCACACAGTGACATCCACCGGCCTGATCGTTAAACATGTCAACGACAAAACCATGAAAGTTAAAACAGCCCTCACATCTCTAAACAAATTTTGGCACTTCACAGAGCGGCTCAAACTGTATCTGGTAAAGACTAAGATACTTCCTATACTAGACTACTCACCCACCCCGACACACATGGCTTCCCACACCAAGATGTTACAGCTTCAGAGGATACAGAACAAAGCGCTGAGATTTGCCACCGGACAGAAATACCCGTACACGGAAAACACAGCAGCGCAACACCGCAGACTCGGAGTACAACTAGTCAGCACAAGGCTACGGGAGGCCGCCGGAAAGATATGGGAGAAACTAGACCAGCAAGACGACGTGAACTACACCCACGTCAAGGAGCTTGGCGGCAGCACGAACTTGGTCCATCCCTGGTTTCCGCGCAGCTTGAAGTCACTTCGAGAACAACCGCCCACACATCACTTCACACAAGTGACGCCATAGCTTAGCTTAGCTCTCTACACACAAACAATTCAAACACACACACACACAGCACGCCGGGGGTATACAAATAAGGTGCCCGATAAACAATAACTACACCAGAACAACTAACGAACCTACACCATACAACTGTACGCTCCTACTGTCTTTCCTATTCCCCACCTGTACCTTCACCACTAACCCACTTCCTCCTCGTACTATACCCTTGATTTAAAAAAAAAAAGAGAGAGGAGAGAGGAGAGAGTGAGGGAGGGAGGGAGGGAGGGAGGGAGGGAGCGAGCGAGCGAGCGAGCGTGCGTGCGTGCGTGCGTGCGTGTGTGTGTGTGTGTGTGAGACACTGCCAGCGAGGCAGAGGAGGTGGGCGGAGTTTGAAAGCCAGCCGGCAAATCAGAGAGGAGCGCGGCCCGGGGCTGAAAATCTGTGCTACTTTTCGTGAATATGCGATCCGCATACCCATGATACGAGAGAACTTATTAACATACTCATTTTAGGTTTGATGGTGTTTGTAATATTTTATAATATTGTGAAAAGTAGTGTTTGTTTTTATTTTTATTTCTGGATCCCTAACCAAGACCGCCGAGCTGAAGTAAACACTCGCCATGACCACCTTCGCTCCTAGTTCTAGAGTTCATTGGTCCTCCGGTATTGTGTACTCTTTAATATCTAGAGAGTCGGGAACCATCCCGAGTTGTGGGACCACAGCCATCCACATTTATGTAAGTCTACGCTGGAGAAAGTTAGATGGATTGATCTATACACCATGGGTCTCCCTTCTCTTCAGCCATGACCGAATTCAGACTGGTCTTTTCTTATGCACTCGTTGAATGACGGCAAGTAATGCCGTCACAGCTGCAGCTCAAGGGCACACAAAAAAAGAAAACAATAATAAAAAAAAAAGCCCGCTACTCGCTGCTCCTAAAAAAGAAATAAAAGAGGTGGCCGAAAGGAAGATCAAATACGGGAGGAGAGGTGTCCTGATACCCTCCTCTTGAAAGAGTTCAAGTCGTAGGCAGGAGGAAATACAGATGAAGGAAGATTGTTCCAGAGTTTACCAGCGTGAGGGATGAAAGAGTGAAGATGCTGGTTAACTCTTGCATAAGGGGTTTGGACAGTATAGGGATGAGCATGAGTAGAAAGTCGAGTGCAGCGGGGCCGCGGGAGGAGGGGAGGCATGCAGTTAGCAAGTTCAGAAGAGCAGTCAGCGTGGAAATATCGATAGAAGATAGAAAGAGAGGCAACGTTGCGGCGGAATTTAAACAACAACAACAACAACAACAGCAGAGCATCAGAGCTTCGAGCAGCTCTGCTGTTGTTGTTGATGTGACTCTTCCAGGACGTGCCACCGCCTTTTATTACGCTGGGCATTGACCTGCCATGAGTGGCGAGACTACCGTGTGCAGGTGTGTGTGTGTATGAGTGTGTGTGTGAGTGTGTGTGTGTGTGTGTGTGTGTGTGTGTGTGTGTGTGTGTGTGTGTGTGTGTGTGTGTTCCAAGACACTGCATTATGCATGCATTGTATGTAGAAAAATGTTATAGAAAATCACCTATTAGTCACCGGAAAGATGGGGGTAAGGGAGGTCCGAGAGTGCATGATGTAAGCTAGGGCGATGACATGTGGGGGAGGAGGAGAAGGAGGAACATGAAAACATGTTTTCTTGCTACTGAGAGAGAGAGAGAGAGAGAGAGAGAGAGAGAGAGAGAGAGAGAGAGAGAGAGAGAGAGAGAGAGAGAGAGAGAGAGAGAGTTTGTATTTCATTTGAAACTATTTCAGTCTTGCACCAACAATACATCTCTGCTTCATTGTACGAAACTGTTCTGCTATGATGAACATTATTTATATACCTCATTTTCAACCAGTCCCTCCCTATTTGTTATATTCCCTTCACCCTTCGTTATCTTGTATCTTGCTCTTTTCTCTCGCCTCCTCCTCACAAACATTCAGAAGAAAAGTATGACAAAAGCAAAATGTTTGGCAGCTGTCGTGTTTTGCTTTCGTTCTTTATTATTATAGCTCTGGTGCGCAGGAGTTATAACTATTGTTATTTCACTTATTGCCAAAATATTGTAGTATAATGTAGCGGATAACAACATCGCATATTCTACGCACATACACTGGTCTTCATCTCTCCCTCCCATCCGCGGAAAGGGAAGGGGCTAAGCAAATATCCCCCATGTGGGTGGCGATAACGTCTCCTCCCAGATACCGTAGTGTTATCCATTTTCGCTCATGAATTACCTCCCCATACATTTTCTTATGAAAAAGTCAAAGTGCGACATGATCAGTGAATCCAGGCGAAATGACTTATCAAAATCACTAAACAAAAATATATGGTGAGTTTTATATTGATTGAGTTTGACCGCACGAATACACGATATATATAGAGAGAGAGAGAGAGAGAGAGAGAGAGAGAGAGAGAGAGAGAGAGAGAGAGAGAGAGAGAGAGAGAGAGAGAGAGAGAGAGAGAACCTCCCTCCTATTTCCTCTGTTTTCCTTCCCTATCGCACACCCCTCCCCATCCTTATTTTATCACGAGAACTTTACAATAAGATAGGTCTTTGCCTGGATTGTGTTGGTGTAAACATACGCATACACAAATCCATCACCCTTGGTGGTTATCGCCTGGAATTTTCATCGATATGAGGTTTTATATTATCCAGGGGTGGACCTCTTCCTCACTCTCCAATTCCAGACAACCATATTCCTTATCTACTCTTTCCTTCTCTTGGTGCTTGTCTTTCCTCTTGCTCTTGTACTTTTCCTCTTTGTGATTCTCTCTGGTCTGTTGTCACTAGTGCTTGGTGCTGGATCACGACTAGTAGAGGGGTGATCACGAGAGGTTGGTGTAGGATCACGAGAGGTTGGTGATGGATCACGAGAGGTTGGTGTAGGAGTGGTAGGTGTCGCTTCACTTGTACTTGGTGTTGCTGCTTCATTCCCATCCTTGCTGACTTGCCTCGCTGTTGTCACTCTTTCTGCCCCTTGTTGTCTTGCCTCGCTCTGTGGCACACCCTCTTGATCGTGCCACTCGTTGAAGTGTTTCATGGAACACAAACCAGGCTTCTCAGGACAGGCTGGACAGAAGTAGGGGGTGTCTCTTCTTACCGGGTGACACATCCTACATCTTTTTCTTTTGCCAATTTTTTCCCATTTGACAAAATGGTGTGAAGTGATGGTGGCTTTCTTTTTCTCCTCTTTCTTAGAAAAGACTGATGCTCCTGGGTTGTGCTCTAGCAAGAGTTCTCTTGCTACAGTTTCTAAGAAGGGCATGAATCCTGCTGTGGAGTTGGTCTTATTTTTCCATGCAAGATATGCATTTAGGGCAATCCGCAAAAAAAAATTCCTAATTTCTTGAACCAAGCCAAGCTCTTACGTTCAGAAGCATATGGCTCAAGAAACTGGTCAGCCTTGTCCACACTTCCCATCATTTTATTATATTTATCAATGTGGAGGGGCTTGTTGTAAAACACTGGCTGGTGTCCAAAGTGCTCCCTCACTCTTTCTACCATATCAGCCTTGTATTTTGTGGTCAAGACTGTTATGTCTTTTTTATCCTCCCATCTCACAATCAGAACATTGCCTTTCCTTGCAAAGATTGCCTGGTGTTTTTCTAGGGGAAGCTGGCTTATTTCTCTTGGGGGGCCTCTCCCGCTTCTCACTACACCGGTGATAGTGGTGTTTCTGTCCTCAAGGTAGGTTGCCAACCTCAAGCTCGTATACCAGTTGTCAGTAACAACGTGGCGTCCCTCATCAAGCAGCCCTGACATCATGTATACAACAATTTTTTCTGATTTTGAGAGGATTTCTGCTCCTGGATCATCAAA
Organism: Eriocheir sinensis; assembly: GCF_024679095.1. Classification (NCBI taxonomy): domain Eukaryota; kingdom Metazoa; phylum Arthropoda; class Malacostraca; order Decapoda; family Varunidae; genus Eriocheir; species Eriocheir sinensis. The sequence goes on from NC_066509.1 coordinate 17,951,124, forward strand.
CTGATATGAGTTTTTTCCATAATAGAGCTCAAAGTTCCAAGAAAATCCTTGCCAGTTAGGGTCAGAGGGGCACAAATATTTTCAGTCCAAACCTGGCTCTCTTGGACTTGATATATTGTCTGAACCCTAGTCTTTCTTTCCAGAGCACTAAAGCCTCATCAACAGCCACATGTTTGCCAGGTTCAAGTATGGCCTTGCACTTGTCGCGAAGCATGGAAAGGAATGGCTCAATTCTGGTCTGTGGCTTATTTTTTTCCACGTTTTCTGGAGGTGAAAAACGCAGAAACTTTAGGATGCTAAAAAATCTATCTCTACTCATGACCTCCTTGCAAAAAACAGGCGGCCCACACTAACCAATCCTTCCTCCAATACTGTGCCATCACTGGGAGCTTCACTAGTCCCATGGTAATCAATAGGGCTATAAAAGAGTACATATCATTTTCTGTCACTCTCTTCCACTTCACTGAGTTCACTTTGCCCATTTTTTCAGGATGTTCAGTAAAAAACATTGTAGCTCGCTTGTTGGCCTCACACAGCTTCCCTATTATGTCTTTGTCAAGGAACTGTTTGAATGCACCACTAGCACTTGTAAATTGATGTTCATGAGCTGCACGTATGCCACACTGATTACTCATATATTCAGGCAGCGGGTCTTCACGACTGTCATTGAATATGTCAGCAATGAGCCTCCATCCTCCCTCCATTTCTCTGGCTTCAGTATCACTGATCTCTTCGTCGTCCTCAGATTCCTCTGACAAGTCGTCATCGCTGTCGTAATCCTCAAAATCAGGAACAAAATCTTCGTCACTTGAGGACTCCATAGCTGACTTGGCAGTGCTGTCCAACTCTGCTGCTGTCTGTCTCAAATCTGAACCTTCCCAAACGGGGCAAGTTGACCCTCCCTGCCGACAAACGGATGTCCGATGGATATCCTTCATACATCCGGTTTGTCCTCCTGTGCGGACATGATTCGACAAATGTGGACGGTACGGACGGGACCTTTTTTTGTCCACATTATCCATCCTTTGTCCACAATGTCCGCCTGTCTCTTAATCCGTCTAGAATCCGGAATATCCTCCTGAGTCTGAATCCGCCTAGCGGCCGCACTATCCGCCTGTTCCCGGATCCTTCTAGCGTCCACAACAGCCGTATGCGTATGTTTCCACCTAGCTGCCTCAACGTCCGCCTGATGACGGATCCGTCTAGGATCCGGTACATCCGCCTTTGTCTGGAATATCCGCAATATCCACTAATCCCTGATCAGTCAAGGTCTAGGCTAACCGTGTAATTTATTTTAAATTTTTACTGTGTAAGCTATAGTTTCAGCATGTAGTCTGTGTAAATCATAATCTATGTTTTTAGGTTGTTAGTCTATAACATTTAACTTACAACTGGTATTTGTATTCCAATCACTAGAAACTCATCCACTACATCCGTAAATAAAATAAAGTATAAGATATTCCACTTAAAATATAACAAAAAGTAAAAATATTTCACTTATAGTTTATTTCATAATGGGAATACTTTATCAACTAAAGTTTTATATTGATGAGACCTCTTAAAGGTTAGACACCAATTCCAGTTGCAGTCATGCTACAAAGTTTGTTGACATAATGCAAATAATAATAATAATAATAATAATAATAATAATAATAATAATAATAATAATAATAATAATAATAATAATAATAATAATAATAATAATAATAATAATAATAATAATATCTAGCTCACTTTGATAATTATTAGAATTGAAACTGATTAAAACTATATTTTTCTTTATTGTCACAAAAAGATGCAGTAACTTTACCATACTAGAAATTACACAACATCGCTATAACTGCATTGACATAGATGCCATTAAAGGTTAGTATGAACGTTAGTATGCCAGAGCGATACTGGCGGTTAGTATGTTAGTTATATAGAATGTGTTAGTAAAAGAAAAAAAGAGGCAGAGGAAGTGAGAAATATGTGAATAAGGAAGAATTAAACATTATGTCATTGCAGTACCCGAGATTACTGATACATTAGGACTTAATACATTTATTCATCATCAGAAAGCGTCGAGTTTGCATCCGATACACCACTCCTGTCGCTGTCACTGTGTGCTACAATACTGTCTACGTCTCCATCTGAGTCACATGGGCCCTTATCTAAATTACTTGGAGAACCTCTAGATATAGTGGTATCTGTGCTGTTTGAGGCAATAGCAATGTCATCACGTATGTTGTCTGTAACAGCGTTTGGTTCACCATTTCGTCCACCTCGTGTTTTCTTTGCCCGAGGCGTTAAACGGAAGCCAGCTCGGTCGCTTTCTTTCCGCAACGCCTCGGCAAGGTGTGTGGAGGCGACATTCTCGTCCACCCCCCAAATCTTCATCACAACTACCATGATGATTCTGACGAAGCGATGAAGTTCGTCTTCCATGCTACGTTTTCTTGGCGAGTGCCCTTGAGACAGTAGTGCACCCAGACACTTCTTGGTGCTAACTTGTGGATAAGCTGTCGAATGCAATGTGTCAAGCCACGCTTCGTCCCAGCATTTGGCTTGGAGCACAGTTGCAAAAAGGCCTTCCTCAGTGCCATCCTGTGGGATTTGTGTGGCTCAGTGTTGGCCTTCCCATCGAAGAAGTGTGAGTGTTTAGCCAAGATCTGCAAAACATAAAGGGAGAGATTTAATTGCATGCATCTAATCTTAATATTACTTCTGCTGTTTTGTTTGTCACACACACACACACACACACACACACACACACACACACAAACAAACAAACAAACAAACAAACACACACACACACACACACACACACACACACACACACACACACACACACACACACACACACACACACACACACACACACACACACAAAGCTATACGTACCGATGATAAGGAGAGGGAACGTCTGGCTTGTGATATGGCCTGAACTTGACTGATGCAAACTTAAACGGCCGGCGCCACGCACGGTCCACCGAGGCCGAGATGTTGCGACCTGCCTTGACCTTGTAGTAGTAGTAGTAGTAGTGTACTGTTGCCTCCAATTTAAGAGGTAGAAGACTATCAGTATGAGGAGGAGAGCTGATGAGACGAAGAGCCTTAGCCTCCACTCTGTCCAGAAGAGCTGTGTGAGTGGAGCCCCCCCACACATGAGATGCATACTCCATACGAGGGCGGACAAGGCCCCTGTATATGGACAGCAACTGTGCAGGAGAGAAGAACTGGCGGAGACGGTACAGAACGCCCAGCCTCGAGGAAGCTGATTTAGTAAGAGATGAGATATGAAGTTTCCAGTTGAGATTTTGAGTTAAGGATAGACCGAGGATGTTTAGTGTTGAGGAAGGTGATAGCTGGGTGTTGTCAAAGAATAGGGATGGTTGTTTGGAAGATTGTGTCGAGTGGATAGGTGGAGAAACTGTGTTTTGAGGCGTTGAAGGACACCAGGTTCTTCTTGCCCCAATCGGAAATAATAAGGTCTGGAGGCTAAGCGTTCTGCAGCCTCCAGCCTTGAGTCGTTAAGTTCCTGAAGGGTAGGTCTTCTATTAAAAGAAGTTGAGTAATGCAGAGTGGAATCATCGGCGTAGGAATGAATAGGACAGTTTGTTTTGGAAAGAAGATCATCAATGAACAACAGAAAAAGAGTGGGAGATAGGACAGAACCCTGTGGGACACCACTGTTAATAGATTTAGGGGAAGAACAGTGACCGTCTACCACGGCAGAAATAGAACGGTCAGAAAGGAAACTGGAGATAAAGGTACAGAGAGAAGGATAGAAACCGTAGGAGGGTAGTTTAGAAAGCAAAGATTTGTGCCAGACCCTATCAAAAGCTTTTGATATGTCCAGCGCAATAGCAAAAGTTTCACCGAAACGGCTAAGAGAGGATGACCAAGAGTCAGTTAAGAAGGCAAGGAGATCACCAGTAGAACGCCCTTTGCGGAACCCATACTGGCGATCAGATAGAAGGTCAGAAGTGGAAAGGTGCTTTTGAATCTTCCGGTTAAGGATTGATTCAAAAGCTTTAGATAGACAAGAAAGTAAAGCTATAGGACGGTACTTTGAGGGATTGGAGCGGTCACCCTTCTTAGGTACAGGCTGTATGAAGGCATACTTCCAGCAAGAAGGAAAGGTAGATGTTGACAGGCAGAGGCGAAAGAGTTTGACCAGGCAGGGTGACAGCACGGAGGCACAGTTTTTAAGGACAATAGGAGGCACTTCATCAGGTCCATAAGCCTTCTGAGGATTGAGGCCAGAGAGGGCATAGAAAACATCATTTTGAAGAATCTTTATAACAGGCATAAAGGAGTCAGAGGGGGGCTGAGTAGGAGGAATATGCCCAGAATCGTCCAGAGTGGAGTTTTTAGAAAAAGTTTGAGAGAAGAGTTCAGCCTTAGAGATAGATGAGACGGCAGTGTTGCCGTCAGGACTGAGGAGTGGAGGGAAAGATGAAGAAGTGAAGTTGGAGGAGATGTTTTTGGCTAGATGCCAGAAGTCACGGGAAGAGTTAGAGAAAGCAAGGTTTTGACATTTTCTGTTAATGAAAGAATTTTTGGTTAGTCGGAGAATAGATTTGGCACGATTCTGGGCAGAAATGTAAATTTCATAATTAGCATTAGTTTGAAGGCTCTGGTACCTTTTGTGAGCTACCTCTCTATCACTGACAGCACGAGAACAAGCGTGATTAAACCAAGGCTTTTTAGCGTGAGGAGTAGAGAAAGAACGAGGAATGGATGCCTCCATTCCAGAGACAATCACCTCTGTGATGCGCTGAGCACACACAGAGGGGTCTCTATCCTGGAAGCAATAATCATTCCACGGGAAATCGGAAAAGTACATCCTCAGGTCGTCCCACCGAGCTGAAGCAAAATGCCAGGAGCATCGCCTCTTCGGTGGGTCCAGAGGGTGTACAGGAGCGATAGGACAGGATGCAGAAATAAGATTGTGATCGGAGGAGCCCAACGGAGAGGACAGTTTGACAGAATAAGCAGAAGGGTTTGAGGTAAGGAAGAGGTCTAGAATGTTGGGCCGATCTCCAAGACGGTCGGGAATACGTGTAGGGTGCTGGACCAACTGCTCTAGGTCGTTGAGGATAGCAAAGTTGTAGGCTTGTTCACCAGGATGGTCAGTGAAAGAGGATGAAAGCCAAAGCTGGTGGTGAACATTGAAATCTCCTAGGATGGAGATTTCAGCGAAGGGAGAGTGGGTCAAGATGTGCTCCACTTTAAAATTCAAATAGTCAAAGAATTTTACATAGTTGGTAGAGTTAGGTGAGAGATAAACAGCACAGATGTATTTAGTAATAGAATGACAATGAAGTCTTAGCCAGATGGTGGAAAATTCAGAAGAGTCAAGGTCGTGGGCACGAGAGCAAGTGATGTCGTTGCGCACGTTGGCGCAACATCCAGCTTTGGATTGAAATTTAGGATAGAGATAGTAGGAGGGAACAGAGTAGAGATTGCTGTCAGTAGCCTCAGAAACCTGTGTTTCGGTAAGGAAGAGAAGGTGAGGTTTAGAGGAGGAGAGATGATGTTCCACAGAATGAAAATTAGAGCGAAGACCGCGAATGTTGCAGAAATTGAGAAGAATGTTGCTCATCGGGTATTGCTTTCTCTGGCGCCTGACAGGCTGCAATGTGGCTCAGTCTCGAGGAAGCCTTTGTGAAACCTACTTTTCCATGTATGTTTGTCAGTATGCTGGTTGAATGGGCTAAAAGAGCCCACCAGAGACGTTCGTTAAAAGAATTTCTCAGTGGTGGTGGCCAAAAGATCGGCTACACCGGCTGACATCAGGAGCCGTATGTTGAAGAAGAAGACTGCCGTACCTCTTGCATCGTGAAGGCAAAACGATAGTTTTAGGAAAGTCAAGGCACCGCGATCGGCCACGAAAATAAATGAAGTATCTGAGGTAGACCGACCTCTAAAACCTTCATCTAAGTAATGTACAATAATTGTTCTACTCATTGCAGAAGCTATTTATTTCCTTTGGTAAGAAAGTAGTCGTCGCACTGATTAACCCTTTTATAACTGGGTATTAGGCAGTATTGTGAATCAAAGTAATCGAGCAGCATCAATAGGCACACCTAACATAACCCTAGCCGATCCAGGATTCAGTACGTTTCCTAGCTTGTAGGCGGTAATGTTATAATTGCATTTCGTAAAGAATCCTTATAACCAAAAACTAACTAAATATGAGTATTCTTTTTCTTGAGCAGAACATTGAATAAACAACAGAACAATAATATGAAAACGTTCATATTTTATACGACAACTTTGGGCCGAGGAAGCAGCGCACGCCATTTTGCGGGTATGAGCTACCATAAATAAGCATATTTTTAATGCAAAAATCAGGTGATGTCACTTATTGTGACTTCCTGAGCTTTTATATTTCTCTATTTGTGTATATTTCATGGAGGCATAACTTACATTTACTAGTGACACGAATTTGTGACTTTATCTAGATAATCACACTAAAATTTCACTCGGAATCAGAAACCATAGAAATATTACCACTGTGTGTATGAATGAATACAAAGATAAGCACATACTTTGATTTAACTTCAGGATGTCTCTTGGATCATCTATAAATATAAACAAAAAAATCGGATAGGCTACTCTTTAGCCCACTACCACCATTCGTGACACAAAAACAGTCCCTCCGCCAAGTTTGAACCTCACATTTGGCGATGTGGCGATGCAAATGTCCGACCACGTTTTTGCCGATGATGCAGTAATGCTCAGAGTCGCTGGAGATACTGGTGGTGGCTCTCAAGGCGCTGCACGGGATAGCGGAGCCATTGAGATTTCAGGTGGCTTGGGTCAAGATCGAAGTAAAGGTGTTTGAACGTTTAATGGATGAAACAGCGTATTAAGAGATCTTGGAAAATTTCACATACTTGGTAGCAGAGGGCACAAGAATGGTGGTTCTCATTAAGAAGTCTTACGATCGATTGGCTTCACCCCTGGGGTGATGGACTCCCTCAGCACGAGAATATGGTGTTCTCGATACCTGTGCAAAATAACAGATATGAATCGTCAGGTCGATTGTGTTCCCTGTCTTGTTGTATGGTTGAGAGACTTGAAAAGGCGAATTGATGCTTTTGGTAATAATTGCCTCCACAGTATTACGGAATATCACTGGAAAGACTGTGTGTCAAATCGGCGATTATTCCATAAATGTTATTCCATAAATGTTATTCCATAAATGTTGGAGGCCACGACTACTGTAACCACCATTATTTCCTTGCCAGACGGAGGACTCGGGGCAGCTCGGGGCTCAGGTGCGGAAGGTGATGGTCGTGTTTAGTGATGAAGAGGTGACGCAGTGGGAGTTTCTGAAGAAGGTAGCAGACGGTACATACAGCTTTATCGGTGGGTGGTGTGTGTCTCGGTGTTGTTTGTTTGTGCATCCAGGTGTTGTTTCGTGCATCTGTTTTGTTATGAATCAATGCCATTTTTTTTATTAGTATTTTATTCATTTTTCTAATATGTACATTTGTGTATTAATTTATGCTTCTGCGTGTTCATCAGTGTGTCTAATATCGTATTATCTGTTTTACTTAATGCATATTCATGTGTTAAACTTCAGTTTATATTTTAGACATCATTGGGTGACTTTATACCATATACCACCAAACATCAGTTTTCTTTTTCTTTTTAAATACTAATATCACGATAAGCCGCAAAAAACTTGCACGATTAAATGAAATGTAATATGAATTGAGGTTAGGGACATTTGGTTACAATTAAACTTGTGTTTTAGCGGAAGAGTAAGACATGTGAAAATATATAAACGTCAGGATACCGAAAGATAAAAGAAAGTTGATACATTCTCACAATTAATGTTAAATCCCAGCATCAGAGCCAAGCAATCAAAGAGCTTGCAGTGCTATCAGACAAGGGAGTGGCAATAGAGATGCTGGGCATTGGTCGCGTCTCCTCATCGCTGGCTACAGCTCCCGTTCTCTCCTGTTCTGTCTGACAAACAAAGTTTTACATGGAACGATTTTTGCTTCTGAATCACAGACCCAACTATGTGCCTAGCGCTGGGCAGTACATGAATCATCTTTTCTTCTTATGCAAGAAAATTTGGCTGAATTTTACTTGTGTAATTCGAATATTTATGTATAGAGCAGATTCGCTAATGATAGTCGAGTTTTCCTTCTCCTGAGAGTCATGTATCTTATGATAGCTGATCGGAATGGAGCCTTACCTTTTTTTCATTTTGCTTATGGTGAATATTAATTTATGAATTCATGGCGTTCTCAACATTTTTTTCTGCATAAACACTTTAGCAACGATATGATTACTTTTCGGTATTACTTTTCGGTAGAACCACATCTCTCCTTTCTCACAAAAATCCTTAAAACAATAGAAAATCTCTCCAACGGACTTCTTCCCGTTGCATCAAGGACTTGTCACATCGTTTCTAATTTAGCTGCTGGAACATAAACCACTGGAATACCAATGTAAATTAGCCACTCGCGCACAACTGGAACCAGACGCCAATTTGAGGGGAATAGTTTTTTGTTAAATTGATAATAACGATATAGATATATAGATATATATATATATATATATATATATATATATATATATATATATATATATATATATATATATCTATATAATTTAACTTTCAGACACGGAGCTCAGCCATTGGAAGGTCTGGCCAGTACGAGAAGGTGGGAAAGCCGTGTCTCTTTCACATAGGCCGTAACCCCGTCAGGATGGACCTTGATGCCTTCGCTTACCCTAAAAACAGCCCAGTGAAGCAACAGTTTGATGAAGTGTGAGTATGAGTGTGTGTTTTTTTTTGTTTTTTTGTACAACAAAGGAGGCAGCTCAAGGGCACACACAAAAAAAGAAAACAATAATAAAAAAAAGCCTGCTACTCGCTGCTCCTAAAAGAGAAACAAAAGAGGTGGCCGAAAGCAAGATCAGATACGGGAGGAGAGATGTCCTGATACCCTCTTCTTGAAAGAGTTCAAGTCGTAGGCAGAAGGAAATACAGATGAAGGAAGATTGCTCCAGAGTTTACCAGCGTGAGAGATGAAAGAGTGAAGATGCTGGTTAACTCTTGCATAAGGGGTTTGGACAGTATAGGGATGAGCATGAGTAGAAAGTCGATTGCAGCGGGGCCGCGGGAGGAGGGGAGGCATGCAGTTAGCAAGTTCAGAAGAGCAGTCAGCGTGGAAATATCGATAGAAGATAGAAAGAGAGGCAACATTGCGGTGGAATTTAAGAGGTAGAAGACTATCAGTATGAGGAGGAGAGCTGATGAGACGAAGAGCCTTAGCCTCCACTCTGTCCAGAAGAGCTGTGTGAGTGGAGCCCCCCCACACATGAGATGCATACTCCATACGAGGGCAGACAAGGCCCCTGTATATGGACAGCAACTGTGCAGGGGAGAAGAACTGGCGGAGACGGTACAGAACGCCCAGCCTCGAGGAAGCTGATTTAGTAAGAGATGAGATATGAAGTTTCCAGTTGAGATTTTGAGTTAAGGATAGACCGAGGATGTTTAGTGTTGAGGAAGGTGATAGCTGGGTGTTGTCAAAGAATAGGGGATAGTTGTTTGGAAGATTGTGTCGAGTGGATAGGTGGAGAAACTGTGTTTTTGAGGCGTTGAAGGACACCAGGTTCTTCTTGCCCCAATCGGAAATAATAGTAAGGTCTGAGGCTAAGCGTTCTGCAGCCTCCAGCCTTGAGTCGTTAAGTTCCTGAAGGGTGGGTCTTCTATCAAAAGAAGTTGAGTAATGCAGAGTGGAATCATCGGCGTAGGAATGAATAGGACAGTTCGTTTTGGAAAGAAGATCATCAGTGAACAACAGAAAAAGAGTGTGAGATAGGACAGAACCCTGTGGGACACCACTGTTAATAGATTTAGGGGAAGAACAGTGACCGTCTACCACGGCAGAAATAGAACGGTCAGAAAGGAAACTGGAGATAAAGGTACAGAGAGAAGGATAGAAACCGTAGGAGGGTAGTTTGGAAAGCAAAGATTTGTGCCAGACCCTATCAAAAGCTTTTGATATGTCCAGCGCAATAGCAAAGATTTCACCGAAACGGCTAAGAGAGGATGACCAAGAGTCCGTTAAGAAGGCTAGGAGATCACCAGTAGAACGCCCCTTGCGGAACCCATACTGGCGATCAGATAGAAGGTCAGAAGTGGAAAGGTGCTTTTGAATCTTCCGGTTAAGGATTGATTCAAAAGCTTTAGATAGACAAGGAAGTAAAGCTATAATAGGACAGTAATTTGAGGGATTGGAGCGGTCACCCTTCTTAGGCACAGGCTGTATGAAGGCATACTTCCACCAAGAAGGAAAGGTAGATGTTGACAGGCAGAGGCGAAAGAGTTTGACCAGGCAGGGTGAGAGCACGGAGGCACAGTTTTTAAGGACAATAGGAGGCACTCCATCAGGTCCATAAGCCTTCTGAGGATTGAGGCCAGAGAGGGCATAGAAAACATCATTTTGAAGAATCTTTATAACAGGCATAAAGGAGTCAGAGGGGGGATGAGGAGGAGGAAATGCGCCATATAGAGGTTAGGATAAGATATTGTAAGATGTGGATTTATTGTTCATATACAAAGGAAGCCGGAGGTTTTTAATACAAAAGATTAAGAAATAAGGTTAGTGTACTTATACAGAGGTGTAAGAACTTTTTTTTTGGGGGGGGGGATGCTGCCTATAGCGCCGGTAGGCTGAGATGAGGGGACAGTGATGTGGTCCATTAGATTAATGACAATTTAAGTAAATAAATCAGGAAGGTGAGTCAAATGTGTGTGAGAGAGAGAGACTGACAGACAAAAATACAGAGACAACGACAGGAGAGACTCTACATGTTAAGTTCATTGCAGGATGCGATGGCTTCAATATTTCGGCATCATTGAACACTTGAAGAGCCAGTACTACTCGAAGGCGTGTGGTTTTAGTCTTACCACGGAGGGGCCGAAGCCAATTAGTCTGAACCAGGTGAGCAACTATGATTCTTCCGTGCTGTTTATTATCTATATTTTCATGCTAACCATAGTTTTAAACTCACGACATAGCACAGATTGGCATTATGGGCCGATACTGACGCATTATATGAAGACTTCGATGTATCGATCGTTCCAGTATATATCTCCTAAATCGGGCCACAAAGGGACTCTGTACATATCTATTGATGTTATAGTGCGCGTTCTGGACTGCTAATACTGACTCAGTGTCATTATAATAATTCTGAGCCGATGAACAATGGTCGGTTTTGTAATTTATATCATACTATGGTCGCAGAGATTTGTATATGGAGGAGGTGATGTATATAAAGGAGTGAGGGGCTTAACACCGCCTTCATGCATTTACAGAATCTCCTCCTTTCAGGCACAGGGAGCATTTTATGTCCTTGGTGTGGGCCTCACCGCCGCCTTAGCCACGCTCATGTTGGAGGCAACACTCTCTCTGACCTGGTGCACTGCTTGAACCATCCAAGGAGTTTAACGCAAAGAACTCACAACTGATACATATGGACGAAAATGTTGATTCTGGTGCTCTGGTACTGAAGGGGAGCGTGTAGTTTTTGAGACACTCGTCAGTTATATTGCGGTACGAGATACCATTCCACGCTTTTTCCTTTCTGATCAGATGAAATTCAAGAAAATATAAGATTAACACTTATATACAAATCAGTGTCTACCTGTTATGAATATCACTCGTATCTTTGTGCCATGCTTCAGTGAATTTGCACAAAATCAATGTATTTTGGGTGTTGTTTTCTTGTCAAAGTAGTTTTTGCTATCTGATATTTATTGTTGGGTGATGACTGTCATTTATTTTTTTTTCACATCAACAAGCATTGCATATAAATCTCTTTTATTTTCCTGCACGTACCTACATTCCAAAACCTTCATTGCTACGGAAACAACCACTGCAGGAGCCGAGCAGACATAAGGAAAGGATAGTACTGGCAGGGACACAAGTAGCTTATGGCCAGGGCCGCGTTTCATCGAAGACCATGAAGTGTTTTTTTTTTTTTTTTTACAGCACAGAGCAATTCAAGGGCAACAAAAAGATGTAAAAAAAAAAAAAAAGCCCGATAACTGTCCAAAAGAGAGGTCAATTCCGGGTGGAAAGGTGTCTTGATACACTATTCTTGAAAGAGGTCAAGTCATAGGCAGGAGGAAATACAGACGAAGGATGTTAACGATTTTTAAGCGTTATTTTTAAGGTGGCGAATGTTATGTGTCATTTTTAAGGTGGCGAATGTTAAGTGTTATGGTTAAATGTTTAAGGCGCGAACTGCTAACTCACGTCAGGTCCGATGTACCGTTGCCTGCATTCTCCAGTTGATTGAATTGGTTGAGACTGCACAATAGCCTTTTAGTTAAGTGATGTGTGGCCGAGCGGTAGCCGTTATAAGTTCACTTTAGTTCACTTTAGCTCTCTTTAGTTCTCTCTCTCAGGTTAATACAAATACCAAATGTATTTTAACTATATTAACAGTTGTATACAAGGTTTACAGTTTACGTGAGCGAGACGCACGAAATCAGAGACAGCCACACCGCTGCAGGGCACGGAGCGGCAGAGCACCGCTCGCCTGCCCGTCACCCGTCTTCTCCCCCTTCTCCGCGTTGTTCGCCCGTTTTTTTTACTTGTAGTTCGTTCGGAAGGGTGTGGGTTCCGGTTGATGACGGCTGATGAAAGTCATCATTTGCTGATCCTAGTGTCAGTTCATCACAGCTTCCCACGGCCAAAAGCACGACGTGTTGTTAAACATCCTGTTGTGCGACACCGACCGGGTGTCGCCACACGTACAGTCATACATACACATGTACAGTCGCGATATGAAGTGATGTCGCCGCTCTCAAAATGTTTCGTACGGGAGCATTTGAAGGTAACGGAAGTGATGTGTATTTATTGTTTATGTTATAATGTTCCCTTTTAATGCTAATCTATAATACGCTGTGATGTAAAACACGGTAAAATAACATAGTAGTACCTGAATTACAATTATACATTCATTTGTTTTAAAAAATGCGGCTGCGAATGTCATGTGTTGTCTTCAGTACTGAAGACAACCTTGAAATGCTTTAGCTCACGTCGCGTGCTTATCTTTGCAAAACAGTTATTATACGTTGTTCAAATTTAGGTGATATATATATATATATATATATATATATATATATATATATATATATATATATATATATATATATATATATATATATATATATATATATATATATTCTGGGTCATTCCATGAACCGTCTTCTGCAGTTATTAATACACACGCACAGTATGACACGAAGGGAATGGACAGTTACTGGCATTACTTTGCGTTTTATTGATTAAGAAACGATCAAATAATAAGGTTTCACATTAAACACCTTTTATTCACTATGATGGCTTCTTATAAGCATGGGCACTGAAATATATAGCAACATTGCTCAGTAACGATAATGAATGAAGAATGCCTTCATAGGTAGAGTTGCCATATCTGAACTATGAAAATTCCGGACGCCTCCAAGAACACTCGACCATAGCCTAATGTTTGGCAACGCTGCGATTACCCGCCCGACCACCACCTCCATTTCAAAGCTATATATTCTTATTTCCCTACCTTCCTCGATTATTCTATGGCACTTATAAGCTGTGGATTTGTTCCACTGATCACCTCCAAGCATTAGAAGTCTACATGAAGCTTTTGTCATCGTTATATTGACCAAGAAAGGCAATGATGTTTGCGATCGGCGACAAAGCGTGAGTTACAAAACACGACTATTCTGAAGCTATATATTCTTATTTTTCCATCTCCGACTATTCCTCGGTAGTTATAGGCTGTGGGCATCTTCCCTTGATCACTATCATGCATTAGAAGTCCAGGGAAAGCTTTTGTTATCGTTATGTTGACCACGAAAGGCAAAGAGTGAGTCAGGGCTGAATAATAGGTATGGTGCGCGGGCGATGACGTCATCATCAAACGAGAGTATAAATTAAATAAATTACGCCATCCTAATTAAGGATATCGACTAATGATGCATGTCCTATATATTGTGCATATGTTAGATTTATTGTTGTCAACAATGATCATGAAAAGATAATTTTACTTTCTGTTTGAGTAATATGTCGATATTTGGACTTCATTTGACTCTTTCCTCGGTGAACGAAAACACTTTGTGTCAAAATATTTCGACAAGTCTTCGTAAGACATCATTGAATATTTCTTTTCTATTTTTTTTCTAGCTTGTAAAATATATTTAGTTAAGTTATGATGAAGATACAGGAAAATAATGGTACTCTTGAAAATATATAACGATACTTGTGTGATCGAAAATAAACGTACACGGCGACATCACTTCATATCGCGACTGTACATTATAATATACACATTACATCGCTCGGTTCTCTAAAAGTCGCGACCTCGCGACTCACCCGACCTTTAAAAGCAGTGTACCTACCCATGTTACAGTCGCACAATGTGTACTAGTTAAACGAGGTCCTGTTATTGCATTAAAAAAATATATATATACAAGTCAGAGCCCGCCTAACGATACGACATCGGGAAATGCCAATGATAATAAAAATAATCATGGAAGTAACAAGAAATGGGCAAAGTACAGTCGACGATAGAGGGTAGTGTCACGGTTTTCAGAATGTTTAGCCTGGTGGCGGTATCTGGCAACTATACCACGGTGGCGCATTCACTGGTGATGCTAATGACGCGTATCAATGTGTACAGTGTGTGTTTGGACGTGAAATTATAATATTGTATAATATTATATTACATTATAACATAATGCAGTTAGAAATATACCAGATTACATGAATTCAATTTAGAAATGTGATAATGAATGTCTTCTACATGATGATGATGATGACGACGAGGTAAAACATCACGAACAGTCTGAAACACTTTTTCTTATTAAACTTTGAAAATACCGTGTGCAATGCTGTCCTTCACAGAGGCAGGCAGTGACTAATGCTCCTTACCATCAAACAGCAAATAGGCTTGAATGTCTGTTTAACTCGCAGCCTTAATTCCCGTCACTATAAAGCCTCAAAGACAATTCAGATCATCAAAAATCTAAAATCATTTCTCCGTGAAGATTACGTAATATCTAAGTATAAATACGTGTGTGTGTGTGTGTGTGTGTGTGTGTGTTGAGTGCGAGCGCGGAAAAGCCCGCGGTCGACGACGCCATCATGTGAGCGTTTATAGCCTATTATTACGTAATTTTTTTTTTTAAAAAGAACAAGATCTCGGCTGTCAGGGATTTATTTTTTAAGTTAAGAGGCATAACAATCTCCCTCAATAAGTTAGAGTTGCTCTTGACTAAATTTGACCGAAACTAAAAGCTCGTGTCAAAATGTAGCGACAGAGCCTAAAGAAAAAATATTTATTAAGCGTTAGCGACGGGCACTTTTGCTAAATATCTATCTTAAAATTATGGAGAGTGCACCTGTGACCACCGATCTCCACAACAGGACGATTTCGATAGGATGTAATAATTTTCATGTCGCGTGGAGCGGTTGCCAGATGTCGCTTTCTGAACGAAACTTACTGGACAGTGTGACACTACTTTCTATAGCCGACTGTACATACAGGGCGAGGTAAACAGGGCTAGAGTCGTGGACATGGAAGCTCGGTACTATTCCGAGAAAACAAAATAATAGCTCGAAAAATTATTTACATGATACATCCTAGAAAAATTAAATTGACTAAACTGTCATTAGGATACATGGTAATGGAGCTATTTGGAATAGTAAAAAGAAAAATGAACAATCCTTGAAGAAGATCTGCTACACACTGAACCTTCGAGTCACACCTGGACACAAAACTGTCGCAGATAAACACTCATCTGTTGCGTGACAATTAATTGCCAGTGTCGTTACCCTCAGCACCCCCCTCCCGCGGCCCCGCTGCACAAGACTTTCTACTCATGCTCATCCCTATACTGTCCAAACCCCTTAGGCAAGAGTTAACCAGCATCTTCACTCTTCCATCCCTCACGCTGGTAAACTCTGGAACAATCTTCCTTCATCTGTATTTCCTCCTGCCTATGACTTGAACTCTTTCAAGAGGAGAGTATCAGGACACCTCTCCTCCCGAAATTGACCTCTGATTTTGAACACTCCTTTAACCTCTGTTCTGGAGCAGTAGTGGCCTTTTTATTTTTTCATTATGCCCTTGAACTGTCTCATATATATATATTTATATATATATATATATTTATATATATATATATATACATATATATATATATAAATATATATATATATATAAATATATATATATATATATATATATATATATATATATATATATATATATATATATATATATATATATATATATATATATATATATATATATATATATATATATATATATATATATATATATATATATATATATATATATATATATATATATATATATATATATATATACATATATATATATATACATACATATATATATATATCTATATATATATATATATATATATATATATATATATATATATATATATATATATATATACAGTAATCCCTCGCCATATCGCGGTCTCGCTGTATCGCGGATTTTTAAATTGTATCGTATCGCGGTTTTTTCGCTATATCGCGGGATTTTGCGGTAAAATAAGCATTTTCTAGCCTAAAAATGAATGCGATATAAATCAACGTAAGTAGAAACACACCTAAATAAGCACCTACGTCACCCACCTATTTTTTTTCTCCGTCGTGGCCTATTGCGCGGTTAGTCTTTTCCCTGATTCACTCCTTCCCCACTTCGTTTCTTTCTTCTCCCTCTCCGTCCCCGTATTTTTCTCCATGCTTCTCATTACTTTCTTCTTTTCCTTTCACCTCCCTCCCAGTTTTTCTCTTTTAATCTCTTTCCCTCCCACTCACACCCTTTATCTCCCCCTCTTTCCTCTACTATACCTGACCCTCCCTACCTCTCTCATTTAATCTCTTTCCCTCCCACTCACACTTTTTCTCTCCCCCTCTTTCCTCACCTTTACCTGACCCTCCCTACCTCTCTCTTTTAATCTCTTTCCCTCCCACTCACACTTTTTCTCTCCCCATCTTTCCTCACCTTTACCTGACCCTCCCTACCTCTCTTTTTTAATATATCTCCCTCCCACTCACACCCTTTCTCTCCCCCTCTTTCCTCACCTTTACCTGACCATCCCTACCTCTCTATTTTCATCCCTTTCCCTCCCACTCACACCTTTTTTCTCCCTCTCTTTCCTGACCTTTACCTGACCCTCCCTACCTCTCTCTTCTTTTCCCATCCCATTTCCTCCACTCATTTCCCTTGTTTCCTCCTTTGTCACACCCTCTTATTTTAAGTCTTATATCTCACTCTATCACTCATCCTCCCTTTCTCCTTCCCCATTAGATTATATGAAGGAAGAAATGAAGGGTGGGGGGAGGAGGGAGGCCAAGTGAGTCAGGTAAGGTCCTGACCAAATCCCTGACCTGACTCTCCCTTCTGCCACTCCCTCCCCACTCCCTTCTCATTTCCCCTTCTGCGTGTGTGTGTGTGTGTGTGCGTGTGTGTGTGTGTGTGTGTGTGTGTGTGTGTGTGTGTGTGTGTGTGTGTTTACAACTAGGTAAACACACACACACACACACACACACACACACACACACACACACACAGAAAGTGAAATATAAATGGTGTAGGGAGGGAGGGTCGGAAGTGAGTCAGGTCATGTCCTGATTGAAGCCCTGACCTGACTCCCTCAGGACCTCACCTGACTCTCCCTTAGGACCTGACATGACTCTCCCCACTGTCCCTCCCTACCCACACCCTTCTTGTTTTCATCCTCTGTATCTCTCCCTGTTCCCTCCACTATTTTTCCTTGTTCTCCCTTCTTACATTCTCTATCGGTATCTTTTTCATAACTCACTCTGTCCCCCCTTCCCTTTGCCCTTCCGTATTTACCTAATTTTGATATAAAAGAAGTGAGCAACGCTCATATTGTCCTTTCTCTGAGTATTCTACCGCCCCGCCAAACTAATTCCTGCGCGAAGTTCGTCTTTACGAAGCAAATGACGAAAGTCGAAACAAGAATTATAGTATCATTTATTGGGACCGCATCGTAACAACGAAACGTCGTAGGAAGTGTTTATTAGAGTGTGGGAAAGGTCAATAGGAGTGTGGGAAAGATTTGTAAGAGTGTGGGGAGGGTTTATATAGCCTTAAATATATATAAATAATATAATATATATATATATATATATATATATATATATATATATATATATATATATATATATATATATATATATATATATATATATATATATATATATATATATATATATATATAAGGAACAGAATAGGGCCCAATATACTTCCTTGTGGTACTCTTAGATACATTGGCTTAATTAGGGAACATATATTGTTAAATGTTGTATATTGTTGTCGATTATTGAGATAGGAGGTGAATCAATCATGAATAGATCCACGAATACCATAGTGGTACATTTTATCTAGGAGGATATTTGGTTGGACTGTGTCAAAGGCCTTACGGAACTCGATAAAGATGGAGACAATGGATTTATTTTTATTGAGTGCTGTATAAAGGTCTAAAGTAAAGGTAGTAATTGCATCAAAGGTGCTTAACCCTGGTCTAAAGCCAAACTGCCTATCGTTTAAAATTTCCATTTTGCTTAGATATAACATTAAATGATTTTTCATTAATGACTCAAATATTTTAGAAAAAAATGGCAGTATAGAGGTTGGTCTATAGTTTGATAAATCTGTTTTGCTACCTGTTTTATGAATTTGTATTATTTTAGCAAATGACACTCCTCTAAGCAGGTCTGGCCGTGAGAGAGACTTAGGAGTCTTAGTGAGCGCTGACCTCCGACATAGGGCTCAATGCATTCTGACTAAAAATAGGGAAAACAGAGTACTTGGTTTCATCTCAAGGAGCGTAAGCAATAAGAGCGCTGAAGTCATCCTCAAATTTTACTCAGCACTAGTTAGACCTCATCTCGATTATGCAGTTCAGTGCTGGTCCCCCTACTATAGAATGGATATCAGGATGTTAGAATATGTACAGAGGAGGATGACAGAGATGATTCAAGGGGTGAGAAACTTGCTTTATGAAGACAGGCTTAATTATTTAAATCTACACTCTCTAGAAAGGCGAAGGTTGCGAGGAGACCTGATCGAAGTCAATAAATGGATGAAGGGCCTTAATAAAGGGGATGTCACTAA
Organism: Eriocheir sinensis; assembly: GCF_024679095.1. Lineage (NCBI taxonomy): Eukaryota > Metazoa > Arthropoda > Malacostraca > Decapoda > Varunidae > Eriocheir > Eriocheir sinensis. Next base: position 17,970,336 of record NC_066509.1, read on the forward strand.
GATTTTGATAGTAAAAGAGCCAGGTAGGACGCGTAGCAATGGTTTTAAGTTAGACTAATTCAGATTCAACAAAGGCATAGGCAAGAATTGGTTCACCAATAGAATGGTAGATGAATGGAACAGGCTTGAGAGCCTTGTTGTGGGTGCCGATACAATAGCTACATTCAAGAAGATATTAGATAAAGCCATGGATGGTGAGGTAAGGTGGGGTTGAGTGTACATGAGCTGCCTTGTATAGGCCAACCAGCCTCTTGCAAACTCCTTACGTTCTTATGTTCTTATGTTCTTATGTTTTATTCTAGCACTGATTTTCTTGTCATATAACAGCCCTGATACTCTCCTCCAGCTGTTCCACGCTGCCTGGATCCTGTGGTCAATTTCTTTATCATTGTCCCCGTCCTCCGCTACGTAAGACCCGAGGTATTCGAAGGTTCGGAAGCTTGTGGTTCTGCATGAACAGATCCCCTCCCTGTATCGCCTTGTACTCCATGTATTCCGTTTTTTGTCTGCTCCCCTTAAGCCCACAGTCCTCCAGCAAACCCCTCCATAGCTCCAGTTTCTCTTGCAATCTTTCTCGATTCTCCGATAGCAACACTATATATATATTCCGAAAAGAGCATACTCCATGGTGCGTCCTTTGTTACTTCTCCAACAGCACATCCATGAGGAGGTTAAACAGGTAGGGTCTAAGAGCTGAAGCTTGGTGGAGTCCAACTCTCACTGGGAAAGGATATGTAATGCCGACTGCACTCCTCACTCTTGTCCTGGCTTCTCTGTACATGTCCTGAACCACCCTGACATACTTCTCCTTCACTCCCTATGACCTCATACTCCGCTACACCTCGCTTCTCGGAACCCGATCATACGTTTTTTCCAGGTCAATAAACATCATATATAACCCTCTTTGCTTTTCTCCGTACTTTTCCATTACCTGCCTCAGCGCAGATACTGCACCCATTGCTCCTCAACCTTTCATAAACCCAAACTGTTCGCTACAAACCTTCGTCTCCTCCCTCAGCCTTTCATCCACCACTCTTTCCAGCAACTTCATGGTGTGTGATGTCAATTTAATCCCTCTATAGTTGGCATAGGTCTGTACGTCTCCCTTTTCCTTGTAAATGGGCACCATTATACTATCTCTCCACTCGTTCGGGATGGTCTCTTCCTCCATCACCATGTTCAGGAAGTCTGTCAATAACCTTATCCCTTCTTCACCCAAGCTCTTCCAAGCCTCTGCTGGTATCTGGTCTGAGCCTACTCATTTTCCATTTTTCATCTTATCCAATGCTTCTTTGACTTCCGCCTCAAAAATCGGGTCTACCTCCTCCTCCATTCCCACTCCTTCACCTCTTCGTATTCTTGGATTTTCATGATTAAGTAGTTCTTCGTAGTACTCCCTCCACCGCCTCCGAATCTTGTCCGGATCAGTGTGCACTTTTCCATTCTTGTCCTTAATTTGCCTCACCGATGTTATGTCTTTCGTGGCTCTGTTTCTTTCTTTTTCTATCTTATAAATCTTCTTCTGGCTCTCCTTTGTTTCCAGTTCCTCGTACGTACCCTGCAACGCTGCCGCACGAGCCTGCGTCACTGCTCTCTTCGCCTCTTTATTTGCTTCTTTCAACATAGCTTTTCGTTCCTCTGTTCTTTTCTTGTCTTAAGCTAAATCTTGTTAACGCAGTTAAATGATATTCAGTACATAATTATATAAAGATCACAACTTATATTAATAGAAAAAAATTGGGATAAATATTGTTTTATATATTTTTAAAAGCAAGTGTTAATAGCACAAAAACTGTGCTAGATCGGCGTCGCATGACCCTCCAACACCCCCCCAACAATTTATATCATGCAACTAGGGGTCTAAAATGGAAAATGTTGAAAAGTAAAGACGGCGCCACTATAAACACTTGCCTGCGCCACAACGGGGTGGGGCCGACCATCAGGCCCTGCTATGAAGGCCTACCGGCGCCACAGGCCAAGACGTAAAAGGAAAAAAAAGCTGACTTTGTTTATGATGCCATGTTGTAGGGTTCATCAGGGCTAACAAATGTTATTATACAATGTCATGTCTACAATGCATGAATAAGCCAGGAAAACAGCTTGAAGAGAACAACAACAACAACAACAAGATGGACAGTCTGTTGATCGGCGTCTGCGACGCCGATAATAACAATGTAGATGACAGGCCATTGAAAAAAGCCATACTTTTTGGTATATATTTCAAATATTATTCAGACAGTTTGGTGATAAAATACATATTTTTTCCCTTAAAGATCAACCGCTTATCATTAGAATCACCAAGACTGAAGTGGATCGTTGTCGCAAAGGAAGATTTTTCTGCAACTCTACAAGAAGTGTTGCGGGAGGGAACACAGGTATGGCTGGCTTTCTAGCTCTCATTCTTTCAATATCTCCATATTTTACTGTGTGCACGTATAATAAATGATTGTTTCATTAAAATATTCTTCATATTTATTTACACACACACACACACACACACACACACACACACACACACACACACACACGCTTTACGGCGTGACATGCACCGGTTCGAGCCCTCTCATGCCGAGTTTTTTTCCCGCTGAGTAGGAGCGGTTATTGCCCCCCTTGAGCAAGGGGATGGGGTGTGTGGTGTGTGAGGTTCAGTGGTGGGCGCGGTACCAAAAGTTTGGGGTTGCGTTACGCGGTACTGCGGTACCTCAGCATGCCCAGTGCGTTCCGCGGTACTCCGGTACTTTTCCCGCCCCCCCCTGGTGCGTTCCGTGGTTCTGCGGTACTGCGGTACCTGGTTTCCAAAGAAGCACTTAAAAAGAGAAAAAAAATTGCTCTGCGACACCAATTACCAAAAACACTTATATGTAAAAAAAAAATAAACGCTAAAAATCACATTTCAATACAAGTACTTACAATAGAGAAGACTGTACAAAAGTAAATAATTAAAAAAAAGTATGGTTCCTCCTAGAAAAGCATAGGTGAAAAAATCCTGGTTCCAACCTCCCTCCGATGAAAAATCACATCCTTTTAATTAACAATAGGTACCTATCCTTTTCAGTGAAAGTGCCTTCCCTCTTTCCCACGGTGTCTGTGCGTATGTACGACTGTCTGTCTGTCTGTCTGGTGGGTCAGGTGCCCCCCCTTCCCCGGCCCCCTCAAACAGTGGTATTGTGTATTTTTATTTACATATTTATTTATTCATTAATTATTATCATCACTATTTTTCTTTAAAGTGTTTGCTGGTACCGCGAAAAGTACCCTTGGAAATTTGAACGCGGTACCGGTACTCCGGTACTTTCAGCAATCATCTGCGGTACTGCGGTACCGGTTTGGTAATGCGGTAGTACCGCAGTACCGCAAAAAGTACCGAAAATGCCCAGCACTGGTGAGGTTCTAACAGTACCCAAAGATCGACTAAAGAACCTTGCTCAAATCTTGAGGGTACTTGCTGGCGATTGCGAGTCCACTGCATGATCAGGCCATGGTGAAATACACACACACACACACACACACACACACACACACACACACACACACACACACATGCACACACACACGTTGACCTCAGGCGGAGTCGGGTGTGTGACCTGAGCGCTCTCTGTAGCTGCCACATAGTCGCCTGTAACCCTGCTCACCAGCATCATCACCCTCGCCTTCACCTCAATACTTACCCCGCCCGCATTTACAGTCACATACACCACCAACGGACAGTGCAGGTCAGTGCAGTGCAGTATTGCTTACCACTACTCTCAGCATTTCCTTCACAGCCTCAGGCATGGAACAGGATAACCCTCCTCATCGTCCATTAGCACACTGAAAACACTGAAACTATTTCGTGGCCGTGGCTGCCGGGCAGGGCGTTGTGTTCAGCGAGTCATCAAAACAATTAGAAGTGTGCGCCGATTAGCTAATACAGTGAAGCAAAGCGACTACAAACACTTTGAAGTGTCGCGTGTGTGGTATAACCTTCCCTTGGTGCAGGTCACACGTCATCTCCCTCAACAACAACAAAAACATGAAAAGGTTATTACCAACGTGAAAACCATAAACCCGGACCTAGTGACAATCATGGAACCCTTGCAAGTGACCCCAGAACTATGCCCGTTGGACGGGTACAGTATTTTCTTCCGTCTCAGGGAGGGCAGAAGGGGTGGTTGAGTTTTAGTGTGGTGCTGGACGCTTCCAACCCCTCAATGGTCTATGTGCACGTTCCCGATGAGGATCAAAATCACCCCTTCCCACTCCTCCCACCAGATTGTCGCCAACAAACTATGTGTAGTGTACAACCCTCCCCGTTCTCCCTCCGGCCCAGTGTTAGTGAATCTCCTCGCCAATATAGTAGACGATACACGTGTTAGGTACCCCGGTGCTAAGTTCGTGTTGTGGGGGGACTTTAACGAACTAGACATTGCTGACGCTACAAATCACTTGTGCCACATGCAAATTGTTGACCCTCCCACCCATGAAAGGAACACGCTGGACTTGATTCTCACTGACCTGACGAACTGGTACCCCACCCACCCATCAGCCTGACTCTAAGATTATACACATGGCAGTGGCTGATGAGTTACACTTGGGTCGAAGTTTTGACTGTGCACGACGTTACGGAGATGTGGAACAATTACCTCACCATCGTCACTCAGGCCAATCACCACTTCTTCCCCACTACGACACTACACACACAGCCAGCGGACCTACCTTGGATGACTCCAAGAATTAAAACCCTTATGCATTAAAGGGACTGTACCTTCCACACGAACCAAACCAGATACAGGGCGCTGAGAAACAAAGTCATCAGGGACATTACCATCGCGAAGAAAGATTATTATCCAGAAATTACAACATCTAGAGGGCAATAACACCAGCAAGTTGTTCGCCAAAACTCGTCACCTATGTGGCCTTGGAAACCATTGTCGGTTTCTCCCTTTCTCCCCTCCCACTCCTCCCCCGTTGCGGCAGCGAACTGATGAACTCTCACTTCTCATCTCTATGAAAAAGTTTCCCCCCTCTAGACCTTGCCTCCCTCCCTTCACTGTCAAATCCTCCCACCTTTGAAGAGTTTCAAGTTACCGAAAAGCTCAGATCTTTTAAACTAAAAAAGTCTACCACCCCTTTGAATTTACCCATAAAACTTTATCAGGACTTTTCTTATGAACTTGACTTCCCCCTCACCCCTATCATAAATACCTCCTTTACTCAGAGTAAATGTCCTAGAGACCGGAAAACCTCATTCATTACTCCCATCCCCAAAGTCAATAACCCCACCTCATTAAATGAACTAAGGCCCATAGCTATCAGAGCAATCTCCAGCCTGCTTTGTGAAAACTTTGTGTTTAGCTGGGCATATGCTACTATTCATTACAAAAAAATGATCCCAGGCAGTTCGGCAACGTAAGACCCTCCTCCATAGCACTCTGTCTTATCATCATGCTTGATTTCATCCTTAAAAACAGGAAACCAGAAAAAAACCTCCACTGCCCTCGCTTCCATTGACTTCCGAAAAGTATTCGACCTGGCTGTCCACACCACTGTCGTCATCTAGCCTATAAATAGTCGGCCTTCCCTTCCACCTGACATCCTTACTGGCTGATTTCCTGACGTAGCGTCGCCAAGCAGTGAGTCATCATGGCTGGACCTTAATCTTTCAGCCCCTTTCTGCTTTGGTGCCACATGAGACGGGAATGGTAACTCAGCGTTTCCTCGTCCTCATTAATGACGCGCTGAGAAACGCCCCTCTTCTCTGGAAATACGTCAATGATTCTACTGTGGCATCACCACAAACAACACAGGCCCTGACTACATGCCTCTACAATGCAGAGCTGGACGCAAAATAACCTCTTCACCAGATGCAGGTCGTAGAGTCCACTAACATGCTTGGATTCACCTTGGACAGCACGCTGAGTTAGGGCAAGCAAGTCACCACCATCATCAAGGTAGCTTCTTAGAAACTCATCATGTTTAGGCGCATGAAGTAACTAGGAGCCCCAAGCGAACGCTAAGGGAACTGTACACATCCTTTATAATCTCCGGTCTCCTCTACGCTTCACATACTTGGGCATCCACCATCACTAAGACCCTGCAACGCCAACGAGAGAGAGTAAAAAAAGCGGGTCTGCAGATAGATTTTAGACACTTCTTATACCACCTACGAGAAAGCCCTCGCCCATCTCAACTTGCACATAACTCAGAACCATAATCAGCTAACCCTAAAACAAAAACTGCAAGACCCTCGTACGAAACTCCTAACAGAGACACCTGCTCCTGTAGCGAGCGAGTCCCCGCTGAAACCAGTGACCAAGGAAAATTGAGTGCTCAGGACAGACTCAATTTGTTAATGTTTTCGTCCTTGTCTCCTAAGTGTTCTTGTCTCTTGTCGCGCTCCCTGTTGTCCGTGTTGTGTCTCAATTGTTTATCTATTGTTACTCGTTTATTTTCTACTGTCTGTCCTCGTCTTGCTACAGTTCTCTTCTACATATTGTTCCACATTTACACCAATACTCCAATGTCATTCACACTACACTACATCTTCACAAACACATATACACTCAACCACCTCTTTTGTGTGTCTTGTCCGTGTCAATGACCTGTGTGATTTTTGTCAATAAAGTAACCCTGACGGATATTGCATTTCTCTATCCGTAAACCAATTAGCTCTTAGAACACTCAGTAACGGCACCAACAATTGGTGACCCTGCAGTGTTGCTATGGTTCAAGGTGCCTTATAAACCAGTGCCGTTTCAAGGGCACTTTCTCCCAGAGGGTGGACATGAGTCAGAAGCATCTGATTCATTCGTCCTACCTCTCCTGGAGCAAGAAACTTTATCTCCACTCGGGGTTTGTGAGGTTGAGCTCCAGGCCAGGAGAAGCATTACGCCACTAGTCGTAGTAGCCACCTTCAGGGTATGTCCCGTGCCCTCCCGGCACCCTCTGTGCCTCCCCTAGGCACCCTCAGTGCACCTTCAGGCACCTTTGTTGGCGGTAGTGAGTGTTCTGAGTGCTAATCGGTTCACGGATAGAGAAAGGCAATATCTGTCAGCGTTGCTTTATTAACACAAATCACACAGGTCATTGACATATACAAGACACATAAAAGAGGTGGTTGAGTGCATATATGTTTGTGAAGATGTAGTGTAGTGTGAATGACATTGGAGTATTGGTGTAAATGTGGAACAAAATGTAGAAGAGAACTGTAGCAAGACAAGGACAGACAGTGAAAGATAAACGAGTAACAAGAGCAGTTAACATTGATGACGCAACACGGACAACAGGGAGACGAGACAGCGACAATGAAAATACTTAGACGGCACAGGCGACACAAGACGAGGGGCGACGAAAACGTTGACACGAATACACTTAATGAGTCTGTGCTGCAGCGCCACATTTTCTTGGGTCACAGGGAAAGCAGAGCACACGGTTTTCAGCGGTGACTATATATATATATATATATATATATATATATATATATATATATATATATATATATATATATATATATATATATTTTTTTTTTTTTTTTTGCAGCAAAGGAGACAGCAGAAAGGCACGAAAAAAGGCGGCAATAAAAAAAGTCCGCTACTCGCTCCTCCTGTAAAGAATCCGAAGAGGTGTCCTGATACCTTCCTCTTGAATGAGTTCAGGTCATAGGCAGGAGAAAATACAGTTGAAAGAAGATCGTTCCAGAGATTACCAGCATGAGGGATGAACGAGTGAAGATGCTGGTTAACTCGTGCGTAAGGGATTTGGAAAGTAAAGGGATGAGCTTGAGTAGAAAGTCATGTGCGGCAGGGCCGTATGATCGGGGAAGGCAGGCAGTTAGCAAGTTCAAAAGAGCAGTCCGCGTGAAAATATCGATAGAAGATAGAAAGGAGTGAACATGGCGGCGGAATTAAGTAGGAGTAGGAGAGCTGATACGTCTAAGAGCCTTAGACTCCACTCTGTCCAGAAGAGCTGTGTGAGTGGAGCCCCCCCACACGTGAGATGCATACTCCACACACACACACACACACACACACACACACATGTATGTATATATATATATATATATATATATATATATATATATATATATATATATATATATATATATATACACACACACACACACACACACACACACACACACACACACACACACACACACACACACACACATGTGTGTATGTGTGTATGCAAGCGTGCGAGTCCACATTTGTGTGTAATAATATTTATATTTTTCCAGGTCGGCCTTGTAATTCATAACAGTCGTGGTTATTACAAAGTGCTAGCATCTTATATTAACCAGGATAACGAAATCAGGTAATATAGTAAATATCTTATGTTGTTTATTAACATTAACATATTTCACCCGCGATACTTATTTTTGCATGTATTTTCTGGAAACACTGCTGCTATATGCACCATACATGTTGTTTTTTGAATAGCTGAAAAAAAATAATACGGATAATAAGAGTTACATACAAAAATGAAAATCTGAATCTACCTAAAGTCAAGTATCCTGTCCCTTAAGAACCCAAATATGAGTTTTGATTCAGTGAACCATGGTTATATTTTCTCTCTGGGGAGATGTTCTACATTAATAAATTGTTCACTCAATCTACCTCACTATTTGGATTTCCGTGTCGCTTGTTCTCCCTCGTTTACTTTATATTTGTGAGTTATGACCATTGAACTGTGTCTTGGAGAGACGAATTGACGCCTTTAGTAACAGGTGTCTTCACTAATATTATCACTAATAATATCAATTTGAGTGAATTAACGATTACTGCATGAAACATAATCTAGACATAGTATGTAAACACCAACTCCGGCTTATGTGCATGTGGTGTGCTTCGTTACTTCTGTATGACAATCCTGAGTGGCGGAGGCATCCCACAAGGCCCGTAGATCAATGAAGTCGATAAATCATGCCATAAAATGCTTATGACGTGAAGATTAGTATTATTATGGTCGGATGTGCTCTCAGCGTGTCGTCGTTGGGTGGGTTAAAGAGAGCGCCAAAGGGCGTTTGCCTTCATTGTTTGATTGATACCTCAAGTATCTAAAAGAAGACCCACACTTGTAATGTAAAATTAGTTAGGTGAGGGTAAAGTTGGCTGCATACGCTATAGCTGCACGTGGATTCCGTACTAATATCCGTTCCATTTGCCAAGGTTTTCTAACAGTGCCGGTAACGGTACAGGCACAGACTAATCTTTTCATTTTTTTACTGATTCATAGTTCATATGTTTATGTGTTCATGGTTTTCTGACTGGCCTGTATTATGGGACTGTGAGTGCTTTGAAGTGTGTGAGTGTGTGTAGGGGGTGTTTGGCAAGCTTCTTTCCCGTGAATGCGGGAGTGAAGCAAGGCTGTATCCTTGTCCCATTGATTTTCAACACTTGTAGGGACTGGGTACTAGGCAGGGTTGTGGACTAGAGGCAATACCAGGGTCACTGATCTTGTTTTTGCCGATGATGCATTTATACCGGAGTCGTCACTGGATATTTTGATGATGGCTTTTGAGGCACTGCGCGAAGAGGCGAAGCCACTGGGAATTTGGGTCTCCTGGGCCAAGACCAAAGTATACAGATGCTTTGATCTGTCTTAATGTGTGTGTTAGTGTTTGTTTGAGTGTGTGTGTGTGTGTGTGTGTGTGTGTGTGTGTGTGTGTGTGTGTGTGTGTGTGTGTGTGTGTGTGTGTAAAACTAAAAACAAAAATTAGGAAAAAGAGAGAAAAAGAAGCTCCATTTCCTCCCTTGGCTGGATCCTTTTTCGGATTCCTTACTTCTCCTTTTCCCTCTTTCATTACCTCCACCCCACCCACTTCATAAAGTTTTCAACTCCTCCCATTTTTTTCAGTAAGGGAGACACCTCAAGGGCAATTAAACAAAAAAAGCAACAGAAAAGCCCGCTTTGCGCTGCTCCAACAAAAGTAACCAGAATAAGAGGCCATAAAAGAGAGAGAGAGAGAGAGAGAGAGAGAGAGAGAGAGAGAGAGAGAGAGAGAGAGAGAGAGAGAGAGAGAGAGAGAGAGAGAGAGAGAGAGAGAGTGTGTGTGTGTGTGTGTGTGTGTGTGTGTGTGTGTGTGTGTGTGTGTGTGTGTGTAAGACGTGCAGGTGGAAGAGGAAGACGACATCGACCAGCAAATAGGAATACGCTAGACGCCCAGTACAGCTCCAGCAGGAGACTCAAACGCAAAACATGATTATAAAATGATAATGTGAAGATAAAAAAGCTTATCCAGGATCAAAAGACGGCAATTGCAAAAACTCTGAGTCTGTTTGACCAGATAGAAACCTGGGGCAAGAGCTTCCACAGATCGCCAACAGCGCCACAAGCGCACTACCCAGTGTTACGGCTCGCTTCCTGTGCCTTTTGGTCCTGTGGAAGGGCTGCAATGTAGTCAGAAGTAGTAGCCGCAAGGCCAGAGACAGTCTGGCTGAGAAAAAAAGGGCTCGGGTTCTTCATTGCATGGTGAAAGATCCCATCCGCAAAGTAACAAGATGTTTAGGGAATAAGTCAATGGAGTGGGAAACAAGGGACTGATTGCCTAAAAGTCCAACACACTGAAGAGCGAAATTTGGAAACACTTTGAAACACTTTGAAACACTTTATTATACTTGCAGAAAATACAAGAGCAAAATATGTTGTAATATACATACAAGCAAGTAGTTCATATAAAACAACGTTTTTTGGGCAAAATATGATTTTTTTTTTACAACGAATACCCCAAACCAGGCAAAGACAAGGAAAGAAAAATATATACATATATACATTTATGGCTAGTTGGCCATTAACCCAACAGTATGTACATACTTTGGGAGAGGGAAAAGGAAAGAAGGAGAATGAAAGTAAAAGTATAATTTATTGAGTTGGAACATGATAGGGACTGTTTACATAAGAGATATTTCAAGTTTCTAGTATTTAGCTATTTCATATTTTGTATAATGTCTTTTAAAAGAACTTATTGTTGGCAAAAGTTTTGTATGATTTGGTATTTAATTCCATAGCTTAGGGCCTGAGTAAGATAGGGAATGTTTGAATAATGTTAGATTGTGTTGTGGTGTTGTAAGATTTTCACGAGTGCATGTTGGATAATTGTGTTGTGGTTGTAATGCTGGATCAAAGTTCTTAGAATTTTATACATATAAATTCCAATATGTATTTTATTATGGTCAAAAAGTTTTAAAATGTTGGTTTCTTTGAAAAGAGGCTGTGTGTGTTCTAGGTGGTCACTCTTTGTTATAATCCTGACAATTTTATTCTGGAGTCTGAACAATGGTAGTAGGTGAGTAGGATAAGTATTGTACCATATGGCTGTACAATAACTGAGGTGGGGCAGGACATGGGCATGGTAAAGAATTTTAAGTACATATTAAGGCATCAGATATTTAACTTGGTGGAGGAGATAAATCAACCGTGATAATTTGAGACATAGTCCAGATATATGTTGTTTGAATGTCAAGGCTTGGTCAATGATCACACCTAGTAATGTATGTTGGGTGGTTTTTTGGGTAACATCATTTTGATACTGTATGGGGGGTAAGTTTTCTGATGTTTTATTGGTGAACAGCATATAATATGTTTTATTTAAATTAACAGTTAGTCTATTATTTGCACACCAAACCTGGAAAGTTTTGAGGTCAGTGTTCGCTCTGTTAATAATATCAATTGGGTCTTTACCAGTAACATATTATATATATATTATTATTATTATTATTTTTTATTTAATATCACCACGAATTAAGTTACAGTTGTCAAAAAAAAAAAAAAACAGATAAGATACGCCACCACCTGCGGATGAATGTCGTCCGTTTTTGTCGTCGTCTCAGTTTTGTATACTTCGCACCGGTGGTGCGCAGATCACCTTGACGTTATATTATTATTATTATATAATATCATTATTATTTCACCACACAAATGGAAACAAAAAAAACGATAACAAAAAACACTGGAGATTATAGACGCCGCGTTTATTAGTGTCTCAGTTTTGTATACTTTACCTGGTCGGTGCGCAGCACTATCCTGGTCCGCGACGAATCTTGACGTAGCCACCGACTATTATTGAACAACTCGTCACTCTTACTCTCTCTCACAACTGACACACTGACACAACGACAGTCACTCCGACGACGCTTCTTCATATACATAGCTACATATATAATTCCTTAAGGAAGCTGCTGAAGTCTTATCAAACGCCTTTACGCCCCCCGACGTGACCAATTATATTTCAACCTGTAACTCGTCACTCCTCTCACGAGAGAAGTCAACTGACACAACGACAGACAGCTCAGCTCCCGACGCTTCTTGTACATATAGGCTACGAATATAATTCGCCTTAAGGAAGCTGAAGTCTTAATCAACGCCCTTTACACGCCCCCCGACAAGCCCGTTACAATATAAGGTGGAGTCGTCAGCAAAAAGTATTGCTTTAAAATTTGAAAATATATGAGCTAAATCATTAATATACAGAAGAAAAAGTATCGGGCCAAGAACACTCCCTTGAGGGACTCCATATTCAATAGGTTTAGGTGTGGATGAATAGTTTTGAATCTTGACAGATTGAGTTATGTTTGTTAGATAATCTTTAAACCATCCATGTATGATACCCCGTATTCCATAATATTCTAGTTTTTTTTATAGTAAAATATCATGTCTTACAGTATCAAATGCTTTGGAGAAGTCAATAAAAACGCTAAGTAGTGAAAGTTTAGAGTCCAAAGTAGAATAGATTTCCTCGGTGAAGGAACTCAAAGCGTTAAAGGTGCTCAGGCCTTGTCGGAAACCAAACTGTTCAGGGTTTAAAATGGATTTAGCTTCAAGAAATTATATCAAAAACTTTTTCATTATTTTCTCAAAAATTTTAGAGTAAATATTGAGCAGAGATATATCTTTAGATACATCTTTAGGACCTTTTTTTGTAAATGGGTATAACAGTGGCATGTTTCAAGCAATGTGGAAAATTACCATTGGCAATGGATTGGTTAAACAGTATAGCTAATGGTATGGCTATTTGATATTTATTTGTTTTAATAAGAGATATTAGAGATGTCATGTGTATTGCTTTTTTTTATTTTGCAAGGAGCTGATTATGTTAACTACATCTTGTGGGTATATTGTGGGAATTGCCATAGATGTTGGGTAGTCACCTCGAAGAAACCTTAAAGGGTTCTCATTAGATGGTGGGATATTTTATTTATCTAAGTTATGGGCAACATTAGTATAGTAGTCATTAAATGCTTCAGCTATTTCTAAAGGATTCTTCAAAATTCTGTTGTTATGGGATATATAGTTTAGGTAATTATTTTTATGATCGTTTTTTAGTTGATTTATGGTGTTCCATATTTTTCTTGTGTCATTCTTAAAGTTAGAAAATATAGCCATATAATAAGCCTGTTTAGCACTTTTAATTACTATGTTTAAGGTATTACGATATTGTTTGTAGTAATTTTCTGAAATAGCACCAATTTTATAGTCTTTGAATAAGTTGTTTTTTAACCTAATAGAATTTAGAACAGCTTGTGTTATCCAAGGATTGTTTATTCTTTTGTCAGTTAGATATTTAGTTTTTAAAGGAAAACATTGGTTATATATTTCTTTGATTTTAGTAATAAATATATCAAAGTTGTAATTAATGTCTTCTGAGAAAAGGAGATTATTCCAATTTAATGAGTTTAATTTGTGGGAAAAAAGCTGTTTGCCTTCTTGTCCTATATTTCTGAAAGTAAACTCATGTAGTTTATGGTTTGTTGGGGGAATAGCTATGTTCAAAAATATTGGGAGATGGTCCGAGAATGGGAAATGAATAATTACCGAGGTAAAGTTTCTGTTAAAATTAGTATAAATATGGTATAGTAAGGATGGTTGTCCTAGATTACTGCTGTCAGGAAATGTAGGTCTGGCAGTATGGGGAGTGAAATTGAGAGATTGGACATTCACCAGGAAATTGTTTGTAGGGATGTGTGTTGTGTGTTCTAACAGGTTAATGTTAAAATCTCCTTAGATTACAGAATTATTGTTTTTTATAGAATCTTTCAAGAGTGCATACAAAATAGTTGTAAATTCTTCTTCAGCTATATGTTTACTGTTTGGTCTATAGATTGCACATATTGTTATATTTAATGGATTCAAGTTTATTCTAATACTATTGATTTCAATGTTTTCATTTACAATTGTTAATTTTTCAACTTCTTCAACAAAAATTGAGACTCCTCCCTGAGGTCGTGTGTTTCTGGTGAGGTGATAGGAGTGATAACCAGCAAATTCATGGTGGTGCTTGTTCCTGTCATTTAGCCAAGTCTCTGTTATTACTAAAATATCCGGTGGTGTTTTAAGACATTTAAGGAATGATCTAATATTGTCACCATTTTCTTATAGTGACCTAGAGTTCATATGCATTATGTTTAAGTTCGTCGTGTTGGGAGATTTGATAAGACTATTGTAAGTATTTATGTCTTAATATTTAGATATGGAATCAAAATCCATATGTCCGTGTATTTGATTGACTATTCCCATGCCAATGTCTGCACTAGCGTGATCATGATCCAGTTCATTAAACAGAGCGTGATATAAGTGGGTCATAGAGATAAAGTAATATGAAAGAGATAAAGAACAGGAGTATAAAAAAGGGAGGAAGACTTCTTTAGGAAACGCTGCACTTGGTGCGATATAAAAAGACATAACAAATTATATATGACTCATCGTGTAATAAGATAGAAAATGTTTATCCATGAAGCAAAAATATTAATTGTACAAGAGACACATTGCGTGTATATATAATCATAGTCACTGTTGCTATGTTAAAGTTATAGTGGATGTAGTAGTGGTGGTAGTAGTAGTAGTAGTAGTAGTAGTAGTAGTAGTGGTGGTAGTAGTAGTAGTAGTGGTGGTAGTAGTAGTAGTGTTGGTAGTAGTAGTAGTAGTGGTGGTAGTAGTAGTAGTAGTAGTGGTGGTGGTAGTAGTAGTAGTAGTGGTGGTAGTAGTAGTAGTGGTGGTAGTAGAAGTAGTGGTAATGGTAGTAGTAGTAGTAATAGTAGTAGTAGAAGTGGAAGTAGAGGTAGAAATAATGGTAGTAGTGGTAGAGATAGTTATAGTAGTGGTATAAATAGTTGTAGTAGTGATGGAAGTAGTGGTAATAGTGGTTGAAGTAATAGTAGAAGTAGTAGTAGAAGTAGTGGTAGTAGCGGTAGAAGTAATGGTAGAAGTGGTAGAAGTAGTGGTAGTACTGGTATAGTTTTAGTAGTAATAGGGATTAGAAGTAGTATTAGTGAGGTAGTAGTAGGAGTAGTAAGGTAGTAGTAGGAGTAGAAAGGTAGTAATAGTAGTAGTAGTAGTAAGGTAGTAGTAGTAGTAGTAGCAAGGTAGTAGTAGTAGTGGTAGTATTAGTAGTGAGTAGTAGTGGTGGTAGTGATAGTAGTAGTAGTAGTAGTAGTAAGGTAGTAGTAGTTGTCGTAAGGTAGTGGTAGTAGTAGTAGTAGTACTAGTAGTAGTAAGGTAGAAGTAGTACTAGTAGTAAGGTAGTAGTAGTAGTACTAGTAGTAGTAAGGAAGTAGTAATAGTAAGGTAGCAGCAGTAGTGGTAGTAGTAGTAGTGGTAGTGGAGTAGTGGTAGTAAGATTAGCAGTAGTAGTAGTAGTAGTGGTGGTAGTAAGATTAGCAGTAGTAGTAGTAATAGTGGTCGTAGTACTAATGGTCGTAGTAGTAGCAGTAGTAGTAGTAGTAGTAGTAGTAATAGTGCTAATAGGAATAGTGAAAGTGGCAAAAGTAATTATAGAATATGAGCAGTGGTATAGATAATAGTAGCATATAATAAGCTAATAACAATAATAATAACTCAATAACAAAATAATAATCATAATGATGATAACAATCCTATTCCTAAATAATAATACTAATTGCAATGGCAATAATAATAGTAATAATAGTAATAACAATAAAAATGATAATAATATTAATAAAAATAATAATGATGATGATGATAATAAATAATAATAATATAAAAAATCACTTTGAAATCAAAACAATAGCATTAGTAATAGTATTAATAGGGTAACAGTAGTAATTATTCTAAGAAGTCATAAATTGACAGAAAATATACATTTAGGAGTGAACAACATACCAGTAGTAAATAACTGGAGCGTAATACGTATAAATACAATCAAGACTAGTGGTAAACTAGTAGGTTACATTTATTTATAGAAGTTTTGGTAATGGCAGCAGTATATTAGGAGGTTAACAATATAAAAGTAGGATAAAAGCAATGGTAACAACAGCAATGGTTTATAGAAATAAATGTTGGTGTTAAAATAAGGATAATAGGATTACCAATGATAATATTAATGATACTACCACTAATAGTAATCTTAATAACACTCATAATATTATTAATAATACCAATAATGATGATAGTAATAACATTAGTACCAATAATAATAATAATAACAATAATAATGATAATAATAATAATAAGTTATAACAATAATAATAATAATAATAATAATAATAATAATAATAATAATAATAATAATAATAATAATAATAAAAATAAAAATAATAATAATAATAATAATAATAATAATAATAATAATAGTAATCTTAGTGCATAAGTAAAGTGGTAAATAAAACTAGTACCTCAAATATCAATAATAATAATAATAATAATAATAACAACAATAATAATAATAATAATAATAACAACAATAATAATAATAATAATAATAATAGTAATCATAATGATATTGATAATAATAGCAATAATAATATTAGTACAAATAGACTACTACTAATAAGAATAAGTAATAATGCATATCTTGTTGATAACACTTACAATGAAAATACTTGCAATAATGTTAATAATAGTTTTAATAATCATATTAGTGAAGATGATAATAGTAATAATAATAATAATAATAATAATAATAATAATAATAATAATAATAATAATAATAACAATGATACTAAATAATTTAGGATGACTGTTTGGTAGTTCTTAGTTGCACTACTATTAGTTATTACTGCTTTAATATTAATGGTCTGTAGCTGTGTAGCGGTCGTGGATGTTTTAACAATGGTTATCGTTTTAAATTGTACTAGCAGTTATAGTTTTTAATTATAAATGTAGAAAGAAGTAGTAGTAGTAGTAGTAGTAGTAGTAGTAGTAGCAGTAGTAAAAAAAAGTAGTAGTAGTAGTAGTAGTGGTAGTAGTAGTAGTAGTAGTAGTAGTGTTGTTTGTTGTAGTAGTGGTAGTAGGAGTAGGAGTAGGAGTGGAGGTTATAGTAGACATAGTAATAGTAGTAGTGGTAGTAGAATAAGTTTTTTTTGTTGTTACTGGCAGTGTTGGTGTAAGTGGTGGTCAGAGAGTACTTATTGATATTGTAGTTGTCGTGGTAGTTGTGGCTGAAGTAGTAACAGCAGTCTAAGTGGTAGCAGCCGTAGGTTGATTGTAGTCTAATCGGAGGAGGCGATTTCCAGGTACGTGTCCAGCATCACGGGGTACTTCTCCAGGAAAGCCACCAAGGTTTGTTCGTCGACAATTGTGTGCCGTACTGTGGAGTTTTTTAATTTTATGGTGATCTTTCCATCCTTTGTATGGCACTGTTGGAATTTTTGTCTGTGGACTTTCCTCACTGCTAGCACCTTTTTCAGGATGTTGTATCTTTTTGGGGTCAAGCTCTCGTTGATGTAGAGATCCGGTTTTAGGTTTATGCAGGCCCTCACAAGGACATATTTCAGGGACCTGTTCACCAATTTGACGATGATGGGCCTGTTTCTGTTTTGTTGAACGGGCCCGAGCCTGTGTGCCACACTTATGTCTTCTTCTTTGACATTTATTTTCAGCTGGTCTTTGAAGGTGGACACCGCGAGACTTTTGGCGTTTTCAGGTGCCGTTTCTGGGGGAAGTGCGGGACCACTAACAACCACTGTGTCGTTTCGCTCATATTGTTCGATGCTGTCAATGTGTGTTTCAAAGCTGTGTAGTTTGTGTTTTAGGTCATTCACTTCAGTTTCCAGGTTGGAGATTACAGTGTCTTTCTTTAACATTTCTTCTTTTATTATATCTAATTCTGTTTTGAAATATTATTTCTAATTCTGTTTTGAAATATTAATGTTGAACACCTTGGAATTACGTGTGAAGGAGCCAGACAGAGTGATGGTGCCATAAACAGCTAAGGCAGAACGATCAACATCATTTAAGGAAGGCGGTGGCTGAGTGGTTAAAGTGACGGCCACCGCGTTCAGGAGATCCAGGAGGGACGCGGGTTCGACTCCTGGCCGCCGCACAGCTGAGGTTTTTCAGTCACCTCCGAGTGGCCTAGGACTACCCACATGCTGGCCTAAGACCACCCATCAACCTGGGCTCTAGATAACCTCTCCAAAGAGGGGCTCAAAGATGAGTTCCGGGGGACAGCATTAGCCAACACAAGATGGCGCCACTATAAACACTCGCCTGCGCCAGAACGGGCTGGGCCTACCATCAGGCCCCACCGGGAAGAGGCCGTGGGCCGACCATCAGGCCCCACCGGGAAGAAGCCTACCGGCGCAATAGGCCACGACGTAAAAAAAAAAATCATAATGATCTAAAAGGGATGTCTTGCACGGTATGTTTCAAAACTAGAAAAGCACTGTGACTAGGTAAACTTATTGAAACACCAGTGTCAACCCTTAGTGAAAAAGCAACACCATCAACAAGAAATTGAAAGTTTAACATACTAAAATAGGGAGAAACAGCATTTTTTTTTTTACAACAAAGGAGGCAGCTCAAGGGCACAAAAAAAGGAAACAATAATATAAAAAAAGCCCGCTACTCGCTGCTCCTAAAAAAGAGTCATAAGAGGTGGCCGAATGAGAGGTCAATTTCGGGAGGAGAGGTGTCCTGACACCTTTCTCTTGAAAGAGTTCAAGTCGTAGGCAGGAGTAAATACAGATGAAGGAAGATTGTTCCAGAGTTTACCAGCGTGAGGGATGAAAGAGTGAAGATTCTGGTTAACTCTTGCATAAGGGGTTTGGACAGTATAGGGATGAGCATGAGTAGAAAGCCATGTGCAGCGGGGCCACGGGAGGGGGGGAGGCATGCAGTTAGCATGTTCAGAAGAGCAGTCAGCGTGGAAATATCGATAGAAGATAGAAAGAGAGGCAACATCGCGACGGAATTTAAGAGGTAGAAGACTATCATTAGGAGGAGGAGAGCTGATGAGACGAAGAGCCTTAGACTCCACTCTGTCCAGGAGAGCTGTGTGAGTGGAGCCCCTCCACACGCGAGATGCATACTCCATACGAGGGCGGACAAGGCCCCTGTATATGGATAGCAACTGCGCGGGGGAGAAGAACTGGCGGAGACGATACAGAACGCCCAACCTCGAGGAAGCTGATTTAGCGAGAGTTGAGATCTTGAATTAAGGATAGACCGAGGATGTTTAGTGTTGAAGATGATGATAGGTGAGTATTGTCGAAGAATAGGGGATAGGTGTTTGGAAGATTGTGTCGAGTTGATAGGTGGAGAAATTGAGTTTTTGAGGCATTGAAGGACACAAGGTTCCTTCTGCCCCCAATCGGAGATGATAGCAAGGTCTGAGGTTAAGCGTTCTGCAGCCTCCAGTCTGGAGTCGTGTACTTCCTGTTGAGAGGGTCTTCTATTGAAAGAAGTTAAATAATGCAGAGTGGAGTCGTCGGCGTATGAGTGGACAGGACAGTTTGTTATGGAAAGAAGATCAATGATGAATAACAGGAAGAGAGTGGGTGATAGGACTGAGCCCTGTGGAACACCACTGTTGATAGGTTTAGGGGAAGAACAGTGACCGTCTACCACCGCAGAGATAGAACGGCCGAAAAGGAAACTGGAGATAAAGGAACAGAGAGAGGGATAGAATCCGAAAGAGGGCAGTTTAGAAAGCAAAGACTTGTGTCAGACTCTATCGAAGGCTTTTGATATGTCTAGCGCAACAGAGAAAGTTTCACCGAAACGGCTAAGAGAGGATGACCAAGAGTCAGTTAAGAGAGCAAGAGGGTGGAGATGGAGATAAAGGTGTGCTGTTGGGGTGACTCCTGAGCTTGCATTAGCCTGGGTGTTTTTGATGTCGCGAGGCTTCCCCCAGACTGCTGGATAAATTAACCCGGAGGAGCGCCCACATTGCCCCTAAGACACCTAAGAATCCTAAAGCAATCATCAGTGGAGTGATAGGACAACTCGTGAACGGCACACCGCTTCGAGGGCCTAGTTCTCTGTGGCGGTGGAGTACGGCCATACAACTGATGATCTTTTTTTGAGCGGAGGGGGATTTTCCGATGAAGAATTATCTTCTTTTAATAGAAAAGGTTTCTTGTACTAAGCACCTGAGTTACTGGCATCGCTAGAATGTATGTCTTTCTTGCACTGAAAGCATTTCAGTGCTGTGTGACCCTTTTTGTTTCAATAGTTGCACACAACTGTATGGGAGTCATTCTTGTGTCAGCCGTAATAGCAGCACCAGGTGAACCCTTGTATGCCTCCTGAAGTTTCTTGCCAATCTTAGCTAGAAATATAATTTGATGGTCATCAGTTTTGTAATCAAGGGAAGCGGTAACGCGACGTTTCTGGGGAAGAAGGTGCTGAACTTTAAATATAAACTGAAGCAATGGCAGGATTCTCCTTAGACAAGGTACAGCTTCCAATCAAAAAGGTTTGTTCAAGACACTTAACAGCATCTACAGAAAGTTCACGTGCATGAGATTGGCCTCGAAGACTCATTGCACAGAGTCAAGGAGTCGTGTGTGACCAAAGGTAATCAAAAAGTTTTCTCTGAATGTGGAATACTTATTACCAATTTGTTTATGACTGAAAGAGGCACACCCATAAGGTCAAAGACAAGGGAAGCAGGCCCAATTAGTGATATTATCATAGTCGGAGGTAACATTGATATTAACCATGGCATCTTTACATTGGGGGCAAAAAGAAAGGGCTGAGTAGGAAGAATCCTTACCAGAAATAAAAGTTTTACAGTAGGAGTCTGATAAAGCAATTTAATATTATAGTTTGGAGCAGAGGTGGAGAAATAATAATTCATGTCGACAGGTTAAAGACTGTTATCTTCAACAGTACAGAAAGCAGTCAACATTAGACAAGTGAAGGTACCACTGCTGGAAGGCAAAATATTAATGGGTAAATAATCACACAATCAGTGATATTAATTATTACACAATTAAAATTCTGAAAAGAGATAATAGCAATAGTAGTAATAGCAATATATAACATAACTGGCAGGTATAGTAGCAATGAATGAAAGGCTAGTAATCTGTCAATGAAGTACAAAGAGGCTATTATAGAATATGACAACTTATTACAAGGTTCAACATACAAGAAATATGAATGTGCAAAGCAAGATTGCAAAAATGAAATAAAAAAAATGGGTACAGCAAACAATTGTGATCATAAAAAAAAGTTTCATTGTCGAAGATTATTAAAAACAATAACAACTGTTCTTACATCCTATAGTCCATCGTTTCATCTTAACACCACGTTACTATACTAACACGGATGTCATAAAGTT
The DNA here is from genome assembly GCF_024679095.1 of Eriocheir sinensis. Lineage (NCBI taxonomy): Eukaryota > Metazoa > Arthropoda > Malacostraca > Decapoda > Varunidae > Eriocheir > Eriocheir sinensis. The sequence goes on from NC_066509.1 coordinate 17,991,832, forward strand.
ACTAAAGAGGGGGGGGGGGGGGTGTAAATAGACGGCCTGAAAAAAAATTGGCCTATAGAATTCTGCGATTTTTCTTCTTTCTTTTGGTATATGAATGAATATGATGACAAAATAATACCGTGGTATGCAACATGCATTGCAATGCAATGCAACGTGCTGCAATGAGCTTCCGCGCGGCGCCACTGGCTTGCAATCCATGTTTTCACCCCATTTTAATTTAAGGATTTTTTTTTCATGGTCTGTCATGGTTCTCCCACACCACTAGTCAAGAAAATGGGAAATTTCAGCAGTTACTAATATATTTTTGTATTAATCGTGAAAAATCAATTTATATATTATTTTTTTCATATATCCAAAAAAAAAAAAAACACTATGTATCAGCCTCAGATGTCGTTTGAATTATATTTTATTGATTTTACACAGTAGAGCACTGATTTCTACTTTGAAATATGGTCAAATTTGAGTACTATCATTTGTGACCCCGTAAAAAAAAGACGTAACAATGGGTAAACAAAGCAGCTTGTGTACACATCCAATGAAAGTAAGTCTAGGAAACCATGTCTGCTTTTATCTTCATATCCTGATGTATGTATCCTGTGGATTTCAAGTCCCTAGTTGAAGTGGGTAAAATACCAAAAAAAAAAAAATAAATAAATACATAAATAAATAAATAAACTTCATCGCCTGGTATCTCAAAACCATGATCTTGCACTTTAAAAAAAAATATGTCCTCCGTTGCACTTCTTGTTATATACATAAATATAAACTGAAGCAATGGCAGGATTCTCCTTAGACAAGGTACAGCTTCCAATCAAAAATGTTTGTTCAAGACACTTAAACAGCATCTACAGAAAGCTCAAGTGCAGGAGATTGACCTCGTAAGTAAAGTAATTTTTTTCTGCAGCAGCAAAGTCCACTAGACCGAAGACCCATTGCACAGAGTCGAGGAGTCGTGTGTGACCAAAGGTAATCAAAAAGTTTTCTCTGAATGTGGAATACTTATCACCACTTTGTTTGACTGAAAGATGCACACCAATAAGGTCGCAGACAAGGGGAGCAGGGGAAAAGGCTGAGTAAGAAGAATCCTTACCAGAAATACAAGTTTTACAGTAGGGGTCTGATATAGCAATTTAATATTAATGTTTTAAGCAGAGGTGAAGGCATGATAATTCATGTCGACAGGTTGAAGACTTATCTTCAACAGTACGTACTGCAGCTTATGTAAGTATGTTTCAGGAATAGGGCTTGCTATCGAAACTATTGTCTGAACTTTTTTGATTTATTTAAAAAATGTCTTTTTTTTTTAGTATTTCATCGAACAAAAAAAAAGATATCACTATTGTATAAAACTTACCGATAGCAGGCGTTAATTTCCCATCCTTCCTGATTAAAATGATTTTTAAATTTAAGAAATCGGCCCGTAAATAAGAGAGGAGAACGGTTAGAACATAAGGAATTTAAGATGGGATTTGAGATTTTACAACCCCCCCTCAAGGAGTCAGAAGTCATTTTTCATGGTCTTGCTGCCCGATCTATCGAGTTTCAGAGCGTACTCCCCATAGAACACGAACTTATCTTTGTAGTGTGACTATTGTAATTCTGGAGCAATTGCTGTATGTTAAACTACAGACACTTCCCAATACGTACAATCTGGTAACGCAAGTTTTATAAGGTAAATCTTGTAGGATTAGTGTCACTGTCAAGGTTCCAGTGTCGGGTGCTGTAGTCGGAAGGGATAACAAACAAGATAAATGGTTAGACACCAGTTTACTTTAAAGTAGAAAACCACCAAAACAGGCTTCACAATCTAAAGTCTCCAACACGAAGGCATCAGCACGCCGGACTCAGCAATGACCCGTTTCACGGCTTCTTCCTCTTCTGAGCGTCTCGTCCAGAATGGCAATGACGAGGCAGCACAGCTTCGTCCTTGTAGTGGTGTAGACGTGGTGGACGAGGGAGGCGCAGGAGGAGAAGGGGCGTCAGGTTCACAGCAGTAACGAGAGTCCAGGGCGAGGAGATGAGAGAGGTAAGGCACCCAGAACGAGCCCCCCGGTATCTGAGTTAACCCGAGTGAAAACAGGGCTGGAGCCTTAGTAGAATCAAGTGTTCAGAGCAAGGCAAGTAGTGCCACATGTTAGTCTATCGGGGTGGCTGTGGCGGTAGTAGCGTCCTTAGGCCTCTTTTTTTTTTTTTTTTTTTTTTTTTTACAGCAAAGGAGACAGCTCAAGGGCACAAAAAAGTAAACATTAATAAAAAAAAAAGCCCGCTACTCGCTGCTCCTAAAAAGAATCCAAAGAGGTGGCCGAAAGATAAGTCAGTTTCGGGAGGAGAGGTGTCCTGATACCCTCCTCTTGAAAGAGTTCAAGTCGTAGGCAGGAGGAAATACAGATGAAGGAAGATTGTTCCAGAGTTTACCAGCGTGAGGGATGAAAGAGTGAAGATGCTGGTTAACTCTTGCATAAGGGGTTTGGACAGTATAGGGATGAGCATGAGTAGAAAGTCGAGTGCAGCGGGGCCATGGAGGGGGAGAGGCATGCAGTTAGCAAGTTCAGAAGAGCAGTCAGCGTGGAAATATCGATAGAAGATAGAAAGAGAGGCAACATTGCGGCGGAATTTAAGAGGTAGAAAACTATCAGTATGAGGAGGAGAGCTGATGAGACGAAGAGCCTTAGCCTCCACTCTGTCCAGAAGAGCTGTGTGAGTGGAGCCCCACACATGAGATGCATACTCCATACGAGGGCGGACAAGGCCCCTGTATATGGACAGCAACTGTGCAGGGAGAAGAACTGGCGGAGACGGTACAGAACGCCCAGCCTCGAGGAAGCTGATTTAGTAAGAGATGAGATATGAAGTTTCCAGTTGAGATTTTGAGTTAAGGATAGACCGAGGATGTTTAGTGTTGAGGAAGGTGATAGCTGGGTGTTGTCAAAGAATAGGGGATAGTTGTTTGGAAGATTGTGTCGAGTGGATAGGTGGAGAAACTGTGTTTTTGAGGCGTTGAAGGACACTAGGTTCTTCTTGCCACAATCGGAAATAATAGTAAGGTCTGAGGCTAAGCGTTCTGCAGCCTCCAGCCTTGAGTCGTTAAGTTCCTGAAGAAGTTGAATAATGCAGAGTGGAATCATCGGCGTAGGAATGGATAGGACAGTTCGTTTTGGAAAGAAGATCATCAATGAACAACAGAAAAAGAGTGGGAGATAGGACAGAACCCTGTGGGACACCACTGTTAATAGATTTAGGGGAAGAACAGTGACCGTCTACCACGGCAGAAATAGAACGGTCAGAAAGGAAACTGGAGAGAAGGATAGAAACCGTAGGAGGGTAGTTTAGAAAGCAAAGATTTGTGCCAGACCCTATCAAAAGCTTTTGATATGTCCAGCGCAATAGCAAAAGTTTCACCGAAACGGCTAAGAGAGGATGACCAAGAGTCAGTTAAGAAGGCTAGGAGATCACCAGTAGAACGCCCCTTGCGGAACCCATACTGGCGATCAGATAGAAGGTCAGAAGTGGAAAGGTGCTTTTGAATCTTACGGTTAAGGATTGATTCAAAAGCTTTAGATAGACAAGAAAGTAAAGCAATAGGACGGTAGTTTGAGGGATTGGAGCGGTCACCCTTCTTAGGTACAGGCTGTGTGAAGGCATACTTCCAGCAAGAAGGAAAGGTAGATGTTGACAGGCAGAGGCGAAAGAGTTTGACCAGGCTGGGTGACAGCACGGAGGCACAGTTTTTAAGGACAATAGGAGGCACTCCATCAGGTCCATAAGCCTTCTGAGGATTGAGGCCAGAGAGGGCATAGAAAACATCATTTTGAAGAATCTTTATAACAGGCATAAAGGAGTCAGAGGGGGGATGAGTAGAAGGAATATGCCCAGAATCTTCCAGAGTGGAGTTTTTAGAAAAAGTTTGAGAGAAGAGTTCAGCCTTAGAGATAGATGAGACGGCAGTGTTGCCGTCAGGACTGAGGAGTGGAGGGAAAGATGAAGAAGTGAAGTTGGAGGAGATGTTTTTGGCTAGATGCCAGAAGTCACGGGAAGAGTATTTCTTCAAAAGTGATTTATTTTAACAAGCTGCGTATGTTACCATTTTTTCTTATTAGCTTTATACGGGTTTGGTATATGTAATGTCTTATAAATATACGCAGATTTAATAAAATAAAATAGTTGTTCATCACTTGCCGTGTTCTAGTAAGTACTGTTTTTATAACCATATTAAAGAGGTAGCTATAAACCTGGGTTCAAGGGGTGCTGGACACTATATATCGAAGTAAAATGCAGTTTTACACTTGTGGACTGTTACATTTTACCTAGGACTTATAATATCTCCCCTGGTCTTGATTTACTATTTTAACACAGGAAAGCACTGCCCGAATGCTGACCGTTATGTGAAGAATCATTGTTTGTCATTAAGATTCATCAAGATACTAGCAAGGAATTCACTCTGTAGCCATACGCTAGCATCAAATTGCCTTACAACTCCATGGTACATCATTTCACACTAACTTCACACATGAAGTATTTAACAAACCACTACGGGTGAAAAATGGATGACTTACCGCGTAGCTACTCTAATCTCGTACCTCTGTTTAGCTTCTACTACGGTGGTGAGGTACCTTGGCAGCTTCGGAGCTACTTTAGAGAAGGTAAATTGAAATTTTCATATCCAAACAAAATTAACATTACACCAATGTATCTGACCATGTATGCAGATTATAATTCATTTCAAACAGTTAACGCCTATGGCAATCTGGTACCATTCCTCCTGACTAGAAGAGGGAGTTGGTCGCCCCTATCTGGAAAGGGAAAGGGAACTGTCAGGACTGCAATAACTACCGAGGTACTACACTGCTCAGTGTACCAGGTAAGGTGTTTGCCCATCTATTGCTGATTAATATTCATAGCCAGCTTATGAAGTTGCAGAGAGCTCAACAGTCTGGGTTCACGAATGGTGAGTCAACAACTGACCGCATACTAGCTTCGCGTACTGGTGGAGCGCCGAGGTGAGTTTCGACAGGGGATTCTTGCAGCCCATGTCGATCTCAAGAAGGCGTTTGACTCAGTCCATTGCATGGAACTCTGTGATCTTTTTCGACTCCGTGGGATTCCTGCAAGGACTATTGGTTTGCGGACTGGCCTGTATCCTGAGACCGAGATTACTGTGAAGTGTGTGTGTTTGGAGGTTGGGGAGGGCTTGTCAGGCTTATTTCCCATAAAAGCGCCAGTGATGCAGGGCCGTGTCCTCTCCCTATCGCTTTTTAACACTAATATGGACTGGATACCAGGCAGAGTTGTTGATCAGTCATTATGGAGTATCCTTTGGCAATATCAGAGTCACTGACCTTGTTATTGCCAATGATACTAACTAATCCTTGCGGAGTCGTCGGTGGTTATGGTGATGGCTGTCGAGGCACTGTGCGAGGAAGCGAAACCCTTGGCACTTCAGGTCTCCTGGGCCAAGCTAAAGGTACAGGTGCTTGGAGGTTTTCTAGATGAAACATTGCAGCCTGTTCATGCGTGTGGCGATGACATTGGGATCTCGGAAAATTTTACATACCTTGATAACGTAGTTCAGAACAGCTGTGAGTCTCGCTAGGAAGTATTATGGTGGATTGGCTTGTCCATGGTGTTCTGGACTCGCTCAGTGCGAGTGTATAACGTTGTCGATACCTGTGTAGGACAACGACCCGGATCTTTAAGTCCCTTGTGCTCCCTGTTATACTCTATGGCTGTGAGACAGATACACTATATTGGGATTTTGAGAGGCGGATTGATGCTTTCGCTAATACGTGTCTACGTAGATTCATGAGATATCGCTGGAATGACGTTGTGTCGAACCAGCGACTACCCCGTGAATCTGATTCGACATATATTACCTCCATAGTCCGTCAATGCCAACTCCGGCTATACGGGCATGTAGTAAGCTACCCAAAAGCCGACCTTGCTTATATAGTTGTCTCTGTAAGAGACAATCCTAAGTGTATGAGGCGAAGGGAACGCACGCCCACAGAGTTAGTGACCTGAGCAAGTCGATAGATCCTCCCAGGAGGTACTCAGGATGGGAAAGGGGCCTACATGGGAGCTTGCCCGGAGGGATCCCCGGACTTGGCGACGTAAGGTGGGCGATGTGACGCACCCCCCGGCGTATACCCCCATTAATTGATTTTTTTATATTATAAAATAGAGATAGCCTTCTTTGCAGGTTTATGATTTCCATAATTTAGAATGTTGTCAAATCAGTTTCTTTGAGTCTAGGGGTTCTGTATCGTGTCTTGCAACTTTTTTTTTTACCATCCCAGTTATTATATATTAATAAAGGCATTGTCCTCTCTCGTATGGAGTACGTATCTTATGTATATGTATGTGTGTCGTGGGGGGGGGGGGGGGAGGGGGGAGTGGGAGCACACAGACGCCACTTTTCGACACTGGAGTCAAAGACGTTTCTTCACAGTAACTCTACTCCCTTTCACGACATTCGTCTAACAGTTCAACTCCGCCGCAGTGTTACTTTTCTTTCTGTCTTCTATCGATATTTTCATGCTGAATGCTCGGCCCCGCTGCACATGTCTTTCTACTCTACATCACCCCAATGCTATCCAAATCCCTTATGCAATAGTTAACAAGCATCTTCGTCCACTGGGAATATCTGTAACAACCTTTATTCCTCTGTATTTCCTTCTGCCTACGACTTGACGTCTTTCAAATAAAGAGGATAAAGACACCTCTCCATCCAAAATTGGTCCCCTTTTCTGGCTATTTTATGCTAGCTTCTTTCATAAAAGCAGTGTTTAGCGGTCTTTTCTTTCACCTTTAGCTGGTTCTTTTGCAATAATAAAAAAAAAAAAAACGTTTTTGACCTAGAATCTGATTACCTTAAAAAAAGGAGCTTTTGAACAATACATCTAAAAGGAATATGAAGAAACTACTTCCTCGTGGGTGTGTCATGTGTGTGCTATGGCAATTGCTATGGTATGCGAGCTCGAGGAATTAGCTCACTGGAGTTTCACCGAAATATGTTTGCCGTATAAATCTTCAAATAGTAGTGCTTTACAAAAATTATGGAACACGTTATTCATTGATGTTATATTGCATAGCTCTTTATCTACCAGTCTCAAAAACATATTGCAAACTAGAAAATAATTATACCATGACAGAGGTCCACCGGCCTCTTTCAGACTCCTTACATTCTAATGTTCCTATGTACTTTTGAATAGATGCTGATTTATCTCTTACTGAGAATCTTTTTTTAGTTATATGTAATACATATCATCAATTATAATATGGCTACGTCACCCGCATCGCCTCCCTATTTCTATATTGCAGGAACTATTAACGATGATATTACGGCCTGTTTTTTTTATGAATAAAGCAGTGAACAGATAACAAGCTCAAACCAAACGGGGCACCATTTGTGTACATTCATTCATAGATAAATGTTGGTCTATTTCTAAAGTCGCCTCCATTTTTATACTCATTATATGAAGGCAAAGTACCTCATACATAATATATAATTCATCTTCACTGCAATATTATTTTGCGATTATTTTTGTCGTAAGACTTGCCGTTGCAACTTTCTTAAACTTTTATAATCATGTCTTTATTACGAAGGCTAACAAAAGTCCATATGTTTTGAGACGTGAGTTGAAATATATAAAATATCAGTTAGTTGTATTTACCAGTAAACATCCTCACTCAAAAGAACCACAACTGACTTCCGCCTCGTATTAAGTAATTTCTATGTGGATTACTAAAAAATCAGCATCTGCCAGACACTACTCGCCTCATCTCTAATTTCCTTAATTAACCGGGGTGCTTAGGCACCCCAACATTTTTGTAAGCTTTTGTATTTCGCAACTGCCAGTATGATCATTCCTCTCCATTCTAGAATTTTCATAAGTTAGTGAGGAGTTGGCGCACCGAAAACTGTGCACTCCTGGCACAGTTCTTGTGTGCTCTTGTGGAATAAACGTGTTTTTGTCCTCTCGGGGTGTTCTGTCACCCCACCATAGAAAAAGGGACGATATAAAGAGGAGAATGAAAAACGTACATCTCATGAGAGATATCAGAACAGAAACTAAATTATTATTTTTCAGAAAAGGCTGGTTTCTCAATACTATCCTAGCCACAGCTATCACAGGGGGATACGAAACTTGCATTCTTTGACAGGTCACGTGATCGGAAGGTGAAACCAGTGTGTACCAGTTGGGGTGAACATGTGTGTAGCCATCATAGCAAGGGAATTATAAGTCGCATTGCGTGCACAGATGCTGTTCATATTCAAGGGCCTTGTCCGCCTTTGTATGGAGTATGTTTCTCTTATTTGGTTGGGGCTCCACACACACCACCTTTTTGGACAAAGTCAAAGGCTCTTCGTCTTATCAACTCCCCTCCTCTTACGGACAGCCTTCTACCTCTCTTTCTATCTTCTGTCGTTCTTCTCATGCTAACTGCTCTTCTGAACTTGCTAACTGCATGCCTCCACCCCTCCCGCGCCCCCGCTGCACACGACTTTCTACACTTGCTCATCCTTATACCGTCCAAATCCCTTAGGCCCCAGTCACACCTCTATCTATTTCAAATAGGATTGTTAATTTCATTTGCTTCTCTGTCCAGATTCATGGAAATGCTCGATAACAAGTATAGTGTAACATGCATTCTAACATAACGGTTAAACGAAGATTATCTGAAGCATTTTTTTGCAAGTCTACAGCATATGGGGGGTGTTATAACCATCAGTCACCTGCTGCAGTGAAACCCAGCATACTTTTATTACCTTTATATGTATTTTTTTCACAAATAATTTACAGAACTAAGACAGAAAAATATGTAATAAAAATGTGTGATAATATTACTATAACTACTGATTATAATTAACGTATTGACGGAAAATTCTCCTAGTGCACGACACTACAGAGCGGGTGTGGGACGTCTACAGTAGGTCATCACGGGAGATCACCGTCCTCATTGCGACAGGACGAGTACTCTTTATTTTTTTTACGTCGACACCTGTAGCACTGTTAGGCTTTATTGTGGGGCCTGGTGGTCGATCCGAGTCTTGGTGCAGACAAATGTTTATAGTGGCCCTTGCCTGTCGGTCACTGATCGGCGTATGCTGGGAGTTTTGGTCTGACTCCAAGTGTGATTTTTTTTATGTTTGCAACCAGGAACAGGTAAAGTTTTTTTTTTTCTGAAGAGATACCACGGTCGCCGTCCAGCCACCCACTGGACGGGTACTGGAAGACCGCAGGTAGCCGTTCGGTCGCATGACTGCTCGGCCACCTACGTGGTCGGGAAGCGGTGGGTGTAAATCGCAGCATTCTGGGGTCGCAGGTGGTAGTTATCAGGTCATAAAGTCAGTGTGGCTGACCCTTTATGCAAGAGTTAACAAGCATCTTCATTATTTTCATCCCTCTCACGGTAAACTCTGGATGAGCTTTCCTTTGTATATATTTCCCCCTGCCTACGACTTAATCTCTTTCAAGAGGGGAGTATGGGACAAGTCTCCACCTGAAAGTGACCTCTCATTCGAGCACTCTTCTTTACATTTTTATAGGAGAAGAGCTTAGCGGATTTTTTTTCATTTGTTTTCTACCCCTGAGCTGCTTTCTTTGCGGTAAAATAAAAAAAATTAAAAAACACATCAGCAGTTGATGAATTGGACTGATCGGTAATGTTGAAGATATTTCGGAAAAAGAAAAAACATTTTGTCTGTCAAGGTTTTCTAATGTCCTTATATTTTGTTGTCCTTTATATATTTTTTTTTTATTGGAACACTAGTTGCATAATTTCATGTTCATATATTTTTATGATATTTGCTTATTGTGCATTAGCAAGAATATGCTATATATTTTTGTTGTAACGGATATATTTGTCATAACATTAGCATATCTCTTACTTACATAAATAAATAAATATAGGGTAGACTGTAATTTCTTTAAATATAATACTAGTAAATATGTTTTCCATTTTGTGTTTGCATCTTGCTTATAATGATGTTGATGCATAACAATATATGGCTATACCAAGAAAATGAGGATTAATATAAAATAAAAATAATTTATATATTTATGATATGAAAATACATCAATATCAGTTAATAATGATATCAGTCTCTTGAATAGTGAGTGGATGAATATGATAAAAGAGGTATGTGAACATGTTTTGAAAATTAACAACAATACATGAATTTTCCTACTTGGGTGTTCAAACACACCAGGGTGTTAACGGTGTAACAACACCCGTAGGTGAGTAACGTAGGGTATATTTAAAATTCTTTGGCACTAGTATTTGTTTTATTGCAGGTTGTCTTTTTCTTTTTTATTGGTGTTTGCAACCAGAAACAGGTAAAGGGTAGATCTTTTTTTCTGAAGAGCTTGACATTTTTAAAGTTCAATAAAATTTTATTGCACATGATGTACATTTATTTCTCATATTTAATTTATGTTGTCTGTACTACCTGCCTGTGGTGAATGTCATTCACTTCAGGCGACAGTATAGGTAAAAGCAATGTATCGTATCAGTTCTCAATGAGTATTTATATCAGCCAGCTACATAAGCAGTCAAACAAATCATCGCTGAATAAATCAATCAGAATTTACTTAGGAAAAACATTAGTTCAGGATGTAAATTCAATTTCAGCTAGCATTTGCAATAAAAAAATCTGGTTGACCCTTAACATTTATAAATCTATTTATTCAGATTCAAAAATGTTGGTTCATGGAATCAGATGGGAAGGTCAAGCCTTGATGAAACTTCGCTATTTCCTGATTTGCTGAAAGTCTACCGAGATTTTAGAGGACGGCAACTGGTGGTGGCAACTATTGATAACTGGCCTTTCTTCCAATTGCGCTACATGCCGAATGGGGATCCTTTACCAGACCAAGGAATTGACTATAATGTTATCAATTCTATAAGCCAGTATTTAAACTTTACGTAAGTATATTACAGTTTTCTGTTTATAAATATTGATTTATGTGTCTCGGTCTGTTTGTTTCTGTCAATCTTATGAGTCTGAATTGTCTACCTTGATGAGTGCAGCGTCCTCAACTTTCCGGAGCTGTTTATTTGTATCTCTCCATTCTGTTGAGCTTTATCTTCTCATGGGTGGCCGGGAACTTTATTTTTTCAGGGATCTTCTGCCAACGGTTAGCACTCAGTATATAGTTTCTGATCTCAGTTGTTTTTAATAGGGACTGCAACCAAACCCCATAAAGCAAAGACTTCCCCCCAAATATATATAGGTAGAGGTCGGGGTCGCGGCGTGAGCGGGCTTTCTCCATGCATCCGCGTCGGGTATGCCTGCAACCTATTGGCCGATTCACACGACCCTTTTTAGTTGCGACAGGCAGGCTGCCGTCTTGACGCAATCAAGATTGCTTACATGCATTCAGATGCAACTGTTCGCAGGATCTGTCATCCGCCCGACGGCAGCCCTCCGTCTGTCAATGATAAGTCTCGGTTTCCTTCTCGACAATCCAAAGCTGATTTGACGGGGACATGCCCCTCGCTATTGCGTCATAGCATGACTCACGCGGCCTGCAAAGATCTTGGCAGCCCAAAACTCCTCAAAAGATATTTAAAGGGTGCTACCCAGAACCCCAATGAATTTTTCCATTCAGAGGATTGGATCAGGTGCCGTAAAGTCAAGTTTTCTGGCCTCAAGAGAGTTGAGTTCGTAGTGAAACATCTTTTCAATACACAGGTGCAAATATCATCACTTATGTCCTTGGGACTAAACCAAGACTACAGGAATCTTTGCAGTAGATGGACCAGGAAAGAGTCAGACACGCAACACCCAAGAGGAAGACGAAGAAAACAAAAAAAGAAGGCCGAGGCATACCAACCTGGAGAGTTCTAGGATAAAATCTGGCTACAATGAGGAAGGTGGCACCCTCTGATACCCTCACCCTTGAGTGAATAAAATATTTATGAAGTGGGGACCAGATGCCTTATCCTACCCCAGAGAGTAAACAAGGTATGAAGAATCACCTGTAAAGATTTCATGCCAATCAAACAAATACAAACGGCAGGACACAGATGAAATGGAAATAAATCTTTAGGAGCCAATATCTCGAAAAAGTTGTTTTTTTGCGTTTTTAAAAATTTCACAAAATAGGCAAAATTTATGATAGTCTGTTGTAAGGTATAAAAAAGGGCAACTAAATCGCAATTTAGTGTGTTTATAAAACTTTAAAGAATGAAAAATAAATAAACAAAAATAAAACAAAAAATACAAATTTTATCAATACAAAATGTAGATATTTAAAAAAGGTTTACATGTTTTTTTTTTCAAGACTATAAACTAAAAACTAAAAGCTGTGAAACATTTTTTTTAATTTGTTAGAGTCTGCCCTACTCTTTTACACAAATTTCATGAAAATCACAGAATTTCATAGATTACCAACTGCAAACAACATACTAATGCTTCAAATCCATAGAAGGTAACGTTTGCCCAGGAGGAACCCCTTCCAGGCACCCCCCTCTAATTAAATGTCTTAAAGGGCCGCCGTTCTTTAAATTCTAGAAAAAAAACTTCACTACCTGATATTTCATAGTATCCCCAACATGTTGAGCGAGAAAAAAGATGTATTCCGTTTAAAAAAAAAAAAAATCGTTAAAAAAGAACCCCAGGCGCTCCGCGTAAAGGTCCCCTGTGGGTGAGCGGTTATTCATCTGAACGAAGAACCACACTGTAACCGGCCATCTCGCCACCCTGCATTTGGCACTTACGTCAATATTGATGACACATTCATCCATTTAGTTCGTTGTTTGGTATCATGGGTGAGATATTTATCGAGCTTTTGAGTGGCTATAATGATTTTGTTTTTATATGGCCAGCAAGAGGTACAGTACCAGCTATCAAAAAGTAAAGATATGGAAAGTAATTTGTTTATACCTAAGGGAAGGGATAACATATAGTAGTGAAAGGGTATACAACGTATTCCCAAGGTATTGCTATAGTCGGACTATTAAAAAAAATGCTTCAAAATTATTTCTTATAGTGAATCCAGATAATAAGAATGTGTTGCCTTATTGCATTGAAGATCAGGAAAGTATTCATCCCTGATAAAAGACAAGTAGCAATAACAACAGAGTTGGAAAGAAAACGTTTGTTTATTAAACCCAACCCACTGTTTTTGGTTATTTATTTATTTTGTTTATTTTGCTTTTATTCATAATTAAATGTGAATCAATTAAATATAAGCAATTAAAAAGTAATCCTAAGTGAAACGGTAGGTTTGAAGTGATATATGTAGGACAGATACTAGTTTTAAACAAGACCAGTTGCTTCAGGTTGCTCTATGTTAACTTGTAGTGGACAGAAAAGGTACGAGTCAGGCAGGCTTACATAAATGCTGCTCACTCAGTAGTCAGTGCCTCAGTCGCAATCCTCCTTGATAGTGAGAGGACAACACCCACAAATTGCATGCTGGTAGTGGCAGAAAGAAGGCAACTGAATGGGATGAGGTTGATATTTTAGAAGATGAGAAACATAGCACAAACATAACAGCGAACAGCAGACTTGCTGAGCACTGTGAGCGCAATGGGTGGCTGTTCGTCGACAATTGGGACCTCTTCTTTGGCAACGACGCCCTCTACGTCCGTGACGGGATACACTTGACGTTCAAGGGTGTTGAGGCTCTCTCAGACTCCCTTGAGCGAGCACTTAGTACCCTGAGGGATTTTTTTAGTATAGACGAGGGGGTGGAGGAGTAATGAGAGAGGGCATCTAGCTCATAATACAACCAGGCAACTTAGCAGTAGTTATAGGGGAGTAACAGAGGGCAGGCTAAGAATCTTCTATACTAACAGCAGGAGCCTCATAAACAAGATAGACTTACTGAGGGGTGAAGCTTTTTCAGAAAATTTTGACATAATAGCGATCACTGAGACATGGATACACACTGCCAATATAAATTTTAGATCGAAATTTGAAATAACGGATTATCAGATGTTTCACAAAGACAGAAGGGGCAGAAAGGGAGGTGGAGCTGCGCTATATGTTAAAGACTCACTTAAATGTTTAGTTAACCATTCAATCAAAACTAACATGGATTCAGAATCAGTATGGATGGACGTTTACAAAGGGAAAGAAAAACTAGCTCTACGAGTTCTGTAGAGGCCACCCAACCTTAACAGGCAGGACACGCGTATATTACCACAGGAGAGTGGCTGGGCGAGTATGAGTAAAAATGTCTGCGTAATGGAGGACTTTAATTATAGGAATATAGACTGGGAAGACCTAGTGGGTGACCTGGAAGCCGAGGATTTTCTTGAAGTTATACAAGATAATTTCCTTAAGCAGGTAGCTACTGAGCCTACCAGAGGAGATAACATATTAGACTTAGTCCTAACTAATAATGGAAACTTGCTACATGAGTTGGAGGTGGGCGGAGAGTTAGGAAATAGTGACCACAGAACGGTTCGTTTTAGCTTAGACTGGGAGGTAACCCGCGAACCAAACCCAGTGTTAGTGTCAGATTTTAGAAGAGCAAATTACGAGGGGCTTCGAAGACATCTTGAAGGGGTAAACTGGGATAATTTAGGGATTCATGAGGGCCAGAACTGTGGGTTGGAGAACCATGAGAACCAGGTAGAAATGTCTTACAATAATTTAGTTAGAGTAATATTAGAGGGGCAAGGACAGCATATACCACAGCGAACACTTAGAAAATAAAACAATGACCCTAAGTGGATGACTCGTGGACTAAAACACGAGATAGAGTTAAAGAAGGGAATTTATCAGAAAATAAAGAATGGTGAAACACATCTCAGGGGCCGGTATGTCGAACTATCTAAATTAGTGAAGAAAAAACACCAGGATAGCAAAAAGGAATTATGAGATCAAAGTAGCAAATGAGGCGAAAAGTAATCCTAAGGGCTTCTTTCAGATGTATAGAACAAAAACAAGGGAGAAAATTGGACCGCTGAAAACAAACACAGGGGAGCTAGTGGAAAATTACGAAAATATGAGCACATTGCTGAACGACTACTTCCTTTCAGTATTCACACAAGAGGATCGAACGACTATTCCGGAAAGGGTTCAGGTGTACGAGGGCGGGGATGGAGAAAAATTGAGGGATATAATCATTACCAGGCAGGTAGTTCAGGATGAGATAGATAAGCTTAAGAAGAATAAGTCGCCAGGTACTGACGAGATATTTCCGAGGGTATTAAAGGAATTAGGTGTTGTACTCAGTGAATCACTAACCGACATCTTTAAGATGTCGGTAAATACTGGTTATGTGCCCAGCCTATGGAAAGTAGCTAATGTGACGCCGATTTTCAAAAAGGGGGACAGGTCAGCTGCTTCAAACTATCGCCCAATTAGCTTAACATCGGTTATAGGCAAGATGCTGGAGTCCATAATAGCCAGGAACATTCGGGAGCATCTAGATAAACACAGCTTAATTCACGACTCGCAGCATGGGTTCACAAAAGATAGGTCATGCCTCACCAATCTCTTGTCCTTCTACAATAAAGTATTTGAGGCGGTAGACAGAGATGAAAATTATGATGTAATCTATCTTGATTTTAGTAAAGCGTTTGACAAAGTTCCTCACCAACGACTGTTGCTAAAATTACAGGCTTACGGAGTAGAGGGTAAAGTTTTGAACTGGGTCAAGGCGTGGCTTAGCAATAGGAAGCAAAGAGTGCAAATCAATGGTAAAAGATCTGACTGGGGATGTGTTACGAGTGGTGTCCCACAAGGTTCGGTATTAGATCCACTTTTGTTTATTATTTATATCAATGACTTAGATACAAGAATTAGTAGTGATGTCAGTAAGTTTGCAGATGATACCAAGATCGGTAGAGTAATTGAGTCGGATCAGGACGCTAGTATTCTCCAGGATAAACTAAACAGATTGTATGACTGGGCGGATAAATGGCAGATGGAGTTCAATGTAGGGAAGTGCAGTATTCTGAGTGTAGGTAGGAACAACCCCTCTCATAACTATTGCTTAAATGACACTCTCATAAGCAGGTCTGGGTGCGAGAGAGATTTAGGGGTCTTAGTGAGCTCTGATCTCCGTCCAAGGGCACAATGCATTCAAGCTAGAAATCGAGCAAATAGGGTACTGGGATTTATTTCAAGGAGCGTAAGCAACAGAAGCGCCGAAATCTTCCTCAAACTATATTTAGCATTAGTTAGACCTCATCTTGACTATGCGGTTCAGTTCTGGTCACTTTACTATAGAATGGATATCAAAATATTAGAATCGGTGCAGAGGAGGATGACTAAGATGATTCAGGGGTTGAGAAACTTGCCATACGAGGAAAGACTCAAACATTTAAACTTCCATTCTCTAGAAAGGCGAAGGGTGCGTGGAGACATGATCGAGGTTTATAAATGGATGAAGGGCTTTAATAAGGGGGATATCCATAAGGTTTTGTTGGTAAGAGAACCGGGTAGGGCACGAAGTAATGGGTTTAAACTGGATAAATTCAGATTCAACAGGGACATAGGCAAAAATTGGTTACTAACAGGGTGGTGGATGAGTGGAATAGGCTTAGCAGTCATGTGGTGAGTGCCAATACAATTGTCACATTCAAAAATAGATTAGATAAATTAATGGACAGCGATATTACGTGGGGTTAGATATACGGGAGCTTAGGTTTAAAGGAGCTGCCTTGTACAGGCCTACCGGCCTCTTGCAGACTCCTGCGTTCTTATGTTCTTATGTTCTTATAAAGCAGCATGCAAATATTGCAACCAAATAATAAGTGCTAAAATTGGAAAACTGAGAACCCACATCCAAAATTGTTCCAAGAGGAGAGCTTATTATAAGGATGAGGTAGGTGAGTTAATGTTATCTTATTGAGTAATGCACTTAGAAAGACTATAGTAATTACACTACTGCACTATTATCTGGAAGAACATTGGTATTGACATGTCTGAAATAAAGCCAATGTCATGCTTCGCTGTAAGTGTTAGTATTTTTTTGTTTCATATGGGGAAATACTGTACAAATACAATAAAGTTGTATGGTTCCAGGAAAAAAGTAATGATGGATGTAAGGGGTTTGATTTATCAAGATCTACAAACACTGAAAGAAAATCAGAATACGAGTATGACAATGGATCTGTGACATCAAGCAACTTAAGGTCAACCCAACAAGTAGTAAAATGACAAAGATCAATTGATGGCTTTGCAGTAACGACAAGCGCGATCAGAAAGAACAAATTGATATACAAGTTGCTCGCTTTTTTATGTAATCTGTCATTTCGTATTGTAGAAAATAAAGAGTTTTCAAAGCTGGTTGAGCTTCTGAGACCAGGTTACCAACAACCAAGTAGAAAACTACTTGTAGTACTACTTGATACACTCCGTGAAGATGTTTCGGAGGCCATGGAAACTGAAATGAATGATGAACGCTGTACGCTCATCAAAATTCAAGAGGAACAATATAAAAAATGATGCCATCAATACTCACTCCGTACACAATGACATAAAGGCTTCTTTACTGGGCATAACAGACTCAGGTTCAACAAAGAAGACAGCAGAATACTGTGCCAACTTGATAAAGAAAGCCTTGGGAGTCGTGGATCATTTTGGTCTTTCATCCTCTTTCACTGACCAGCTAGGTGAACAACTGAACATGCCTACAACTTTGCTCTCCTCAATGATCTGGAGCAGTTGGTTCAGCACCCTACAATATAAGTGATTGGAAGATGGTGCAAGTTTATCATGTGGAAGTGGTGGATGTTGTATTCCGGCTATATTCCACTGACGGTTGGTTTTGTGTCTAACAACAACACCAATATCCGTCAAGAAAATGAACACATACACACATATTAATATATTTATTTAGTAGTTTATTGATTTAAGCATTGGTTGTCATCCCCGATATATTTGTGGTGTTGATAATACTTTCATATCAAAGGTTGGGGCATATGCTACAGTTGCGCGTATCCGAGGTGCTCATCATCGTTTCTTTGACTCTTGAGCGTATTGTGATTAAGAACCCATTACCCTAGGACACAGGGTAGGTTGACATCCGGGTCTCCACAGTTAATTATAATTCCCAGCGTAACATTTATCGAACAACCCGATAAGGACGATGAACAACTGGGTGAGATGTGCGCTGACTGCCTGGGCCGCAATTCCAATGTAGTGACCTTCTAAGCCTTTCCGTCTCTCACGCACCTTACCCATTTTCTCTGCTCTCGCTTTAGTCTACCCTCAAACACACCACGCTGTCTTTCTCTTATCTCACTCTCTGCTTGGACTATTATATTCCATTCATTGTACTTACATTATTATACTCTCTTTCTTACTATATGGGTCACTAAATTCCAAATACATGTACATACACATCACAATAAAGTACAACGCCAACACTGTAACACCAAACACAACTATTGTAAATATTCATGCTTATTTACATTTGTATGTACCCATATCTCCATTGTAAGTTCATGTATACTCCTGATGGCCATCGCGCAAGTCATCTAGCCGGAAGCCGCAAGTTAGTACACCAACGGTTCGGCCGGCCCCGACAGCAGGAGGGCGGGTGGACTGGAGCGGGCGTGGATGACATTAGATCACTGCTCCATCCTCCAAACAGAACTAATGGGAATCATGCACACCCTCGAACACGCACAGCAAACAGACTCCATGGCGGGGGTGCAGACACTGCAACAAGGCTACTCCAAGGAGAAAGTGAGCCTCATCACCGCCATCCCAGGCATCTTGAAAAGCCTCGCAGCACAAGGCAGGCAGTTGGGGCTCAACTGGATACCCAACCACTTGGGAGTGCGAGGAAACGACGCCGCTGACGAGGCCGCCAAGAGAGCAGTCCAAAGCCCCACCGTCACCAAGTATCTGCGGCCAAGCCTGCAACAGGCTAAGCCATAGGCAAAGCGCGGCCACTAGCAGCAACGAGAACTGGAGGGCACCAAGAAGCAAGTGACCTGGTATGCTGCAGTCACGGCCTACCTCAAACTGGACGCCACTTACCAGTAGATCGGGGCAGACGATGCACTGATACAGCCCCTCAGGCGGGGGTACTACATTAGGGAAAAGCTGTACGACGGCTTCGATGGACGACCCCTGGTGCACTACCTCCTGTCCTGCCCAGACGCCACTCGTCTCAGGCCAGTGGCAGCGGCTGCCGCTCACCTTGCAGAAGGCGGCCTGCCCCTGGGGAGACGTGAAGCCAGGGCCGCCCTCATTGTTCGCCACACCCGACACAACTCCTCCTGAAGGTGCAACGAGCAACACCTCCACGCTGACCAACGCCCGCATCCAGCTGGGCGACGGGTAATCTAACACAGAGGGTGAACAATTCTATCACCCCCACTCCCCCTAGGCAAGGTCCGGGCGAACAGCGCTGCCACAACACCCAGCTGCCTTCCTGCACCGCCACGGGTCCATCCCCGATACCGGTGGGCTGATGCCCGCTTTGTCCAATTTAATGAAATGTAATATATATATATATATATATATATATATATATATATATATATATATATATATATATATATATATATATATATATATATATATATATATATATATATATATATATATATATATATATATATATATATATATATATATATATATATATATATATATATATATATATATATATATATATATATATATATATATATATATATATATATATATATATATATATATATATATATATATATATATATATATATATATATATATATATATATATATATATATATATATATATATATATATACATTATATGTGTGATATGTTTATAGGTATGTATATCATGTTTACATTATATTTTGCACTCTAAACCTCTACAGAAAAAAAAAATCGCCGGTCAGGAGGACCACATCATAAGGATAACTGACTATGCATTTCCCTTTCTAAGAAGGCAGATTAGTGGACTCAATATGGCAAAGCTCTCATCTTTGTTTTCTGCCTTTACCAAGATTCTGAAAGGCTATCTATGCGAAACAACAGCACTAAGCATCTGATGCCTGGTGAGAGGCCTTTAACTTCCTCGTAGGCGGTGGGGTTGCGCACCAACTTCTCGTCACGGAAGTCCATCAGGTGCTTCATCCAGACTTCCTCGCAAGGTGCCCGCTGTTCTGCACACAGGTCAATCTCTTCCGAATGACTCTTTACACGTGCATGGAAGTTGTCGAAGCTTTCACTCTCGGCTTGCTTACGGATGGAGAAGGCACGTCAACATATGGCTTCATTGTTGTGACCCTTAACGTTATCTTGTAGGAGGTCGAGCATCTCTTCCACCGGGAGCGAGGAATCACAGGGAACCTGAATCGTGGTCTCCAAAATACACTGTGGCTCCGACGAGAAGCACATCCTCAGCTGGGCAAGCTGCACCAACGCCACCAACGTGGCGTAATCCTCCCAACGGCCCATTCATTCACGGAAGTGTCGGAACGTCTCGTCAGAGTTCAGTGGCGTGGGAGGGTTAGTAGAGGCCTTGATGGAGGCCCGCAGTACTGAATCAGCGGTGCCTTGGCGTGGCGTCCGTCTGGTTCTCCTCTGGTGAGGTTTCGTCCTGAGAAGTGGAGGAGGAGCACTTGCGAGCAGTGCCTCAAAACGCTTTGAAGATTTCCTCGCGGCGCACCCGTTCGTACTCGTTACGTTGTGCTTCCTCTTCTTTTCGAAGCACCCACTCTTCTTTCCGACGCACCCGCTGACTTCCCGACCCACCCGTTGAATTGCCAATGCACCCAGTCGTCCTCACGACGTTGTGCTGACTCCTCCCGGCACACTTAGTCGTCCTTGCGACGTTGTGGAGCCTCCTCCTTCATCCATTGCAGGAGTGTATGCATGTCCATCCCTTGCGGGACAGAGACAAAGGGAGGAGAGGGTGGGGAGGCCACCTCCTCTCCCTGGTTGTCTGGTCGATCAAGATTCGGGTGAGACGGCAGGGTTGGCGGGCGAGATGGTGGTGACGTTACTCTGCCCGCATGTAAATCGTAAATAGTCACACAATAATGAGCGGAGTTCTCGCGCGGTGGCTGCGTCCCTGGAAGTACCTCGTCCTCTTAACAGGAAACGGTGAACTCTCTAGGCCTATTGACCACTTCTGAGCCAACTGAATCAATCACGAAGTACAACACAGCGCAACATATTGCGTATGCTGCTGCCTGGAGGCGTGTGTGGCCCGGGTCAGCGATGTCACCAACGGAACGCAGGCGAGGCCCAGGCAATGGCGCCAACCGGCATCGTGCACTTCTTTATCACTATTTACCTTCCCAAAGATCTTACTCACTGGTTATTGTCTGAGCTTTTAATGATGGGATAGACAAACAGTGAATAAACTGAAGTCCTTATATTTTTTGGAAAGTAACAGGACACGAAAGTGTACATGCGGACGCGATACAGGACGAGCGTGAACTGGCCTGAGAGAGGCCTTAGGAACCACCAAGGGATAAACTGCTGCCACTACAGAATTAAAGTTGCCCACTAGAGGATTAAAAGTACCTATACTATCATTATCCACACTGTGCTCTTTCATATAGCAAGCCTCCAAACAACTGTACTTTGGTCTTGACCAAGGACACCTGAAGACCCAAGGGGTTCACCTCCTCGTGCAATCCCTCGAGAGCTATCACCAGAACCTCCAGTAACTCTACAAGGATACTGCATCATCGGCAAAAAAACAAGGTAAATGACCCAGGTATTGCTAATGGATGCACCGCAATAACTCTGGTTCACAACTTTGCCTAGTACGTAGTGGTAGTCCATACAAGTTTTGAAAAGCGATGGGGCAAGGACACAACCCTGCTTCATTCCACGTTCAGGAAAAAAAAAGCTGGACCCCCCCTCCTTCACACACACAATACACAGCACTATCAAATCCAGAATATAGGCTAGTCAGCGAACCAATAGTCCTTCCATGAATTCCGCAGAGTCGCAGGAGATCGCAGAATGCCTCACGTTTCACAGAATCAACTGCTTTCTTGGGATCAATATAAACTGCAAGCATCCCCTGTCGAACTTTACGTCGACGCTCCACCAGTACGCGAAACGCTAGGGTGTGGTTAGTTGTAGACTTACCAGGCGTGAATCGAGACTGTTCAGGTCTCTACAGCTTCAGCAGCTTGCTGGGAATCCGCATCAGCAATAGGTGGGCAAGTACCAGCTTAGGCGTTATGTATCGTCTACGGCGTAGACGATACAGAATGGCGTAGATTCTACGCCATTTGTTTTTGTTTACCCGGTCCTTCAAAGATGTTATCGATAAACAAAAGCCTTGTCCCCCTCGTGTATAATATGCAGCTCATTTTTTGAGTGGGGTTTCGCGCGCACACACACACACACACACACACACACACACACACACACACACACAACCCATTTGGAAAGTAGAGTCAAAGGCTCATCTCCTCTTCAGTTTCCCTTCTTTTACCGACATTCTTCTGTTTCTTAATTTTCGGAACAATGTTAACAATGTTACCTGTCTTTCTATCTCCTATAGATACACTTATGTGAACTGCTCTTCTGAACTTGCTAACTGCATGTCTCCACCCCTCCCGTGGCCCCGCTGGTATTCCAGGTCATCTCTATGCTTTATATCCCTATGTTGTATAAATCCCTTATGCAAGAGTTAGGCAGCATCTTTAATGAGCCCATTCCATGGTAAATTCTTGAACAACCTTCCTTCGTCTGCATTTTCGCCTGCCAAAGATTTGAGCTCTTTCAAGAAGGGCGTATTATTAATCTATCCATTACAATATTTACGTTAATAATATACCTAAATTTACATTTTCTGGAATAATTTCTACAGTAGTTTTAATACGTTTATTCAATAATCATCGAGTTAACTGCCATCTCCTTAGATTATGTATAATGTGTTACACAAAGCCTCGGTCTTCGTGGTTCTTTGATAATTGATTTACTTTTTAGAATAGTCTAATCTATCGTCTGTCTGGTAGGAAGACACCTACCGAACGGGCGCAAGCCACTCCCGGTGAGGTATATATGGGAGGTGAGAAGGGAGCTGAAGCCCTCCAAAGACCCTTCCCATGTCCTCACTAACCGTTTCCTTATTGTCTCACCAACACCGGAGAGTAGTTCAGCATGCTCTCTAAAGACAGATCCTCTCTTTATCCAAACCACACTACATTCACACAACATATACACCTTTTCCCAAAATTAAAATTTCAAAATGGCGCACATACACCAAGCCTCGGAGTCCCCGCCTGGGGGGGGGGGCCACAAATTCCCCCAGGGAAGACTCCCCTTCTGGCTGCCGACCCGAGAGGTGTCTTGATAACTCCTCGAACCTCTTTCTTCTCAATTTCTGCAACATTCGCGGTCTTCGCTCTAATTTTCATATTGTGGAACATCATCTCTCCTCCTCTAAACCTCACCTTCTCTTCCTTACCGAAACACAGGTTTCTGAGGCTACTGACAACAATCTCTACTCTGTTCCCTCCTACTATCTCTATTCTAAATTTCAATCCATAGCAGGATGTTCCGCCTACGTGCGCAACGACATCACTTGCTCTCGTGCCCACGACCTTGACTCTTCTGAATTTTCCACCATCTGGCTAAGACTTCATTGTCATTCTATTACTAAATACATCTGTGCTGTTTATCTCTCACCTAACTCTACCAACTAAGTAAAATTCTTTGACTATTTGAATTCTAAAGTGGAGCACATCTTGACCCACTCTCCCTTCGCTGAAATCTCCATCCTAGGAGATTTCAATGTTCACCACCAGCTTTGGCTTTCATCCTCTTTCACTGACCATCCTGATGAACAAGCCTACAACTTTGCTATCCTCAACGACCTAGAGCAGTTGGTCCAGCACCCTACACGTATTCCCGACCGTCTTGGAGACCGGCCCAACATTCTAGACCTCTTCCTTACCTCAAACCCTTCTGCTTATTCTGTCAAACTGTTCTCTCCGTTGGGCTCCTCCGATCACAATCTTATTTCTGCATCCTGTCCTATCGCTCCTGTACACCCTCTGGACCCACCGAAGAGGCGATGCTTCTGGCATTTTGCTTCAGCTCGGTGGGACGACCTGAGGATGTACTTTTCCGATTTCCCGTGGAATGATTATTGCTTCCAGGATAGAGACCCCTCTGTGTGTGCTCAGCGCATCACAGAGGTGATTGTCTCTGGAATGGAGGCATACATTCCTCGTTCTTTCTCTACTCCTCACGCTAAAAAGCCTTGGTTTAATCACGCTTGTTCTCGTGCTGTCAATGATAGATAGGTAGCTCACAAAAGGTACCAGAGCCTTCAAACTAATGCTAATTATGAACTTTATATTTCTGCCCGAAATCGTGCCAAATCTCTTCTCCGACTAACCAAAAATTCTTTCATTAATAGAAAATGCCAAAACCTTGCTTTCTCTAACTCTTCCCGTGACTTCTGGCATCTAGCCAAAAACATCTCCTCCAACTTCACTTCTTCATCTTTCCCTCCACTCCTCAGTCCTGACGGCAACACTGCCGTCTCATCTATCTCTAAGGCTGAACTCTTCTCTCAAACTTTTTCTAAAAACTCCACTCTGGACGATTCTGGGCATATTCCTCCTACTCATCCTCCCTCTGACTCCTTTATGCCTGTTATAAAGATTCTTCAAAATGATGTTTTCTATGCTCTCTCTGGCCTCAATCCTCAGAAGGCTTATGGACCTGATGGAGTGCCTCCTATTGTCCTTAAAACTGTGCCTCCGTGCTGTCACCCTGCCTGGTCAAACTCTTTCGCCTCTGCCTGTCAACATCTACCTTTCCTTCTTGCTGGAAGTATGCCTTCATACAGCCTGTGCCTAAGAAGGGTGACCGCTCCAATCCCTCAAACTACCGTCCTATAGCTTTACTTTCTTGTCTATCTAAAGCTTTTGAATCAATCCTTAACCGGAAGATTCAAAAGCACCTTTCCACTTCTGACCTTCTATCTGATCGCCAGTATGGGTTCCGCAAGGGGCGTTCTACTAGTGATCTCCTAGCCTTCTTAACTGACTTTTGGTCATCCTCTCTTAGCCGTTTCGGTGAAACTTTTGCTATTGCGCTGGACATATCAAAAGGTTTTGATAGGGTCTGGCACAAATCTTTGCTTTCCAAACTACCCTCCTACGGTTTCTATCCTTCTCTCTGTACCTTTATCTCCAGTTTCCTTTTTGACCGTTCTATTTCTGCCGTGGTAGACGGTCACTGTTCTTCCCCTAAATCTATTAACAGTGGTGTCCCACAGGGTTCTGTCCTATCTCCCACTCTTTTTCTGTTGTTCATTGATGATCTTCTTTCCAAAACGAACTGTCCTATCCATTCCTACGCCGATGATTCCACTCTGCATTACTCAACTTATTTTAATAGAAGACCCACCCTACAGGAACTTAACGACTCAAGGCTGGAGGCTGCAGAACGCTTAGCCTCAGACCTTACTATTATTTCCGATTGGGGCAAGAAGAACCTGGTGTCCTTCAACGCCTCAAAAACACAGTTTCTCCACCTATCCACTCGACACAATCTTCCAAACAACTATCCCCTATTCTTTGACAACACCCAGCTATCACCTTCCCTAACACTAAACATCCTCGGTCTATCCTTAACTCAAGATCTCAACTGGAAACTTCATATCTCATCTCTTACTAAATCAGCTTTCTCGAGGCTGGGTGTTCTGTACCGTCTCCGCCAGTTCTTCTCCCCTGCACAGTTGCTGTCCATAAACAGGGGCCTTGTCCGCCCTCGTATGGAGTATGCATCTCATGTGTGAGGGGGCTCCACTCACACAGCTCTTCTGGACAGAGTGGAGGCTAAGGCTCTTCGTCTCATCAGCTCTCCTCCTCATACTGATAGTCTTCAACCTCTTAAATTCCGCCGCAATGTTGCCTCTCTTTCTATCTTCTATCGATATTTCCACGCTGACTGCTCTTCTGAACTTGCTAACTGCATGCCTCCCCCCCTCCCGCGGCCCCGCTGCACTCGACTTTCTACTCATGCTCATCCCTATACTGTCCAAACCCCTTATGCAAGAGTTAACCAGCATCTTCACTCTTTCATCCCTCACGCTGGTAAACTCTGGAACAATCTTCCTTCATCTGTATTTCCTCCTGCCTACGACTTGAACTCTTTCAAGAGGAGGGTATCAGGACACCTCTCCTCCCGTATTTGATCTTACTTTCGGCCACCTCTTTTGTTTCTTTTTTAGGAGCAGCGAGGAACGGGCTTTTTTTTTATTATTGTTTTCTTTTTTTGTGTGCCCTTGAGCTGCCTCCTTTGTTGTAAAACAAAACAAAAAATTATAATATACCTGATTTTCTGTCTGTCCGTTGGTCTCTATTTATGTATGTGCCTTTATGTATGGCTGTTCAAGGTGTATGTTAGTCCTTCTCCATTATCTACCTATCTATCTATCTATACATCTATCTATCGAACTATCTTTTTTATCCCTCTCTTCTCCAAGATTGTTTAGTACGAAACTACCATAACACATGTAACGAAAATATGTTTAAAGATATGATAAGGAGAACTGGTAATGTCACAGATATCGCGTGGTAGAGCCTCCAGACGGCAAATGGGGTGGTCCTCGACCTGACGGAACTGTATTCGGCATGGTGGGCATGGTGGCTCGTTCTGAGGCACACGTGGCTATTGACGAGATAACAATAACAGGTGAGTGAGAAATGACTTACAAAGAGTTCTTTTCTCACGTAAGAATGGCACATTGAAAAGGATTTTAACTGATGGGTATTTCTTCCCTTTTAAATCTAGTTTTCCTTACTTTTTATATTTGTCTCTATTTAACATAGCCCCTTCTGTGTATGTCACATCAGACACCCGTGAGTCAGTGGTGGACTTCACTCAGCCGTACTTCCTAGAATCCACCACACTTGTATCCAGGGCACCTGAAGAAAGAGCGCGCTCACTTGCCGTCTTCTATCCTTTCACTCTACCTGTGAGTATTCAAAACATATTATGCGGTGTCCTATGTTGAAGAGCTATAGAATACGACATTGCCAAATATCTTTATATTGGTAAAGTGATATATCACAGCTTCGCAAAAACATTTTTTTTCACTTTTTCATGAAGAATCTTCCCTTGAAGGAGGGAAGGATGGCCCTGAATCACTTTGTTCTTATCGGCCGCTCTTACTCAACACGTTGCTGATTACAAATGTTGCAATAAGAGAGTTTTAGGTCCCCTCCGAGCTAGTTAACTTGCTAGCGATAGAGGACTCGATTGCGCTCCATGGGCAACCCTGGGTAAACTCGGCAACCTTATTCCACATCTGGATATCATGAATCCATGGTGCACTAGAAATTTGTTTCGAACCCAACGAAGCAGGAATGAACACGTCTTGCAGCCCCACGCCGTCTCACGGACCGCCCTAATACACTCCGCCACCTCATTCTCTCGCAGCCCATCGTGGAATCGACATCGTTTATCCTGCCCCACGCTGGTCATCGACGAGTGATCTGTGGGAAGACTACTGTGGCCTGGCACTTCCCCACCCCACTCTGCACTATCGCCAATAGGCGGTGTGGTCTTTTGCGCAGAGGGTAGCTTCTAATTGCCTTCGCTTCTTAGCCCCTCCCTCCCCACCCCTCTCGGTACTATCAATGTTAGGCGAAGTGGGTAGGTGTGGTTTATGGCGTCGAGGGCTTTCCCGCCCCACTCTGCACAGTTACTCAGCCCCTCCTCCCGGCCGGCATCTCCCTTCCTTCCCAGGAATGGGAGACGGAGCATGGTGCATCCCCAAACACACACACACACACACACACACACACAGACACTGCACTATCGGCGATAGGTAGAGTGGGTGTATGTGACTATGGCGCCAAGGGGGATGCTTCCTCTTTGCAGCCGTCGCTACCTTTTCTCCCCTCCCGGCCTGTCTGTCCCTTCCTTCCCAGGAAATTGAGACGGAGCTTGGTGCCTTATGGAGCGCGCCTATGGGGTATTTTTTGACGAATATATTTAAAATCGGACGAGTACATGTTTTTCGCTCAGCGTGGCCGGGAAACCCTAAATTACCATGTGGTGAGTTTTTTTTTCGTAAAATCAAAACCCCTCCCCCTTGGGGGGGCTCTAGAGTAACAGTCGGACATGCGCGTCATAAGACGCTCTTGTCAACATATGCGGTATCATTCGTATATACGTAAAAATTTCATTAGAATATTTTATTTCTTCGTAAATTTTGTCATCTGTCATCCTCTCTTCTTCGCGCGGAGAGGCAGGGGAGGAGGAGAGGTGCCACCGCGCCAGTGCCAAGTGAGAGACAGACGGGAAAAGTATGTCGTACTTTTCTCTCCTCTCCAGCCAAAAAAACGTCCCGACAAATGATGTACAAGCGCAAGGCAACCAGAAAAAGTCACCAACATCAAGAGGGCTTATGGTGCGGCCAAACCTCAGAAAACAAGCAAGAGAGTAGTGTAGAAGCAAGGCACTCCCGCGGCACTCGCGCTACCTGGCCACAATGAGGAAGGTGGCGCCTTCTGACACCCTCACCTGCGAGTGAGTAATACTTTCTTAGAAAGGGGGACCAGATGCCTTATCATTCTGAGGTAAGTCAACAAGGTATATACAGTCATATGTGAGAATTTCATACCAATCAGATAAATACAAATGGCAAGACAGGGAGAAATGTAAAAAAAAATCTTTAGGAGCCGATATATCGAAAAGTATCTTTTTAACGCAAGGGGCGTTCTACTGGTGATCTCCTAGCCTTCTTAACTGACTCTTGGTCATCCTCTCTTAGCCGTTTCGGTGAAACCTTTGCTATTGCGCTGGACATATCAAAAGCTTTTGATAGGGTCTGGCACAAATCTTTGCTTTCTAAACTACCCTCCTACGGTTTCTATCCTTCTCTCTGTACCTTTATCTCCAGTTTCCTTTCTGACCGTTCTATTTCTGCCGTGGTAGACGGTCACTGTTCTTCCCCTAAATCTATTAACAGTGGTGTCCCACAGGGTTCTGTCCTGTCTCCCACTCTTTTTCTGTTGTTCATTGATGATCTTCTTTCCAAAACGAACTGTCCTATCCATTCCTACGCCGATGATTCCACTCTGCATTATTCAACTTCTTTTAATAGAAGACCCACCCATCAGGAACTTAACGACTCAAGGCTGGAGGCTGCAGAACGCTTAGCGTCAGACCTTACTATTATTTCCGATTGGGGCAAGAAGAACCTGGTGTCCTTCAACGCCTCAAAAACACAGTTTCTCCACCTATCCACTCGACACAATCTTCCAAACAACTATCCCCTATTCTTTGACAACACCCAGTTATCACCCTCCTCAACACTAAACATCCTCGGTCTATCCTTAACTCAAAATCTCAACTGGAAACTTCATATCTCATCTCTTACTAAATCAGCTTCCTCGAGGCTGGGCGTTCTGTACCGTCTCCGCCAGTTCTTCTCCCCTGCACAGTTGCTGTCCATATACAGGGGCCTTGTCCGCCCTCGTATGGAGTATGCATCTCATGTGTGGGGGGGCTCCACTCACACAGCTCTTCTGGACAGAGTGGAGGCTAAGGCTCTTCGTCTCATCAGCTCTCCTCCTCATACTGATAGTCTTCTACCTCTTAAATTCCGCCGCAATGTTGCCTCTCTTTCTATTTTCTATCGATATTTCCACGCTGACTGCTCTTCTGAACTTGCTAACTGCATGCCTCCCCCACTCCCGCGGCCCCGCTGCACTCGACTTTCTACTCATGCTCATCCCTATACTGTCCAAACCCCTTATGCAAGAGTTAACCAGCATCTTCACTCTTTCATCCCTCACACTGGTAAACTCTGGAACAATCTTCCTTCATCTGTATTTCCTCCTGCCTACGACTTGAACTCTTTCAAGAGGAGGGTATCAGGACACCTCTCCTCCCGAAATTAACCTTGATTTTGGACACTCCTTTAACCTCTGTTCGGGAGCAGTGAGTAGCGGGCCTTTTTTTCTTTTTTTTTCTTTGCGCCCTTGAGCTGTCTCCTTAGCTGTAAAAAAAAAAAAAAAAAAAAAACCTTCAAATAATTTCACAAAATCGGTAAAACGTCTGAATGACTTTTGTTAGGTATCATTTTAAACTACAACTAAAGGGCGATTTTTTGTTGGAAATGGATTTTCAAAAATGTCAAAAGAAAACGGGACACAGAGTGGAGAAAATAATAAGTGACAAAAAATTGTATTTTTTTCTTCGAAGACAAAACAAAAAATCAAAAATTCACTTCCACCAAAATGTAGATAGGTAAACAAAGTTTCTATGGTATTTTTTTCAAAGCGATTAACTGAAAAATAAAGCCTGTGAAACAAAAAAATGAAAAACACGCTTTGTTTGAGTCTCTCCTAAACTTCACCCGATTTTGATGAAATTCGCAGAATATCATTTCGTTACATCAACAAACAACATACTACAATGTCAAAGCTATTGGACGTACCATATGCGCAGGAGGAGACCCATAGGCGCGCCCCTTAAGGCGCCCAGGCCCCCGCCCTCCCTCCCACTGCTGATCAGTGTGATTGACGGAATGTGACGTTTCATGGCCCTTTCGTCCTTCCACACTGGCCATCTACACACTTTATAAGGTGAGCCCTTCCCTAGCCCACTTTGCACTATCAACTGTAGGCTGAGTGAGTGATAGTAGCTAATGGCGCCGAGGAGACTTAGTCTTCGCGGCCGTCGCTAATCAGCCCTGTCTCCCGGCCCACCTTAGCTTTCCTTCCCAAGAAAGGGAGACGGAACATGGTGACTGATGGCGTCCAGCCCCCCCCTTCCCATCTCCGTTCTCTGATTGAGAACGAGGGGCTGAGGCCGGCGTTTTTGTGCCTGTTGGAACTTCGCCGATCCTTCCCTGTTCCTTGTTGGTGTGAGGGATGAAGCGCAACTGTTCGTGGCCCTTTCGTCGTTCCACGCTGGTCATCAACGCGCTACATAGGTAATCCTACTTCTCTTCCAAGTGGGACATGGAGGAGGAGCCTTTAGCTCTTAGTCGGCTTACCGCTGCTGTTGGTCCTGCCTTGACCCTTCCCCAGCCTACTGTTTGATTTCAGCGATCAGTGGAGTGGGTGCGTGTGTTTATGGCGCCGAGGGGACTTTGTGTCATAGTCGTCACTACTGAGCACTTCCTTCCGGCCCATCCTTGTCTTCCTTCTCAGGAATGGAACGGTGCACGAAGAAATATGGCGCACGGGCCTTCCCCCCTTTCCCTTCTCCTCTCGCCGGTTGAAGGCAGGGGGCTGAGGTCTGTGCTTCGTGCCTTATGGACTCACCGCTTCGCAGACACATCCCTACTCTCTTCTGGTCGGGGTGAAGGATGGAGTGATGTTTCGTGACCCTTTCGTCACTCCATGCGGGTCATCTACTTGTTCTACATTGAAAGTCAACATTCCTTCCTGTGTGGAATGGAGAAGGGGAGGGACTTGGGACTCCTCCCTCCTCTCCAGTTGGTCCTCCGCTCCTGCTCGCCTGTCCTGGCCCCTCACCCCCTCCCACTCTGCACTATCGCCGATAGCCGGAGTGGGTGTGTGCGTGGTTCTTAGCGCCGATGGCACAGGATTTCGTAGCCGTTTCTACTTTCCCCTCCTTCCGGCCCTTCTCTGCCTTCCTTCCCAAGAAGGAGAGTTAAAGCACGGTGACTTTTGGCGCACTAGCCTGTTCTTCCCCACCCACTATTCTTTCTTTCACCGCTCCTCCTCGGCCGTTCCTGGCTTCCGGAGCTTCACCATCTCCTCCTACCTCTGTCGGTTGGCTGGAGTGAAGGATGCAGTGCGGCGATGCGTGGCTCTTTCGCCGCTCCTCGGCCGTTCCTGGCTTCCTCCTCCCACCCCTGTCGGGTGGCTGGAGTGAAGGATAGAGTGCGGCGATGCGTGGTTCTTTCGCCCCTCCTCCAAGACCATTCGTGACTTCCAGGGCTTTGCCGCCACCTCAACCCATCCCTGTCGGCTGGTCGGAGTCACGGGTGGAGAGCGACCAGTCGTCGCTCTTTCGTCGAGCCTCCTAGACCATTCTATCGTGACTCCTGGAGCTTTGCCGTTACGGCCCTTCTCCTTCGGCTGGTCGGAATGAGGGACAGTGTGGTGTTTTGCGATTCGATCTCTGCTCCTCTCAGCTTTGCTGGCTTTTAAAGCTTCGCTGTCACCTCCCTTTTCGGTCGGCTGGTCGGAGTGACGGAGGGAGGACGGCGTTTCAGGGCTCTTTCACAACGCTTCATCGGCTGTTCGCGGCTTTCAGAGGTTCGTGAGGGAGGTGTGCGAAGTTTCGTATAGCCCTCTCGCCGTTCCGCTCCTTCCTCCCTCCCCTCCCTTTCCCCTTCTCCTTTCACTGGGTAAAGGTGGACGAGTGGTGTTTGGCTATTAGCAACTAACAGAACTTCCTTGCGGCTTCCTTTCTCTGTTGGTAGGAGTCTTTTCGTGGCCATTCGTAGGGCATTCTTGGCTCCTGGGGCTTCGCCGCTACCTCCCATCTCTGTCGGCTAGTCGAATTGAGGGATGCAGTGCGGCGATTCATGACTCCTTCGCCGCTCTTTTTAGTGTCTTGAGGAACTTCGCCGCTACCTTTCCTCTCTGTCTGTTGGCAGCAGTGATAAAGGGAGTGGGACGATTCGTTGCTTGTTCGCTGAAAGTGCCCCCCCTACACACACACTCTTTATCTTTTCGTCGGTTGAAAGTACGGGGGCGATGTTCGGTGACTCGTGGGTAATGGAGCTTAGCCGCCACCTCCCATCTCTGTCTGCTCGTTGACATGAGGGATGATCGAGTGTGGCGTTTCTGTGGCTTTTTTCGCAGCTCAATTTCGTCGAGGGACTGGGAAATTCCGTTTTCCTGGTAGAGTAGGGTTATATACCATTTCATCTCTTTCCTTTCTTTGCCCCTCCTGCCCCTATCACATATCTTTCGTTGTGGCTAGTAGAGTCGGGGTCGGCGTTGCGGAGTTTTTGGAGCTTGCAGCCATCTCCCTTCTCTGTCTGCATTCTGGTACGAGGGAGGAAGCACTACTATTCGTAGTTCTCTTGCCACTCATCTTCACCTATTTAGGCTAAGGATAAGACGATTCACTGCTTGTGGGGACAGCGGCGTGATTCTTTCGTTTCACCCCTTTCGTTTCACATTCATGACTTACTTTTCCTGGCTAGTCAAAAGCTTCTCCGTGTAGCGCAGGGCTACTCGGCAACCTCCTTGTTCCGTGCTCACAAGCTCTTGCCCTTACACGCCCTGTGCGCCTCCTGAATGGCTTTTTTCGGCCGGAGGGTGCGGTTCGCTACGACTACCTAGAGCCCTTCTTCCCGAGGGAGGCGTTCCTCGCCTAGCTCGGGAGAGCAGTCGCTGATCTTAAAAAGGCCACCTAGCAAAGGAGGTCCTCTGTCATAAACTCCATTTGCCTTGTGACCCTGTCTGATTTACTCCGTTTTTGTTGGGGTTTAGGTCTGATTCGACGCTGGGTATTCCTCTTCCATGGTTTTCTACCACAATACCCCTCCCTGATTTGTTTTCCCTTGGCTCCTTCGGGATCTTTAGAAAAGTCCTCCAGTGCCCCTAAGGTGCTCAATGTACAGCAGATGCTCCCAGGGACCGTTTCCTTCAGGGGGCCTCGTTCCAGGCAAAAGGGGTTCAGAGCATCACAGCCACAGTACTAACGCGCCCCCCTCTACCCCCATAATGAACGACACTCTTGCCATATAGTGGACGACGTCTCGGGTGACAGGACTGCAATCTCCCTCTCCCACTCGTCCATGATTCGGGACTTGAAAGCGTGAGAGGGCCTCCGACTCCTGCGTGTGGTAGTTTCAGCTTGACAGGAGAAATCTTTTCTTCACCACCTCTCACGCACTCGTTGGAAAGAGTGGGGAAAGAATGCCTATGGTGTCTAGTTTCATACTTCGAGGCTCGTTACCTCTCCTACTCGGTCGTGGACCTTTTTCGAGTTGCAGAGGCTCCCTTCACTTGGCGAGCCTGGCCAGGATACTTCATCTTAAATTCATGTAATTTTGTATTACTGAATTTTTACAGGTTGTTTACCTTAGCATTCCCTTTCTTTCTACTCTGGCGTTCTGGGATGAGGCGTTTGTTTCAATATTCACTTTTTGTTTCGCCTGTTCTTCATTAGACTTTTGGGCCCCCTATCCTACGGCTACTATCCCCTTCTCCAAGTGGTAGGTAGCAAGTGAACTAGCTCGGAGGGGAACTAAAAAGACGACTTTGAGGTACAAAAAGCCTCTTTTTGAGTCCACGAAGGAACTAGCGTACGGCCTTCGGTCTCCCACCATTCCTTCCCCATCAAGTTTAAAGACCCCAGTCCTGGGAGAGTTCTCCTCTGGGATAGGAATGAGCTGGCGGGGTGTGTGAGGGCGATCCGTGAGATGCAGCGGGGCTGCCAGACGTATTCCTTCCTGCTTCGTAGGGTTCAAAAGTTCTACTGCAGCCTGGATTCACTATATCCAGATGTGGGATAAGAATGCCGGTTTTACCCAGGGTTGTTCCTGGAGCGCGAACGACTCCTCAATCGCTAGCAAGTGCATTAGCTCTTTCGTGGAACAAAAAATTGGGTCTTAGTACATCAAAACCGTCGCTATTACCTTCTGAAAGCTCCATTCTCACTGCTAACAAGATGCTTATTTAAGCGTTGTTCTGTGGAACATATTTGTTTATATAACTTCTGTTACAAAGTTTGGGTTATTAGGTTTCCACTACTTGTTCATTTATTTCGTAAGTGTTATTGTGTGCTTTTGAAGTAGTTAAAAGATTTACGTGAAATAGTGGACAGTTGTATATCAGTTTATTCGGTTGAACGCAAGGCATACTCACAAAGTCTCTTTTGATTCAACACCGGGATAAATAGGGATCAATCAGCATGCGTGGTAAGTGCCCGGGTGCTGGGGGGACTATCTAGGTCAGAAATGATGGGAAACTATGCCATTATGATCGTATCTTTTATTTTAATATTATACTAACTATTTTCATGATTTAATAATATACTAAAGATTATTAAGATGTAGAATTAAAAATGGAGAGAAGCTCCATGCCTTCTTAATCTCAATCATTTTCTAATGTCCTCTAAGCAGAAAAAGTACATAATAACCTTATTCTTCTCCTCCTCATCTTCCTCTTGCACTTCCTTTTACTCGTTCCACTAATCCACCTAATTGTGTGTGTGTGTGTGTGTGTGTGTGTGTGTGTGTGTGTGTGTGTGTGTGTGTGTGTGTGTGTGTGTGTGTGTGTGTGTAATAAAAAGATATTTCCAGCTATACATAAATCGTGGCAGTCAGCTGAGTGCAGTTATGTTAACTATATATGAGTGCCTGCGTGCGACAAGGGGCCAAGCGCCACCGTGAAATTGAGTTAATAGTGTACTCAGTTCTATAATTTCCCCTTCTTCTTAGAAATAACAGTAATATGATCGTAGCTCTGCTGTGCGTGCAGCAAACGTTGATCAATCATAGTAGTGTGTAGCTCATCAACAATGTCATTGCCGTCACTGTCTCATTCTGTAACTATCAGACGTTTGAAGAGGCAGTTGATGATAATCGTGCTTAATTCTTACGCAAAACATTAGTTTACAGGCTTTACACTATTGTTATCCAAAAAAATATTGTTACATACATGAAAGTTTCTTTAATTAGCAGTAAAAAGAGACTTCACTGGAGGGACTTCGATACGTAACGTTTCTTTATCAATACGTGCAACACCAGCCAGCCCAAACTTTCGTACGGCATTGCTGGCGCCAAGGCCAAGGTCGCTGCTGATTGGCTGCACCGTCCTGTAGCAGCAGGGATGGGCATTACCGTTAATTTGAGTACCGGTAGTACCGGTACCGAAAACTCAGGTACCGCTAGTACCGGTACCGGTACCCGAAGGAGTATTTTTTTTTATCTTAATGACTTCTGATGAAATTCCCAACTAAATTTCCTGTAAAGAAAACTCTCTCTCTCTCTCTCTCTCTCTCTCTCTCTCTCTCTCTCTCTCTCTCTCTCTCTCTCTCTCTCTCTCTGAATGAAGTGGATATTTATTTTTTCGATAAAAAAATAGCATGTACAGTTATTATGGATGTACTCGATCATAGTCTAATAACAATAACAATATTTATTAGCAACCTAAAAAAGAAAAAGAATCGGACATGAAGAATTATCCAGTAACTCCAATAAATAAATAAATAATAAAATAATGGAAACGGGAGCTGTGATGGAAACGAAAAGCAGGACAAAATGGTGGGAACTTGGGAGGTCAGCGAGGCAGTGACTCAGCGTCTCCTCCATGCTCCACACAGGGCCCATACCGGGTGATACCGCATGGAGGCGGGCGAGCGCCGAGCGTCACTTAGATCCAAACGGTACCGGTACTAGCGGCAATGCTCAGTGCCGAGTGATCATGAGGCTTCGCGGCACCAGGTACCGGTACCGGGTGCCGGCTGAATAGATTCTTCTCGGCACCAGGTACCGGTACCGGGTGCCGGAAGAAAATCTATTCAGCCGGCACGGTACCGGTACCTGGTGCCGAAGAATCTATTCAGCCGGCACCCGGTACCGGTACCTGATGCCGGTACTTCATGATCACTCGGCACTGGCACTGCTGGCTCCTTTCAGACCATTGCCTCGTTGACCGTCTCCCAAGTTCCCACCATTTGTCCTGCTTTTCGATTCATCTGGCTCCGTTTTTTATTTTATTATTGATGATAGACTATGATCAATACCAGATCGAGATATCCAATCACTGGTGATCTCTCTCTCTCTCTCTCTCTCTCTCTCTCTCTCTCTCTCTCTCTCTCTCTCTCTCTCTCTCTCTGAATGAAGTGAATATTTATTTTTTGGAAGAAAAAAATAGCATGTATAGTTATTATGGATGTACTCGATCATAGTCTAATAACAATAACAATATTTATCAGCAACCTAAAAAAAAAATCGGACATGAAGAATTATCAATAAATCCAATAAATAAATCCGAGCAATCTGGTACCGGTACCGAGCACTCTAGTACCGGTACCGTACCGTTTAGCTGGTACCGTTAGTACCGGTACTGGTACCGGTACCTGCCCACCCCTATCTAGCAGACACTGATGTCAGGCTACATCTTGCATGCTGGAGTGATGCATGTTTCTATATTACATGCCATAGATAACCTCATATACGAGATAGCCAGTTTCGGTTGACACCATCAGACTCGGCAGTAACTGTAGAATCAAGATGTAGTGTAAAAACTTGACAAAACAAAAACGAAAATGGTTTTACGATGAGTTGAACTGTGAAGATGTTAAAAAATGTTTATAACACGTTTTACTTTTGCTCGCTTTATTCGAAAGTTGGATCATTGAAAGCTCAAATTTACTTTGCAATTCGTAGGAAAGTCTCTCATGAACACGATAGTGTCATCAGAATGCAGATAAATCTCCACATATTGAAAACACAGACACATTTATTCGAACATTTCACTTGCCGGCCGGGAGCTAGGCCGCGGCGGCGATGGTGGGGGTGGGGAAGGGGCCATAGTTGAGGGAGAGGTGGGGGGGGGGGGGTACGGGGCAACACCAACACGGCGTGTAGGGCACTCGTCAAAAGATTTTTGTATGTTTAGGTTTCTGCAATTTGACGTGTATTGTAGTTGGAAATATGCATTAGGGTTTTCGTTTGTTAATGAGGAATGCAGCGGCGCTAGAAAAAAGTGTCACCCGTCCTTCCAGTGTAAATTATCAATGAATATAAGAAGAAGAAGAAGAAGAAGAGAGAGAGAGAGAGAGAGAGAGAGGCAAGGTTACGTAGGTGAAGAAAGTCATAGTGGGAGGGAGGGAGGGGACGACGGGAGAGGGGAAAATAAGTATTTGTCACATGCCTATGTATTACGGTAATATTCAATGTATTAATTAGAAACCGTCATCCGCAGACTACATTCCACATTGTCTCATTCAATTTTATCACATGCAAATATTTATTCAAGAGCACTCATTCCACGTTTCGAGCAAATTAACTGTGACTGGGTCCGAGAAAACACAAGTTCAGCGAAGAGACCTTCCATTTCGGGCACGGACACCACCATGCTACTTTTCCGTCAGCCTAGACGTAATAAAAAGTCACGACCTTGACATCAGGTGCTCAGGGGCATTCATTCAACATCATCCAGTGTGTCAAGTGTCAACGTCTCCACTCCGTTCTGTCGGCCAGTCTTGAGTTAGTGTGTCTGCCAACCTCACACGCTCATGGTGTCAATCAACCTCAAGTATCTGTCAGCCTCACAGCATCAAACTCATATTCTGTCAATCTCACAGTGTGTTAACTTCACAGTGTCAATCAACCTCACATTGTCAACCTCATTGTGTCAATCAACCTCACAGTTTCAAACCTCACAGTGTCTGTCAACTTCATAATGTCAATCAACCTCTCAGTGACAATCAACCTTATAGTGGGTGTCTACTTCACAGTGCCAATCAACCTTACAGTGTCAACCTTAGTCTGTCAACCTCACAGTGCCAATCAACAATACAGTGTCTTCCGACCTCACAGTGTCAATCAATCTTACCGTGTATTTTTACCTCACAGTGCTAATCAACCATACAGTGTCCTTCGACCTTTCAGTGTCTGTCAACCTCAGAGTGTCTTTCAACCTCACAGTATCTATCAACTTCAGTGTTAACCTCATAGTAGGTATCAACCTGACAGTGTCAACATCAACGTGTCTCTCACCTCAGTATCAACCTTACAGTGTCATTCAACCTGAGTGTATCAACCTCAAGTGTGTCAACCTCAGTGTGTCAACCTCATAGTGTGTCAAACTCATAATGTGTCAACCTCAAAGTGTGTCAACCTCAAAGTGTGTCAACCTCAAAGTGTGTCAACCTCAAAGAGTGTCAATCTCAAAGTGTCTGTCAAGTTTCAACCTCACAGTGCTTCAACTTCAGAGTACTTATCAACCTCAGTGTCAACCATACAATGTCAACCTCAGTCTCAACCCCACAGTGTCTGTCAACCTCACAGTGTATGAACCTCACAATGTCTGTCAACCTCACAGTGTCAGTCAACCTCAGAGTGTGTCAACCTCACAGTGTCTGTCAACCTCACAGTATCAGTCAACCTCAGAGTGTGTCAACCTCACAATGTCTGTCAACCTCACAGTGTCAATCAACCTCACAGTGTCTGCAACCTCAGTGTGTCCTCACAGTGTCATTCAACCTCACAGTATCATTCAACCTCGCAGTGTGTCAACCTTAGTCTCTCAACTTCAACTTCACAGTGAGTCAACCTCAAAGTGTGTCAACCTCAAAGTGTCTGTCAAGTTTCAACCTCACAGTGCCTCAACCTCAGAGTACCTATCAACCTCAGTGTCAACCATACACTGTCAACCTCATTGTCAACCCCACAGTGCCTGTCAACCTCAGTCATTCAGCCTCAAAGTGATTTAACCTCACATTATCTGTCAACCTCACGGTGTCATTCAACCTCACAATGTCTGAACTCTCAGTGTCATTCAAATTCACAGGGTCTGTCAACATCACAGTGTCTGTCAACATCACAGTGTCTGTCAACCTCACAGTGAGTAGTAACAAATGTACGGAAGTGGGGGTAGCTGGAAGTGTGTGTGTGTGGGGGGGGGAGGGCAATGAAGTGGGGGTTGTGGGTGTCAGCGGGGGGGGTGACGGAAGAGGGGGTAGCTGGTCCCCCCCCCCTCCCCACAAACACACACACATCTTTCACCTTTTCACCCCTCCCTCACCCCCCCCCTCTCGGGCTAGCGTTTGGAAGCGGGGGGGGGGGGGGTCGGGAGTGGGGGTGCCCAGCGGGGAGGGGGGGTGACGGAAGAGGGGGTAGTTGAAGGGTTAAGATAAGATCGCGGGGAACTAGGGCTCCAATGACCACAAGATTATAATCACGGAAAAGGTTAAAGACATGAGGTTAATGACCAGGCTGGAATATGTCCCGCCTACCTGTTCCCGGCGTCTTATCTTTCTTTCCCTCTCTCCCATAGACGCACATACACACACACACACACACACACACACACACACACACACACTCAGTGGACGTTGGATATTGTAAATTATGTTAGCCTGCCAGGATTTGCCTATGACTCTTTTCTGCTAAAAACACAGCTACACACACACACACACACACACACACACACACACACACACACACACACACACACAGCGCGGCTGAATCCCTACAGTTTCGCTCAACTCTCCCTTCCATCATACCTTTCTCCCTCCCTCTTCTCTCTCCTCCCCCCTCCATCCCTCCTTCCCCTTCCCTTTCCTTCCCTCGTGTTGTTAAATAAGTCAGATTTATCTCAAATTCACTGTCTGGGCAGACAAATATCCGAAAAAGAGAAGGCAAACCAGTTTGTAGATATATATAAATATACTGTATATTCACGTCCTTATGGATATCTTCTTGTTGATTTGGGTATAAATACTCCTGAATCCCTTCAGTTTCACTCAACTCTCGCTTCCATCATACCTTTCTCCCTCCCTCTTCTCTCTCCTCCCCCCTCCATCCCTCCCTCCCTTTCCCTTTCCTTCCCTCGTGTTATTAACCCTCTCGCGCACCGTAAGTTTCCAATAAGTTTATGTTCTGCTCATCATACATTTCTTAGGCCCGACCGGCCTTTTTTTTTGCCGCCGCGATACTCTACACTCCCGGACGTATTTTACCCTCACAGATATATCGTACCCCGATAAATTTGGTATCAATGGTTTCATAAAGACTTGTACTAGAGCATGCGCACATAACAATAGAGGGAAAAAAAATTATATATATATATATATATATATATATATATATATATATATATATATATATATATATATATATATATATATATTATATATATATATATATATATATATATATATATATATATATATATATATATATATATATATATATATATATATATATATATATATATATATATATATATATATATATATATATATATATATATATATATATATATATATATATATATATATATATATATATATATATATATATATATATATATATATATATATATATATATATATATATATATATATAAAATAAATACAACTTTCAAGTCTCCGTATAGAGTATTGTAGACAATAAATCCGAAGTACCAACTCTTCCCCACTCGCTAGCTCGAAATTTTGAGGGCCAACTCTTTTAGCCGGATATATGTTCCGAGGCGGAATTTAGTGAGGATTCATGTGGTATCTTCAAAATCCTCATACGCTTATTAGTTCCCGAGTTACACCGAGAAAACTGTATTTTTTTTCTCTCGTCAGAGTAGCCTAAAAAAAAAAAAAAAATCGCTCAAAGCTCCTCATCTACGTTCCTTAGTAAGGTTGCGATATGTTACTATTAAGAAACTTATCCCAGCAACTGACGCTCCCAAATTTGACGCACTTTCATCGAAAACTTAATTCTTAATCTTTTTTTTTTTACTTGATGACACGAAATGCGTCATCGTGCGCGAGAGGGTTAAATAAGTCAGATTTATCTCAAATTCACACTCTGGGCAGATAAATATTCGGAAAAGAGAAGGCAAACCAGTTTGTAGATATATATAAATATGCTGTATATTCACGTCCTTATTGATATCTTCTTGTTGATTTGGGTATAAATACTCCTGAATCCCTACAGTTTCGCTCAACTCTCCCTTCCATCATCCCTTTCTCCCTCCCTCTTCTCTCTCCTTCCCCCCTCCCTCCTTCCCTCCCCTTCCCTTTCCTTCCCTCGTGTTATTAAATAAGTCAGATTTATCTCAAATTCACTGTCTGGGCAGACAAATATTCGGAAAAGAGAAGGCAAACCAGTTTGTAAATATGCTGTATATTCACGTCCTTATGGATATCTTCTTGTTGATTTGGGTGTAAATACTCCTGAAT
Organism: Eriocheir sinensis; assembly: GCF_024679095.1. Classification (NCBI taxonomy): domain Eukaryota; kingdom Metazoa; phylum Arthropoda; class Malacostraca; order Decapoda; family Varunidae; genus Eriocheir; species Eriocheir sinensis. The sequence continues at coordinate 18,033,593 of NC_066509.1, forward strand.
CCCTACAGTTTTGCTCAAACATCGTTGGAGAGCCCCCAGGCGAACGCGTATTCCAATGGTGAGATCCAATAAAAAGGAACTCTTACACGTTCTATACTCCGAACATAACGAACCCTATGGTTTAAGCTCTCAGCTACTTCTGATTTTACTCTCTTAAGCCTTTTCAGCTGTTTTCTTAAACCCTCGAAGTCCGCCTTCCAGAAGTTAGGTATTAAGTGTTGTTTCTGCTGACTCTATCCTCCCATTTAATATTAAATCTAATTTCCTTATGATCACTGTTACCTAATGAATCCTCAACCTCAATGTTGGTTATTATGTCCTCTCTATTAGTTAACAACAAATCCAAAATATTTTCTTCCCTCGTTGGTGTTTTAATTAACTGCTTAAGGAAACTATCCTGTGGCAGGAAATGAAAAAGAACGATGCAGCGTGGAAAAACTGCATGGAAATTTGTGTGCCTGTGAGAACAAGACAACGCTTGCTGAGCACCCAATGATGATCACAAGACTAAGATTCCCACCTGCGGGATATACTGTGAAATTTATTAATCATGCTAAAGCATATGAGCCATCTTATTTAGCATTCTATGACTTTGAGAGTATTCTCGTAGAGCCTTCTTTGAATGGGTGTAAAGAGACATCACTTTGCCATAGCGTATGCTTACATTATAGTGAATAGAAATGGAGAAACAGTAGAAAGCGTATCCTATTGTGGAAGTAATGCTATAAACCATTTTATTCATACAATGCAGCGTTCCTGGATGAAGTTAAAATTTTCTAAAGGCTACAATGAAATCAATATGACCGATGAAGATACGGCACGTCACAATGAACAAACTCACTGTCTTCTCTGTAAATTCGGGTTTTTAAAAGGTAAAATAAGTAAAACATCATGACCATGAAAAATCAGGAAACAATTACATTGGAGCTTATTGTAATAGATGCAACCTTCAAATGAAAAATCACAAATTGCAGCTCACTCTCATTGCACATAATGCGGATTACGACATGTCGTTAATCCTGCGTGAATTAACGCTACCTAACTTGAAAATCAAACTAAGACCAAAACATTCAGTTCACAAATACCATGAATTCATCATAAATGACTTGAGATTTATTGACTCGTATGTCTTTATGTCTGGTTCACTCGCGGCTTTAGCGAACCAGTTCATCAGCAATGGGAACGAACCCATATACACATAACAGATGTTGAAAGATGTGCCAGCACCTGCGTTACCATTATTGATCAAGGGAAAGCAGGTTTTTTGTTATGACTATGGATTCGATGGAACGACTTTCTGAAACACGTCTTCCATCCCGCGAAGATTTTTTCATTTCGCTTCAAGAAGCAGAACTTTCCGAGAGTGATTATAAACATGCTCATAATGTTTGGAAAGTAGCTGGGTGTCAAAGCCTGATGGGCTATTTGTTGCTTTATGTAAAAGCGGAATGCTGGCCTTCTATGTGATGTCTTTCTAGAGTGGAGAGGTATTTTGAAAACCCAGTGGAGGTTGGATATTGTAAATTATGTTAGCCTGCCAGGATTTGCCTATGACTCTTTTCTGTTAAAAACAGGGCAGGAATTAGAGATGCTTAATAGCCAAGACATATATCATTGCATTCAAACAAATGTGCGTGGGGGCTACACAAGTGTTGTGCGTCGTTTTGTACGCGCCAATAACATCTACACGAACCCTCAGTTTAATCCAAAACATGATAGAAACACTTTCCTTTCATATCTTGACTTCAACAGTCTTTATCCCACTGTAATGCAAGAGAGGTTACCATGTGGAGATATGAGAAGACTAGATGAGACAGAAATGCAATGTTTTTTTAACGGGGGGGGGGGGGGGTAGGGGGGGGCTTGGTCAATCAAGCATCCGATGGCGATTTTGGATACCTCATTCTGTGCGATACTAAGGCTGTCTCACGTGAAGTCATTGAGAAAACGGATGACCTCCCACTGATCATCAGAAGACACAATATCATCAATAGAGATATATCGTCAGCCACACGCGAATGGTATGAAGAAGAAAACCGTCCAGTACCGTGTAAGAACATAAAACTGATTGGAACACATGCTGCTCAGGAAAAAATGCTGTTTGCTCTGCCCCTCCTTAAACTTACTTATTCAACTAGACCGGGTTGTTAAAAAAAGTGCATGCTATTTATATGTTTAAACAAAACCACTTTCTTGCGGACTTCATTCAGGATAACATAGATGCCCGCAAAAGTGCTACTTGCCCTATCAAGAAAACTGCAATCAAGTGTATTTCAAACAGCATTTTTGGTCGATTCCTGATGAACGCGGCCAAATACAGTGAAGACATAGATATTGTCACCAATCGCGAAAAGTTTTTGAAGCTGGTCCGAAGTCCTTACTTTTAAACGTGTTGTTCCCCTCAATGATGGTCATGTAATTGTAGTTCGCCATAAGAAATATTCAAAGGTGAATCATCCAAACTACATTGGCTACTACATCCTAGAGCTGTCCAAGCTGCGACTATATGATTTATTTTACAATGCCATGAAGGCTCATTACGGGTATCGGGAGAAAACTAGTGTATTGTGACACTGATTCCTTAATAACAGAAACTGAAACTCTTGATCTATTAACAGAGTACTCGCAGGAACCCTTTAAAAGCTATATAGACACAAGTAACTTTAGCTCCTCACATTCGTTGTACTACAACACAGACAACAAAGGCAAGCTCGGATTTCTCAAGTCTGAAGTGAGGGAAAGAACCATCTCAGAATGTGTAGGTGTAAGACCAAAGTGCTACTCCATCCTCTTGGCAGACGGTGACCGGTTGAGTTCAGCTAAGAGCGTTCCAAAGTTCATAAAGAAAAAAATTGCTCATCAGCGATACAAAGACGTCCTATTCCAGAAGTAAACATTTACCTTTGGCTATCGGGATTCACAGTGCGCAATGGACGAATGAGTACAGTAAAATATCCCAAGAGAGGGATGTCTGTAGTTGAGGACAAAAGATACTACATTAGCCCCTTGGAGTCACGGTCTTACGGTCATCCCGATAATTCTACAGGGGTAGAGGAGGAGAAGGAAGAGAAGGAGGAGGAGGAGGAGGAGGAAGCCCAGATCATGACACTGTCAAACGAAGAAAAATTGGAGGAAGGTGATGAAAGAGGCATAACAGAAGCGAGGCTAGCCGGGGTAATGGGTGGGCAAGAGATCGGTGAAATGGGAGAACAAGAAGAAGAAACCTATGAGTTGTGGGGAGAACGGGATGTGCTGGCCGAGGAATGTTTTTCCCTCGAAAATACAGCTAGCGATGGAAGATGACATGCTAATGCTAGCCGCGGAACAGGAAGAAATAAATCAAATGCTCTCATAATCCTCTGTATATAGGACTAATGTTGGAGTTTATGATATTATAAAATTGCACATGATGAATCTGTAATCATAATTTGACCAAATTCCAATAAACATTGAGTTTGTTTGACTTGTTTATATGTCCTTTATAAAAAAAAAACGGATGAAAAAAAAAAGTCTTAAAATTTATTCGATTTGTGGAAACATATGGATAAAACACTTTTATGTTTCGATCTGGCTCATATACAAAAAAATGACTCGCGAAATTTGCGCGGCGGCAGCAGCAGCGGGCGCTGCGGCGACGAAAATTTCCATGCAGTTTTTCCATGCTGCATGGTTCTTTTTCATTTCCTGCCACAGGATAGTTTCCTTGAGCAGTTAATTAGAACACCAACGATGGAAGAAAATATTTTGGATTTGTTGTTAACTAATAGAGAGGACATAATAAGCAACATTGAGGTTGAGGATTCATTAGGTAACAGTGATCATAAGGAAATTAGATTTAATATTAAATGGGAGGATAGAGTCAGCAGAAACAACACTTAATACCTAACTTCAGAAAGGCGGACTTCGAGGGTTTAAGAAAGCAGCTGAAAAGGCTTAAGAGAGTAAAATCAGAAGTAGCTGAGAGCATAAACCATAGGGTTCGTTATGTTGGGAGTTTAGAACGTGTAAGAGTTCCTTTTTCCTGGAGTTCACCATTGGAATACGCGTTCGCCTGGGGGCTCTCCAACAATGTTTGAGCGAAACTGTAGGGATTCAGGAGTATTTACACCCAAATCAACAAGAAGATATCCATAAGGACGTGAATATACAGCATATTTACAAACTGGTTTGCCTTCTCTTTTCCGAATATTTGTCTGCCCAGACAGTGAATTTGAGATAAATCTGACTTATTTAATAACACGAGGGAAGGAAAGGGAAGGGGAGGGAAGGAGGGAGGGGGGAAGGAGAGAGAAGAGGGAGGGAGAAAGGGATGATGGAAGGGAGAGTTGAGCGAAACTGTAGGGATTCAGGAGTATTTATACCCAAATCAACAAGAAGATATCCATAAGGACGTGAATATACAGCATATTTATATATATCTACAAACTGGTTTGCCTTCTCTTTTCCGAATATTTATCTGCCCAGAGTGTGAATCTGAGATAAATCTGACTTATTTAACCCTCTCGCGCACGATGACGCATTTCGTGTCATCAAGGGTAAAAGGTTCTGGCGGACGATGACACGAAACGCGTCATAAAAGTTAAAAAAAAAAAAAAAAAAAAGATTAAAAGTTAAGTTTTCGATTAAAGTGCGTCAAATTTGGGAGCGTCAGTTGTTGGGATAAGTTTCTTAATAGTAACACATGGCAACCTTTCTAATGATCGTAGATGATGAGCTTTGAGCGATTTTTATTTGTTTGGCCACTGCCGAGAGAAAAAAAAATACAGTTTTCTCGGTGTAACTCGGGAACTAATAGGCGTATGAGAATTTTGAAGATACCATAAAAATCCTCACTAAATTCCGCTTCGGAACATATATTCGGCTAAAAGAGTTGGCCCACAAAATTTCGAGCTAGCGAGTGGGGAAGAGTTGGTACTTCGGATTTATTGTCTACAATACTCTATACGGAGACTTGAAACAAGTTTGTATATATATATATATATATATATATATATATATATATATATATATATATATATATATATATATATATATATATATATATATATATATATATATATATATATATATATATATATATATATATATATATATATATATTGGGCGATATATCTGTATATAAGTACAGTGCATAGTACAAGTCTTTATGAAGCCATTGATACCCAAGTTTATTGGGGTACGATATATCTGTGAGGGTAGAATACGTCCGGGAATGTAGAGTATCGCGGCGGCAAAAAAAAAAGGCCGGTCGGGCCTGAGAAATGTATGATGAGCAGAACATAAACTTATTGGAAACTTACGGTGCGCGAGAGGATTAATAACAGGAGGGAGGGAAAGGGAAGGGGAGGGAGGGATGGAGGGGGGAGGAGAGAGAAGAGGGAGGGAGAAAGGTATGATGGAAGGGAGAGTTGAGCGAAACTGTAGGGATTCAGGAGTATTTATACCCAAATCAACAAGAAGATATCCATAAGGACGTGAATATACAGCATATTTATATATATATATAGATATAGATATAGATATATATATATATATATAGAGATATATATAGATATATATATATATATATATATCTACAAACTGGTTTGCCTTCTCTTTTCCGAATATTTGTCTGCCCAGACAGTGAATTTGAGATAAATCTGACTTATTTAATAACACGAGGGAAGGAAAGGGAAGGGGAGGGAGGGATGGGGGGGAAAGAAGAGAGAAAAGGGAGGGAGAAAGGTATGATGAAGGGAGAGTTGAGCGAAACTGAAGGGATTCAGGAGTATTTATACCCAAATCAACAAGAAGATATCCATAAAGACGTGAATATACAGCATATTTATATATATTTAAAAACTGGTTTGCCTTCTCTTTTCCGAATATGTGTCTGCCCAGACAGTGAATTTGAGATAAATCTGACTTATTTAATAACACGAGGGAAGGAAAGGGAACGGGAAGGAGGGATGGAGGGGGGAGGAGAGAGAAGAGGGAGGGAGAAAGGTATGATGGAAGGGAGAGTTGAGCGAAACTGTAGGGATTCAGGAGTATTTATACCCAAATCAACAAGAAGATATCCATAAAGATGTGAATATACAGCATATTTATATATATCTACAAACTGGTTTGCCTTCTCTTTTCCGAATATGTGTCTGCCCTGACACTGAATTTGAGATAAATCTGACTTATTTAATAACACGAGGGAAGGAAAGGGAAGGGGAAGGAGGGATGGAAGGGGGAGGAGAGAGAAGAGGGAGGGAGAAAGGTATGATGGAAGAGAGAGTTGAGCGGAACTGTAGGGATTCAGCCGCTCTGTGTGTGTGCGTGTGTGTGTTTGTGTGTGTGTGTGTGTGTGTGTGTGTTTGTGTGTGTGTGTGTGTGTGTGTGTGTGTGTGTGTGTGTAGCTGTGTTTTTAGCAGAAAATAGTCATAGGCAAATCCTGACAGGCTAACATAATTTACAATATCCAACCTCCACTGAGTGTGTGTGTGTGTGTGTGTGTGTGTGTGTGTGTGTGTGTGTGTGTGTGTGTATGTGCGTCTATGGGAGAGAGGAATGGAAATATAAGACGCCGTAACAGGTAGGCGGGACAAATTCCAGCCTGTTCATTAACCTAATGTCTTTAACCTTTTCCGTGATTGTAATCTTTTGGTCATTCGAGACCTAGCTCCCCGCGATCTTATCTTTTTTTTTTTTTTTTTTTTAATCAAGGGTATAGTACGAAGAGGAAGTGGGTTAGTGGTGAGGTACAGGTGGGGAATAGGAAAGACAGTAGGAGTGTACAGTTGTATGGTGTAGGTTCGTTAGTTGTTCTGGTGTAGTTATTGTTTATCGGGCACCTTATTTGTATACCCCCGGCGTGCTGGGGGTGTGTTTTTTTTTTTTTTTTTTTTTTTTTTTTACATTGCTGCCTATCGCGCCGGTAGGCTTCTTCCCGGTGGATCCTGATGGTCGGTCCAAGGCTTCTTTCCGGTGGGTCCTGATGGTCGGCCCAGCCCGTTCTGGCGCAGGCGAGTGTTTATAGTGTTTGGATTGTTTGTGTATAGAGAGCTAAGCTAAGCTATGGCGTCACTTGTGTGAAGTGATGTGTGGGCGGTTGTTTTCGTAGTGACTTCAAGCTGCGCGGAAACCAGGGGTGGACCAAGTTCGTGCTGCCGTCAAGCTCCTTGACGTGGGTGTTTAACCCTTCAACTACCCCCTCTTCCGTCACCCCCCCTCACCCCCCTCCCCCACCCCCCGCTTCCGTACGCTAGCGCGAGGGGGGGTGAAAAGGTGAAAGGTGTGTGTGTGTTTGTGGGGGGGGTGGGGAACCCCCTTCCGTCAACCCCATGACCCCCAACCCCCACTTCCGTGCCACCCCCCCCCACTTCCAGCTACCCCCACTTCCGTACATTTGTTACTACTACAGTGTCATTCAACCTCACAGTGTATGTCAACCTCACAGTGTCTGTCAACCTCACAGTGTCTGTCAACATCACAGTGTCTGTCAACTTCACAGTGTCTTTAAACCTCACAGTGTCTCATCCTCACAGTGTTTGTCAACATCACACTGTCTGTCAACCTCACAGTGTCAACATTACAGTGTCTGTCAACCTCACAGTGTCTGTCAACCTCACAGTGTCTGTCAACATCACAGTGTCTGTCAACATCACAGTCTGTCAACCTAACAGTATCATTCAACCTCACAGTGTCTGTCAACCTCACAGTGTCATTCAACCTCACAGTGTCTGTCAACCTCACAGTGTCTGTCAACCTCACAGTGTCTGTCAACTTCACAGTGTCTGTCAACCTCACAGTGTCTCAACCTCACAGTGTCTGTCAACATCACAGTGTCTGTCAACCTCACAGTGTCTGTCAACCTCACAGTGTCTGTCAACATCACAGTGTTTGTCAACCTAACAGTGTCATTCAACCTCTCTTTCGGCCACCTCTTATGATTCTTTTTTAGGAGCAGCGAGTAGTGGGCTTTTTTTTTGTTATTGTTTCCTTTTTTTGTGCCCTTGAACTGCCTCCTTTGTTGTAAAAAAAGAAAAAAAGAAATATCGGTGTCATTCAACCTCACGGTGTCTGTCAACCTCACAATGTCATTCAACCTCAGAGTGTCATTCAACCTCACAGTGTGTCAACCTCGGTGTCTGTCAACCTCACAGTGTCTGAACCCTCACAGTGTCATTCAACCTCACAGTGTCTGTCAACCTCACATTGTCTGTCAGCCAGACTGTCATTAAACCTCACAGTGTATGTCAACCTCAGAATGTCATTCATCCTCATAATGTCTGTCAACTTCACAGTGTGTCTACCTCACAGTGTCATTCAACCCCACAATGTCTGTCAACTACAATCATTCAGCCTCACAGTTTGTCAACCTCACAGTGTCATTCAACCCCACAGTGTCTGTCATCCACAATCATTCAGCCTCGCAGTTTGTCAACCTCACAGTGTGTCTACCTCACAGTGTCATTCAACCCCACAGTGTCTGTCAACCTCACAGTGTGTTAACCTCACACTGTCTGTCAACCACAATCAATCAGCCTCACAGTTTATCAACCTCATAGTGTCTGTCAACCTCAGAGTGTGTCAACCTCACAGTGTTTGTCAACCTCAAAGTTTCAACCTCATATTGTCAACCACAGTATCTGAACCTCACTGTGTCATCCAACGTAAGTGTCAACCTCAGATTGTCAACCTCCCTGTGTCTGTTAACCTCAGTGTCTGTCAACCTCTAAGTATTAACCTCACATTGTCAACCTCACTGTGTCATTCAACCTAACAGTGTTAACCTCAGATTGTCAACATCACTGTGTCTGTTAACCTCAGTTTATGACAACATCAGTGACGTTCAACCTCAGTGTGTCAATCTCATTGTCTGTCAACTTCACAGTGTCATTCAACCTCACATTGCCTGTCAACTTCAGAGTGTCATTCAACCTCACAGTGTCATTCAACCTCACAGTGTCTCAATCTCACTGTGTCAACTTCACTGTGTCAACCTCACAGGGTCTCTCAATCTCAGAGTCTGTCAACCTCACAGTGTCTGTTAACCTCACAGTGTCATTCAACCACACAGTGTGTCAACCTTACTGTCTGTCAACCTGACAGTGTCTCTCAACCTCACTTTGTCTATCAACCTCACACACTGTGTTCAATCTCACAATGCCAATGAACCTCACGTTTTTTTAACTTTACAGTCCCAATCAACCTCACAGTGTCTCGACTTCTCAATATTAACCTCACAGTGCCAACCATTCTCACAATGTCAATCTTACAGTGCCAATCAATCCGGTGTCAATATCGCAGTGTCTGTCAACATTACAGTGCCAATTAACCTCACAGTCCGTATCACATTTACTTACATACAAGGTTTCAAGTTACCTCATTTATCACATTTACTGACATACAAGGGGTTTAGGTTATCTCATTTTTCACATTTACCAAGATACAAGGAGTGCAGGTTATCTCATTTATTACATTTACCGACTTATAAGAGATGTAGGTTATCCCATTTATCACATTTACCGACATATAAGGGGTTCAGGTTTTCTCATTTCTCACATTTACCAACATACAAAGGGTTAATTTTATCTCATTTATCACATTTACCGACGTACAAGGGGTGTAGGTTATCTCATTTATCACATTTACCGATATACAAGGGGGGGCAGGCTATCTCATTTCTCACATTTACCGACATACAAGGGGTTCAGGTTATCTCATTTATCACATTTACCGGCATACAAGGGGTGTAGGTTATCTCATTTATCACATATATCGACATGGAAGGGGTGCAGGTTATCTCATTTATCACATTTACCGACATACAAGGGGTGTAGGTTATCTCATTTATCACATATACCGACATACAAGGGGAGCAGGTTATCTCATATATTTATCACATTTACCGACATACAAGGGGAGCAGGTTATCTCATATATTTATCACATTTACCGACATACAAGGGGAGCAGGTTATTTCATATATTTATCACATTTACCGACATACCTCATTTACTGACATACAAAGAGTGCAGGAAGAAACTTTCCTATTTCAAGCAATTTTCAAATTCAAAACATACGTCAACATTTACTTTTAAAAAGATTAAAAAAACCCAAAAAAAAACAGGGAGGACATATCGCGATAGACAGTCGACAAAGACACGGTACCGTGTCGCAATGGACCGTATTGGCTATACAGGCAGCGCCACACGTGGACATTCAGTGAACTGTCAAAGCAGTACTTCCATAGAACTCAAGCTATGTACTAGAGTGCGTCTAAGGCTGCCTCCATGATACAAGGCCTTGGTGTCGCCACCGCTCCAAGCCAACGACTGCACACCCTTTACTCCTACCCGATTTCCTGACTACTATTTGACATTGAAAAAAAAATGATATCGGGTAGGAGTGAAGTGTGTGCAATCATCGGCTTGGGGCGACGGTGGTATCATGGCTGTGTATCCTTGAGACAGCCTCAGACGCACTCTAGTCTATAACTTGAACTCTATGGAAAATTCACCTTGGAGTTCAGTGGCCACATGTGGCGCTGCCTATATAGACAATACGGTCCATTCATCCACCCTTTGTTTGTAGACAAATCCCGCGCATGCGCAGATTCGATGGGATGTCTTAGGATACGTGGATGGCAGATGACACCACAACTGGTAGGACACGTAGCAATGGGTTTAAGTTGGATAAATTCAGGTTCAACAAAGACATAGGCAATAATTGGTTTACCAACAGTGGTGGATGAGTGGAACAGACGTAGAAGTCATGTGGTGAGCGCCAACACGATAGATACATTCAAGAAGAGGTTAGATAAGTTCTTGGATGGGAAGGGGTATGGGGCGTTAGTTTGGTGCCGTGGTCTGGGCGGCATGTTGCGCTGTCTCACGAGACCTCCTTCCTCCTCCTTCTCCTGTTGCGGGTGGGTGGGGGGGGGGTCGGGAGGGGGTCGAGGCGGGGCTAAGCCACCCCTTTTAGCTTAGGTCTTGTTGGTTTCCCGAAAAGGAACTGATGCTGTCGCCATTAGAGGGTGGTAACACTGCCGCAGAAAATGCATAACTGACAACTGGGTCAGGCTACTCGGTTACTGGAGTGACCGGAAGCCCACTACTGCAGCCCACATCACACTGTCATGGCGTCGAGTAACAATTAAGTCCCGCCAAGCAAATAAAGCGACTTTGCGCCTGCGCGTCTCGTTCACGATGCCTTACCAGGATTAAATAAATTAACGATCAATAATTACCGCTTAATTTTATAAATAAAGACGCTTATTAGAGTAACTATTTAGCAACGTGTATCAAAAAATTGTAAGGAGTCCGCAGTCACTTGTTGCCATGACAACGTTGACAACTTTCTTTTCTGTGATCGGTGATCGGAAGTTAGTTTGTGAAGTTCCGATCTCTACAGTCCGATTACTTTTTACAAAGATGATCCAATCTTTGCATTCCGATCGCCAATTGCTGTTCCGATCACATCGGAAGATCGGGCGATCGGACTGATGAAATTATATATATATATATATATATATATATATATATATATATATATATATATATATATATATATATATATATATATATATATATATATATATATATATATATATATATATATATATATATATATATATATATATATATATATATATATATATATATATATATATATATATATATATATATATATATATATATATATATATATATATATATATATATATATATATATATATATATATATATATATATATATATATATATATATATATATATATATATATATATATATATATATATATATATATATATATATATATATGGAGGCTGGAGGCTACAGACCGCTTAACCTCAGACCTTGCTATCATTTCCGACTGGGGCAGAAGGAACTTCGTGTCCTTCAATGCCTCAAAAACTCAATTTATCCACCTATCAACTCGACACAATCTTCCAAACAACTATCCCCTATTCTTCGACAACACTCAGCTGTCACCTTCTTCAACACTAAACATCCTCGGTCTATCCTTAACTCAAAATCTTAACTGGAAACTTCATATCTCCTCTCTCGCTAAATCAGCTTCCTCGAGGCTGGGCGTTCTGTATCGTCTCCGCCAGTTCTTCTCCCCCGCGCAGTTGCTATCCATATACAGGGGCCTTGTCCGCCCTCGTATGTAGTATACATCTCACGTGTGGGGGGGCTCCACCCACACAGCTCTTCTGGACAGAGTGGAGGCTAAGGCTCTTCGTCTCATCAGCTCTCCTCCTCCTACTGATAGTCTTCTACCTCTTAAATTTCGCCGCGATGTTGCCTCTCTTTCTATCTTCCATCGATATTTCCACGCTGACTGCTCTTCTGAACATGCTAACTGCATGCCTCCCCTCCTCCCTCGGCCCCTCTGCACACGACTTTCTACTCATGTTCATCCCTATACTGTCCAAACCCCTTATGCAAGAGTTAACAAGCATCTTCACTCTTTCATCCCTCACGCTGGTAAACTCTGGAACAATCTTCCTTCATCTGTATTTCCTCCTGCCTACGACTTGAACTCTTTCAAGAGGAGGGTATCAGGACACCTCTCCTCCCGAATGTGACCTTGCTTTTGGCCACCTCTTCTGATTATTTTATGGGAGCAGCGATTAGCGGGCTTTTTTTATGCCCTTTTTATGCCCTTGAGCTGCCTCCTATGTTGTAAAAAAAAAAAAAATGTAATATATATATATATATATATATATATATATATATATATATATATATATATATATATTTATATATATATATATATATATATATATATATATATATATATATATATATATATATATATATATATATATATATATATATATATATATATATATATATATATATATATATATATATATATATATATATATATATATATATATATATATATATATATATATATATATATATATATATATATATATATATATATATATCTATATATATACTCTCCTCAATGACCTAGAGCTATTGGTTCAGCACCCTACACGTATTCCCAACCGTTTCTGAGACCGGCCCAGCGTACTAGACCTCTTCCTTACCTCTAACCCTTCTGCTTACTCTGTCAAACTGTTCTCTCCGTTGTGTTCCTGCAATCACAACCTTATTTATGTATCCTGTCCTATCGCTCCTATACATCCTCTGGACCCACCGAAGTATGAATGCTTCTGGCATTTTGCTTCAGCTCGGTGGTGGTGGCTTTTCAGATTTCCCCTGGAATGATTACTGCTGCCAGGAGCGAGACCCCTCTGTGTCAGAGATAGAGAGGCAGCTCACAAAAGGTAGCTGAGCCTTCGAACTTCCGTTAACCATGATCTTTACATTTCTGCCCGGAATTGTGCCAAATCTATTCTCCGACGTACCAAAAACTCCTTCATCAATAGAAAATGTCAAAACCTTCCTTTTTTCTAATTATTCAGGAGACTTCTGGCATCTAGCCAAAAATATCTCCTCCAACTTCACTTCTTCATCTTTCCCTCCTCTCCTTAGTCCTGACGGGAGCACCGCCATCTCATCTATCTGTAAGGCTGAACTCTTCTCTCAAACGTTCAGTAAAACCTCCACTCTGGACGATTCTGGGCATATTCCTCCTACTCACCCCCGTTCTGACTCCTGTATGCCTGTTATTAAGTTTCTTAAGATTGATGTTTTCTATGCCCTGTCTGGCCTCAATCCTCAGAAGGCTTACGGACCTGATGGAGTGCCTCCAATTGTTCTTAAAAAAAAACTGTGATTCCGTGCTGACACCCGGCCTGGTCAAACTTTCGCCTCTACCTGTCAACATCTACCTTTCCTTCCTGCTGAAAGTATGCCTTCATATAGCCTGTGCCTAAGAAGGGTGAACGTTCCAATCCTTCAAACTACCGTCCTATAGCTTTAGTTTCTTGTCTATCTAAAGCTTTTGAATCAATCCTTAACCGGAAGATTCAAAAGCACCTTTCCACTTCTGACCTTCTATCTGATCGCCATTATGGGTTCCGCAAGCGGCGTTCTACTGGTGATCTCCTTGCCTTCCTAACGGGTCTTAGTCATCCTCTCTTAGCCGTTTCGGTGAAACCTTTGCTATTGCGCTGGACATATCAAAAGCCCTAAACAGGGTTTGGCACAAATATTTGCTTTCCAAACTACCCTCCTACTGTTTTTTTATCCTTCTCTCTGTACCTTTATCTTCAGTTTCCTTTCTGACAATTTTATTTCTGCTGTGGTGGACGATCACTGTTCTTCCCTTAAACCCATTAACAGTGGTGTCCCGCTGGGCTCTATCGTATCTCCCACTCTCTCTCTCTGTTGTTCACTGATGATCTTCTTTCCAAAACGATCTGTCCTATCCATTCCTACGCCGATGACTCTACTCTGCATCACTTAACAGGGGCCTTGTCCGCCCTCGTATGGAGTATGCATCTCATGTGTGGGGGAGCTCCACTCACACAGCCCTCCTGGTCACAGTGGAGTCTAAGGCTCTTCGTCTCATCAACTCTCCTCCTCACACAGAAAGTCTTCTATACCTCTTAAAGTCCGCCGCCATGTTGCGTCTCTTTCTATCTTCTATCGATATTTTCATGCTGACTGCTCTTCAGAATATGCCAACAGCATGCCTCCCCTCCTCCCGTGACCCCGCTGCACACGACTTTCTACTCATGCTCATCCCTATAATGTCCAAACCCCATATGCAAGAGTTAACCAGCATCTTCATTCTTTCATCCCTTACACTGGTAAACTCTGGAACAGTATTCCTTCGTCTATATTAATTTATTTTCATCCTGCCATTGACTTGAGTTTTTCAAAGAAGAGTGTATCAAGACACCTCTTATCCCGAAATTGACCTCTCTTTTGGCTGCTCATAACTCTTGTCTCTGTAGGAACAGCGATTAGCGGGCTTTTTTTACACTTTTTTTTGTTGCCCGTGAGCGGTTTTTTAGCTGTAAAAAAATGTATTACGTTTGAGGGAGGCTCCACACACATTATTCTTATGGGAAGAGTGGAGTCAAAGTTTCTTCGTCTCATAAAATCTCTTCCTCGTGATGAGTCCTACCTCGGCCCTATTGCTGCCTCTCTTACTATTTTCTAACATCTTCATGGTAAATGCTATTTCAGACTTCTGTATGCCTCCACAGTGGTACGGACCAGTGGCAGAAGACTTTCTATTCTAGCTCATCCCTATTCTAACCAAATTATTTTTCCATGACAGCCAACGTCTCATTTCTTTAATCACTTCCGCTCGTTAATAATGAAGTCTTCTTTCGCCTGTACTTCCTCTTGCCTACGACTTGAACTATTTCAAGAGTAGAGTACAGGATGCCCCTCCATCCGAAATTGGGTTTCTCTTTTCTTCACTCTATTATCTTTTCGTTTACAGGAACAGGGCTTAATGGACTTTTATTTCACATGATATACAAAAATAATTAATGTCAGTCCCTTTTGCAACAGCTGTGGGTGTTACTGATCCTTGTGACGCTCCTCATGGGCCCTCTTGTCTTCGTGATTTCCCAATGGAATGACTACTGCTCCAAAGAAGATGACACTTTTCCTTGGACTCATCACGAAATTGGGCGAAGTGGCAACTTGCAGCTATCCTCATTGAAACACGAAAATATGATTCTTCATAACAACGCATTTTACACAATACCATGGTTCTGCTTTAATATGTTCCGAAGCATAGTAATTCAAGGAAACCGCCTTCCTGCTAAGTCATGGGCGACCAAGTTATTGCTTTTTACCTGGTACATATTTTGTGTGATTCTTTACGGTAAGTGCTTGATGTTTTTTTGTGATATATATATATAGATATATATATATATATATATATATATATATATATATATATATATATATATATATATATATATATATATATATATATATATGTTTATCTATCCATCTATATATCCATCTGTAATGTAACTACTTTTATCTTTGTATTTATCTTTCTATCAAACTATCAATCTATCTAGGCAATCCCTCTTTTTTGTGCTGTCTACTGCGTCGGTACGCTTTCCTGAGGATTCACTTGCCCGTTAGTGGAACAGGCGAATTTCATTTATAGTAACTGCCCTGATCTATGATTCTTAGTTGTCCCATGCTGCCCCTCGGTGCTCTATTTGGACAAAGTTGCTGAAGTTTTGGTTGACTGAAGATCTGGGCAGCATGTGGGTAATCTTACCCCTTTCGGCGATAGCTGAAAAAAAAAGTGTTCTGGTGGGACTGGAGCAGAGGTTCACGGGTTCACCACACGCCGACCACTCGGCCACTTGCCCCATATATATATATATATGTCCATCTACCTATGCATATATATATATATATATATATATATATATATATATATATATATATATATATATATATATATATATATATATATATATATATATATGTCTATATACATATACTGATATATATATATATATATATATATATATATATATATATATATAGGCTGTTCCAGAGTTTACCACTTAAGGGGATGAAGGAATGGAGATGCTGGTTAATTAATTAACTTTTGCATAAGGGGTTTGGACAGTATAGGGATGAGCTAGAGTAGAAAGTCGTATGCAGCGGGGTCGCGGGAGGGGGGCGGCATGCAGTGAGCAAGTTCAGAAGAGCAGTCAGCATGAAAATATCAATAAAATATAGAAAGTGATGCAACACGGCGGCGGAATTTAAGAGGTAGAAGGTTGTCAGTAAAAGGAGGAGAGCAGATGAGACAGAGGCCCCGTTCACACTGTGCCGACTCTGGGCCACGACTACCCACGACTCTAGGGTACATGAGGTCTTGGGTGTTGATGTGAAAGGACCGGGCATGTCTTGAAAGAGGTCTTGAGACTGTTGCCGAATGCTGCGCCGACGTCGTGACGGGAGTCTGGAGTCGTGGGGGTTAGCACGACATGCTGGCAACTAGTGGGCCGAATGTCCCAGACAGTCGGCAAGACACCAAGACCCCAATAAAACCTCCCCCGCCTTCTTGGAGCGTGGGAACCAACTTGTCAAATGCAGAAGTGGCTGGGTTGTCGTGGCCCAGAGTCGGGACAGTGTGAACGGGGTTTTAAGCCCCGTTCACACTGTGCCGACACTGGGCCACGACTACCCACGTCTCTAGGGTACATGAGGTCTTGGGTGTTGATGTGAAAGGATCCGGCATGTCTTGAAAGAGGTATTGAGACTGTTGCCGAATGCTGCGCCTACGTCGTGACGGGAGTCTGGAGTCGTAAGGGTTAGCACGACATGCTGGCAACTAGCCGGCCGAATGTCCCAGACAGTCGGCAAGACACCAAGACCCTAATAAAACCTCCCATCCCTTCTTGGAGCGTGGGAACCAACTTGTCAAGTGGAAAAGTCGCTGGGTTGTCGTTGCCCAGAGTCGGCACAGTTGTGAACGGGGCTTTAGACTCCACTCTGTCCAGAAGAGTTGTGTGAGTGGAGCCCCCCACCACCACACACACACACACACACACACACACACACACACACACACACACACACACACACACACACACGTGAGATGCATACTCCATACGAGGGCGGGCAAGGCCCTTATATGGAAAGCATCTGTGCGGGAGAGAAGAACTGGTGAAGATGATACAGAACGCCCAACCTCGAGGAAGTTGATTTAGTGAGAGAGGAGATGTGAAGTTTCCAGTCGAGATTTTGAGCAAAGGATAGACCGAGGGTATTTAGTGTTGAAGGTGACAGCTGAGTGTTGTCGAAGAATAGGGGATAGGCGTTTGGAAAATTGTGTCGAGTTGATAGGTGGAGAAATTGGGTTTCTGAGGCATTGAAGAACACAAGGTTCATTTTACTCCAATTAGAAATGATAGCAAGGTCTGAGGTTAAGCGTTCTGCAGCCTCCAGTCTGGAGTCACGTAATTCATGTTGAGAGGGTCTTCTGTTGAAAGAAGTTGAATAATGCAGAGTGGAGTCGTCAGCGTATGAGTGGATAGGGCAGTTTGTTATGGAAAGAAGATCATTGATGAATGACAGGAAGAGAGTGAGTGATAGGACAGAGCCCTGTGGAACACCACTGTTGATAGGTTTAGGGGAAGGAAAGTGACCGTCTACCACAGCGGAGATAGAACTGCCGGAAAGGAAATTGGAGATAAAGGAACGGAGAGAAGAATAGAATCCGAAAGAGGGCAGTTTAGAAAGCAAAGATCTGTGCCAGACTCTAATGAAAGCTTTCGATAGGTCTAGCGCAACCGAGAAAGTTTCACCGAAACAGCTAAGAAAGGATGACCAAGAGTGCTTTTGAATCTTCCGATTAAAAAAAGATTTAGATAGACATGAAAGTAAAGCTTTAGGGCAGGAGTTTGAGGGATTGGAACGGTCACCCTTCTTAGGCAAAGGCTGTATGAAGGCGTACTTCCAGCTGGAAGGAAAGGCAGATGTTGACAGGCAGAGGCAAAAGTTTGACCAGGCAGGGTGACAGCACGGAAGCACAGTTTTGGGGGACAATAGGAGGCACTACATCAGGCCCATATGCCTTTTGAGGGTCGAGGCCAGAGAGGGCATAGAAAACATAATTCTTAAGGATCTTAATAACAGGCATAAAGGAGTCAGAGGGGGGATGAGTAGGAGGAATATGCCCAGAATCGTCTTACGTATCTTAAGAAGAAGCGCAGTGTGTAAGCAGCCTGCGTAATTGTAGGAGTCTATACTCTATAGGACTGAAGTCACTGAACCTCACTGTTGGAAGGTTTTGGAGGAAGTGAACTGAATTACGTCGCAGAGGGCAGCAGTAGCAGCAAAAAACCCGTCTGTTTCTCGTTTAATACACGTTAGCTACAGGACGCGGCCAGGAACTGGACGTGTCCATCACGCGCACTAATGCTTGTAGTGGTTTCTGATTGTCACCTGCAAATTTATTTCGTATAAGCAACCTATCACTCCTAATGGACCCCGACCAGTACAACTTCCATTTTATAATTACAATTAAATTACAAATTACCTCATCCTGTAATGAATTACAATTACAATTGCTTACTATAATTCCATTTTCAATTACAATTACAAAAAAACTGTAATTCATTACATTTTAATTAAATTACAATTACAATTACTCCAACCCTGCTTGCGGAAGTGCGGTCCCATTTTATTCTCTCCCAGTGCGGTACGCGGTGTGCGGTACTGCGGTAGCGGTAGTCAAAATAAAAAATACTTCAGTGCCTATCCTGGCTATCCAAACAAAGGAAACATGCATAAGATAAAAAAATAAAAAATTGGCCTGCACCACGGACGGGTCCGGGGTTTAAATGGCCGGCACCGCGCGGTTTAAAGAAGACTCGCAGTGTAGTAGTTTATTCTGTCTATTTAGTATTTAATTTTGAACAATAACTGAAAAGTCAGAATGATTGAGTCACTGATTCTGATGACTGATACCGATTGGCTAATTGAGTCCGATTCATTGTAAAAAAAAAAATATATATAGATATATATATATATATATATATATAGATATATATATATATATATATATATATATATATATATATATATATATGTGAGCATGCCGCGCTGCATATGTCGTCTTCGAGTTTTCAAAGTACCGCAAAAAGGTACCGCAGGATTTTTTAGTGCGGTCCGCGGTAGTGCGGTATTTTCAGAAATTTTGCGGTAGTGCGGTAATGCGGTACTTTTTTTGTGATGCGGTACTACCTCAATTCCGCACTAAGTACCGCACTTGCCCACCTTTGGCAAAAGCAACTTGGTGTCCTTTTATGACTCAAAAACTCAATATATCCACCCATCAACTCGACACAATCTTCCAAACACATATCCCCTTTTCTTCGAGAACACTCAGCTGTCTCCTTCTTCTACATCAAACATCCTCTGTCTATCCTTAACTCAAAATCTTAACTAGAAGCTATATATATCTTCTTTCGCTAAATAAGCTTCCTCGAGGTTGGGCGTTCTGTTTCGTCTCCGCACAGATGCTCTCCATATTCAGGAGCCTTGTCCGTCCTCGTATGGAGTTTGCATCTCATGCGTGTGTGTGTGTATATGTGTGTGGAGGGGGGGGGGGAGGGGGGGGGCTCCACACACAGCCTTATGAGGGACAGAGTGGAGTCTAAGGCTCTTCGTCTTATCAACTCTCTTTCTTTTACTAGCAATTTTCCCCCTCTTAAATTCCGCTGCATTGTTGCATCTCTTTCTATCTTCTATCGATATTTTCATGCCGATTACTCTTCTGAACTTGCTAACTGGATACCTTACCCCATCCCACGGCCCCGCTGCACACGACTATCTACTCTAGCTCATCCCTATAATGTCAAATCCCCTTGTGCAAGAGTAAACCAGCATCTTCATTCTTTTATCCCCTTCACTGATAAACACTGGAACAGCTTTCCTTCGTCTGTATTTCATCCTGCCTATGACAACCTCTTTCAAGAGGAGAGTGTTAAAACACCTGTCCACACGAAATTGACCCCTCTTTTGGCCACCCTTTACTTTTATTGTTTTTAGGAGCAGCAATTAGTGGGCTTTTTTTCCAACAATGTTGTTTGTTGCCCTTGACCTGCTTCCTTTTCTGTAAAAACAAAATTACTTCCAACTCCTGATAGTAGTCTCTTCCCACGCTGATGACTGCACACTCTCCCGCTCATATAATCGATAGGACAGTCACCGCAGATCTGAGGAAAATAACCAGCAACTGCGCCTGACCAGGGAGTGGAAAAATAAATGGCAGGCAGCGCAACTGGAATCACTGAGGAATCCCCAGGGGTCGATGACAAGAGCACAAGAAAGGTACTTTCCAGCAACGTACTTGCACAAGCCTCACTCTCCGTTTCCTTATTGTCTCATCAACACCAGATAATAGTTCAGCATGGTCTCTAAAGACATATCCTGTTTCTTTCCACACAACACTATATACACGCAACACACACACTTATTCCCAAAGAATTTCAAATTCAAAA
>NC_066509.1:18354597-18487097 GCF_024679095.1 Eriocheir sinensis
TTTATTTTGATACGAATTTACATTATTTTAAGTGTATTTTGTATACATTTTTTTTATACGTATTTACCTCATTTAATGAGTATTTTGTATATATATTTTTATAGAAATCTACATTATTTTATGTGTATTCGTATATATATTTTGAAACAAATTTACATTGTCTTATATGTATTTTGCATATCTATTTCAATACAAATTTACCTTATTGTATGTGTATTTTGTATATTTATTTTAATACATTTTTTTTATGTGTATATTTGTATATATATTCTTATAAAAAAAGGCGTTATTTATTGGGTATTTTGCTTCTTTATTTTCATACAAATTTACATTATTTTATTAATATTCTGTGTATTTATTTTGATACGATTTTACATTATTCTATTTGTGTTTTGTATATTTTCTATACATATATAGATATATAAATATATATATATAGAGATATAGATATAGATATATAAAGATATATAAATATATATAGATATATAGATATCGATATATATATAGATAGATAGATAGATAGATAGATAGATAGATAGATAGATAGATAGATAGATAGATAGATAGATAGATATAGATATAGATATTTTATACAAATTTATGTTATTTTAAGTGTATTTGTTTATGTATTTTTATTCAAATTTACTTTATATTACGTGTATTTTGTATATGTATTTCAACACAAATTTAGCTAATTTTATGTGTATTTTGTATATTTATATTCATACAAATTTAAAATATTTTTGTGTATTTTTGTATATATTTTTATATAATTTTAGGTTATTATATGAGTATTTTGTATAGCTATTTTCATACAAATACACATTCTTTAATTGATATTTTTTTTATTTATTTTGAAGCGAATTTACATTATTTCATGTGTATTTTGTATATATATTTTTATACGTATTAACATCATTTCATGTGTATTTTGTATATATACGTATTTACTTCATTTTATTTTATGTGTATTCTTATATATATTTTGAAACAAATTTACATTATTTTATATGTATTTTGCAAATCAATTTCAATACAAATTTACCTTATTGTATGTGCATTTTGTATATTTATTGTAATACAAATTTAAATATTTTATGTGTATTTTGGTATATATATTTTTTATAAAAAAAAGCGTTATTTAATGGATATTTTGCATCTTAATATAAACAGAATATCAATAAAATTATGTAAATTTGTATGAAAATAATGATGCAAAATACCCATATAATAACGCACATTTGTATAAAAATATATACAAAAATATATATAAAATAATTAAATTTATACAAAAATATACAAAATGCAAATACAATAAATTAAATTTGTATTGAAATAGATATGCAAAATGCACATCAATAATGTAAATTTGTATCAAAATATATATACGAATACTCATAAAATAGAGTAAATTTCAATGAAAATATACATACAAAATACATATATAATGATGTAAATATGTAAAAAAATATATATTCCAAATATACCTCAAATAATGTAAATTTGTATCAAAATAAATAAACAAAAATCCGAAAAAAGCGGATATTTGTAGGAAAATAAATATATAAAATATACATAAAATAACGAAAATTTATATATAAATATATACAAAAATACAATGTAAATTTGTTTCAAAATATTTATACGATTACACATAAAATAACGTAGATTTCTATAGAAATATATATATATATATACAAAATACACATGAAATGATGTAAATACGTATATATATATATATATATATATATATATATATATATATATATATATATATATATATATATATATATATATATATATATATATATATATATATATATATATATATATATATATATATATATATATATATATATATATATATATATATATATATATATATATATATTTATATATATATATATATATATATATATATATATATATATATATATATATATAAATATATATATATATAATATCATATATTAAAAATAATTAAACAAAGATGTATATAAGAAAAAATATTAATATAACCTAAATTAGAATAAAACTATATACAAAAAAAAATTAAATTTGTATGAAAATAAATATACAAAATACACATAAAATTAGATAAATTTCTATTGAAATACACATAAAAAAAACACATAAAATAATAATTATATTTGAATGATAATATATAAACAAATACACCTAAAATAACGTAAATTTCTATAAAATATATATTCAAAAAACACATTAAATAATGTAAAAATGTACACAAAAATATATACAAAACACAAATAAAATAATGTAAAATCGTATGACAATAAATACACAGAATATAAATAAAATAGTGTAAATTTGTATAAAAATTAAGATGCAAAATACCCATTAAATAGCGCATTTTTTATAAATATATATATACCAAAACACACAATACAAATTTACCTTATTGTAGTGCATTTTGTATATTATTTTTAATACAAATTTAATTATTTTATTGTATTTTTGTATATGTATATTTATAAAAATATGCTTTATTATATATGTATTTTGCGTGTATTTTGTATATCTATTTTCATACAAATTTAATTACTTTTGTGTATTTTTGGATATAGTTTTATATAAATTTACGTTATTTTATGTGGTTTTTGTTTAATTATATTTATACAAATACACATTCTTTCATTGGTATTTTGTTTATTTATTTTGATACGAATTTACATTATTTTATGTGTATTTTGTATACATTTTTTTTATACGTATTTACGTAATTTTATGTGTATTTTGTACATATATTTTTTTACAAATCTACGTTATTTTATGTGTATTCGTATATATATTTTGAAACAAATTTACATTGTTTTATATGTATTTTGCATATCTATTTTAATACAAATTTACCTTATTGTATGTGCATTTTGTTTATTTATTTTAATAAAAATTCAAATATTTTATGTGTATTTTGTTATATATATTTTTATAAAAAATGCGTTATTTTATGGATATTTTGCATCTTAATATTTATACAAATTTATATTATTTTATTAATATTCTGTGTATTTATTTTGATACGATTTTACATTGTTCTATTTGTGTTATATATATATATATATATATATATATATATATATATATATATATATATATACATATATATATATATATATATATATATATATATATATATATATATATATATATATATATATATATATATATATATATATATATATATATATATATATATATATATATATATTATTTATATATATATATATATATATCTTATTCAAATTTACGTTATTTTAAGTGTATTTGTTTATATATTTTTCTTTCAAATTTAATTATTGTTTTGTGTGTTTATACCTAGTTTTATGTGTATTTTGTATATTTATTTTCATTTGAATTTAAATTATTTTTTGTGTATTTTTGTATATAGTTTTATACAACTTTAGCTTATTTTATATGCATTTTATATATCTAATTTCATACAAATACACATTCTTTTATTGATATTTTGTTTATTTATTTTGACAAGAATTTACATTATTTAATGTGTATTTTGTATATATATTTTTATACGAATTTACGTCATTTCATGTGTATTTTGTATATAAATTTATATAGAAATCTACGTTATTTTATGTGTATTCGTATACATATTTTGTAACAAATTTATATTGTTTTATGTGTATTTTGCAAATTTTTTCAATACAAATTTACCTTATTGTATGTGCATTTTGTATATTAATTTTTATACAAATTCAATTATTGTATGTGTACTTTTGTATATGTGTTTTTTTTTAAATATGCTTTATTTTATGTAAATTTGCATAAAAATATATATACAAAACACACATTAAATAATGTACATGCGTATACAAATATGTATACAAAATACCAATGAAATAATCTAAACTCGTATCGAATTAAATTAACAAAATACCAAAAAAATAATGGAATTTTGGATGAAAATATATATAGAAAATACAGAGAAAATAACCTAAATACAAAAACAAATATACACATAAAATAGTTTAAAATTGAATGAAATAAATATACAAAATAAACATGAAATAAGGTAAATTTGTAATTAAATATATGTACAAAATTCACATAAAATAATATAAATTTGTATGAAAATACATATACAAATACACATAAAATAACATGAATTAGTATAAAAATACATATTCAAAATAAACATTAAATAATGTTTAAAAATATATATACAAAGTACATATAAAATAATGTAAATTCTTATCAAAATAAATCAACAAAATACCAATAAAATAATATATATTTGAATGAAAATAAATTTACAAAATACACATAACATAAGTAAAATTTGTATCAAAATATATGAAAAATACCCAGAAATAATTTGAATTTGTGTGAAAATAGATATACAAAAACTAGGTAAAACTAGGTAAAACTAGATAAATTTCTTTTGAAATATATATACAAAATACCCATAAGATATTGTAAATTATTTATGTGTCAAAATATATCAACAAATACACATAAAATAACGGAACGTAACGTAACGTAAATTTGTATAAAAATATATATACAAAATACACATTAAATATGGATAAAAATATATACAAAATACACGTAGAATAATGTCAAATCGTATCAACATAAATGAACAAATTATCAATAAAATAATGTAAATTTCTATGAAAATAAAGATACCAAATACCCATAAAATAAGCATATTTGTATAAAAATATATATACAAAAATACACATAAAATAATTAAATTTGTGTTAAAATAAATATACTAAATGCATATATTATAATGTAAATTTGTATTGAAATAGATATGCATAATAGACATCAAATAACGTAAATACGTATAAAAATATATATGCAAAATACACATAAAATAAGGTAAATTCGTATCAACTTCAATAAACCAAATTCCAATAAAAGAATATATATATGTAGGAAAATAAATATATATAATAATATATAAAATAATTAAAACTTGAATAAAATACAAAATACAAAAAAACAATTTAAATTTGTGAAAATAGATTTACAAAATCCACATAAAATTAGGTAAATTTGTATTGAAATACATATAAAAAATACACATAAAATAATGTAAATTTGTATGAAAATATATAAACAAATAGACATAAAGTAACGTATGTTTGTATAAAATATATATATATAAATGCACATATAAATAATATAAATATGTATAAATAAAATATATACAAAATACACATAGAACAATGTAAAATCGTATAAATAAATACACAGAATATCAATCAAATAAAGTAAATTTGTATGAAAATAAAGATGCAAAATACCCATTAAAAAAACATATTTAAAAAAACATATATACAAAATACACATCAAATAATTAAATTTACATTGAAATTAATATATACAAAATGTATATACAACACGGTAAATTTGTATTGAAATAGATATGCAAAATACACATAAAACAATGTAAATTTGTTTCAAAATATATACACGAATACAAATAAAATAACGTAAATTTCTATAAAAATATATTTACAAAATACATATAAAATGATGTAAATAGTATAAAAATATACATACCAAATACACCTAAAATAATGTACATTCGTTTCAAAATAAACAAACAAAACTCTGATTAAAGAACGTATATTTGTAGGAAAATAAATATACAAAATACACATAAAATAACGAAAACTCGTATAAAAATATATACAAAAAAAAACACAAAAATAACTTCAATTTGTATGAAAATAGATATACAAAATACACATATAATTAGTTAAATTTGTCTTTAAATACATGTACAAAATACACAAAAAATAATGTAAATTTGTATAAAATGAAAACAAATACACAGAAAATAACGTGCATTTGTATAAAATATATATACAAAATACACATAGAATAACGTAGAATCGTATCAAAATAAATACACAGAATATTAATAAAATAATGTAAATTTGTATGAAAATAAAGATGCAAAATCCCAATAAAATAAAGCATATTTTATAAAAATACATATACAAAAATGCACATAGAATAATTAAATTTGAGTTAAAATTAATATACAAAATGCAGATACAATAAGAAAAATTGGTATTGAAAAAATATGCAAAAAAAGTGTAAATTTGTTTAAAAATATATATACGAATACACATAAAATATCGTAGATTTCTATAGAAATATATATACAAAATACACATGAAAAGATGTAAATACGTATAAAAATATATATACAAAATACACATTAAATAATGTAAAATCGCGTCTAAATAAATAATCAAAAATCAATAAAAGAATGTGTATTTGTATGAAAATAGATATACAATATACACATAAAATAAAACTATAAACAAATATACACAAAAATATTTTAAATTTGTTTGAAAATAAATATACAAAATACACATAAAATTAGGTAAATTTGTATTGAAATACATTTACAAAATACACATAAAATAATGTAAATTTGAATGAAAATACATAAACAAATAACATAAATTTGTATAAAAAATATATACAAAATATACATTATGTAATGAAAATATGTATAAAAAAATATATACAAAACCCAAATAGAATAATGTAAAACCGTATCAAAATAAATACACAGAATATTTATAAAATAATGTAAATTTGTATGAAAATAAAGAAGCAAAATACCCATAAAATAACGCATTTTTTTTAAATATATATACCAAAATACATATAAAAACCTTTAGTTTGTATTAACATAAATATACAAAATTTACATACAATAATGTAAATTTATATTAAAATAGATATGCAAAATACATATAAAACAGTGTACATTTGTTTCAAAATATATATACGAATACACATAAAATAGCGTCGATTTCTATGAAAATATATATACAAAATACACATAAAATTAAGAAAATACGTATAAAAAAATGTATACAAAATACACATAAAATAATGTAAATTCGTATCAAAATAAATAAACAAAATACCAATAAAAGAATGTGTATTTCTATAAATATAAATATACAAAATACACATAAAATAACGTAAATTTATATAAGACTATATACAAAAATACACAAAAGTAGTTAAATTTGTATGAAAATAGATATACAAAATACACATAAAATAAGCTAAATTTGAATTGAAATATTTACATCAAATTTACATCAAATAATGTAAATTTGTATCAAAATATTTATACAAATACACATATAATAACGTAAATTTGTATAAAAACACATAAACAAAATACACATTAAATAATGTAAATACGTATAAAAAAATATGTAGAAAATACACATATAATCATGTAATTCGTATCAAAATAAATAAACAAAATACCAATAATATAATGTAATTTTGTATGAGAAAGCATATAATACATAAAATAACGCTATATTCTTTAAAATATATGTACAAAATGCACATAAAATAAACATTAAATAATGTAAATGCGTATAAAACATCTATACAAAATACCTTTGAAATAATCTAAATTCGTATCGAATTAAATTAAACAAAATAAAATATTTGGATGAAATATATAAAATACACATAAAATAACATGATTTTGTATAAAATTTGTATCAAAATATATAAAATACACACAAAATAATTTAAATTTGTTTGAAAATAATATACAAAATACACATAAATAAATAATTAGGCAAATTTTGAATATAAAATACAAAAACAAATACATAAATTTGTATGAAAATATATAAACATATACACATAAAACAACGTAAATTTTAATAAAATATACATACAAAATATACATTAAATGATGTAAATATGTGTATTTTGTATATATATTTTTATATATATTTACATTATTTAATGTATATTTTGTATATATATTTTTTCTAAATTTACGTTATTTCATATGTATTTGTTTATATATTTTCATACAAATTTACATTATTTTATGTGTATTTTGTATATGTATTTCAATACAAATCTGCCTAATTTTATGTGTATTTTGCATATCTATTTTCAAACATTTTTAAATTATTTTAGTGAATTTTTGTATATATTTTCTATTCAAATTTTAGTTATTTTATTTGTATTTTGTATATTTATTTTCCTACAAATATACATTTTTTATTGGAATTTGGTTTATTTATTTTGATACGAGTTTACATTATTTTATGTGTATTTTATATATATATTTCTCTACGTATTTACATTATTTTATGTGTATTTTGTATATATATTTTTAAAAAAATCTACATTATTTTATTGTGTGTATTCGTATTTATTTTGATACAAATTTTATACAAATTCATGTTATTTTATTTGTATTTGTATATATATTTTCATACAAATTTATATTATTTTATGTGTATTTTTACATATTTTTCATTACAAATTTACCTTATTTTATGATTATTTTGTATATTTATTTCATTCAATTTTAAATTATTTTATGTATATATTTGTATTTGTATTTAGGTAATTTTATGTGTATTTTCTATATATATTTTCATCCAAAATTATATTATTTTATTGGTATTTTCTTAATTTAACTCGATACGAATTTAGATTTTTTCATAGGTATATTGTATACATATTTTTATACTCATTTACATTATCTAATGTGTGTTTTGTAAATATATTTTTTATGCAAATTTACTTTATTTTATGTGCATTTTTGTACATATTTTTTTTTATACGTATTTACATTATTTAATGTGTATTTTGTTTATATATTTTTATACAAATTTACGTTATTAATGTGTATTTGTATAAATATTTTGATACAAATTTATATTGTTTTATGTATTTTGTATATATATTTCAATTCAAATTTAGCTTATTTTATGTGTATTTTGTATATCTATTTTCATACAAATTTAATTACTTTTGTGTATTTTTGTATATAGTTTTATATACATTTACGTTATTTTATGTGTATTTTGTATATTTATATTTATACAAATACACATTCTTTTATTAGTATTTTGTTTATTTATTTTGATACGAGTTTACATTATTTTATATGTATTTTGTATACATTTTTTTATACGTATTTACGTCATTTTATGTGTATTTTGTATATATATTTTTATAGAAATCTACGTTATTTTATGTGTATTCGTATATATATATATATATATATATATATATATATATATATATATATATATATATATATATATATATATATATATATATATATATATATATATATATATATATATATATATATATATATATATATATAATTTCATTCAAATTTACATTATTTTAAGTGTATTTTGTATATGTATTTCAATACAAATTTACCTAATTTTATGTGTATTTTGTATATTTATTTTCATAAAAATTTAAATTATTTTTGTGTTTTTTTGTATATACATATAGAGTAAATTTCTATGAAAATATATATTCAAAATACATAAAAAATTATGTAAATAAGTATAAAAATATATATATCAAATACACCTAAAAAAATGAAAATTCGTATCAAAATAAATGAACAAAATTCCGATAAAAGAACGTATATTTGTAGGAAAATAAATATACAAAATACACATAAAATTACGAAAATTTTGAGTAAAAGTATATACAAAAAAACAAAAAAATAAATTTCAATTTGTATTTTTTTTTTTTTACAGCAAAGGAGACAGTTCAAGGGCACACAAAAAGCAAACATTAATAAAAAAAAAAAAAGCCCGCTACTCACTGCTCCTAAAAAGAATCCAAAGAGGTGACCGAAAGATAGGTCAGTTTCGGGAGGAGAGGTGTCCTGATACCCTCCTCTTGAAAGAGTTTAAGTCGTAGGCAGGAGGAAATACAGATGAAGGAAGATTGTTCCAGAGTTTACCAGCGTGAGGGATGAAAGAGTGAAGATGCTGGTTAACTCTTGCATAAGGGGTTTGGACAGTATAGGGATGAGCATGAGTAGAAAGTCGAGTGCAGCGGGGCCGCGGGAGGGGGGGAGGCATGCAGTTAGCAAGCTCCGAAGAGCAGTCAGCGTGGAAATATCGATAGAAGATAGAAAGAGAGGCAACATTGCGGCGGAATTTAAGAGGTAGAAGACTATCAGTATGAGGAGGAGAGCTGATGAGACGAAGAGCCTTAGCCTCAACTCTGTCCAGAAGAGCTGTGTGAGTGGAGCCCCCCCACACATGAGATGCATACTCCATACGAGGGCGGACAAGGCCCCTGTATATGGACAGCAACTGTGCAGGGGAGAAGAACTGGCGGAGACGGTACAGAACGCCCAGCCTCGAGGAAGCTGATTTAGTAAGAGATGAGATATGAAGTTTCCAGTTGAGATTTTGAGTTAAGGATAGACCGAGAATGTTTAGTGTTGAGGAAGGTGATAGCTGGGTGTTGTCAAAGAATAGGGGATAGTTGTTTGGAAGATTGTGTCGAGTGGATAGGTGGAGAAACTGTGTTTTTGAGGCGTTGAAGGACACCAGGTTCTTCTTGCCCCAATCGGAAATAATAGTAAGGTCTGAGGCTAAGCGTTCTGCAGTTTCCAGCCTTGAGTCGTTAAGTTCCTGAAGGGTGGGTCTTCTATTAAAAGAAGTTGAATAATGCAGAGTGGAATCATCGGAGTAGGAATGGATAGGACAGTTCGTTTTGGAAAGAAGATCATCAATGAACAACAGAAAAAGAGTGGGAGATAGGACAGAACCCTGTGGGACACCACTGTTAATAGATTTAGGGGAAGAACAGTGACCGTCTACCATGGCAGAAATAGAACGGTCAGAAAGGAAACTGGAGATAAAGGTACAGAGAGAAGGATAGAAACCGTAGGAGGGTAGTTTTGAAAGCAAAGATTTGTGCCAGACCCTATCAAAAGCTTTTGATATGTCCAGCGCAATAGCAAAAGTTTCACCGAAACGGCTAAGAGAGGATGACCAAGAGTCAGTTAAGAAGGCTAGGAGATCACCAGTAGAACGCCCCTTGCGGAACCCATACTGGCGATCAGATAGAAGGTCAGAAGTGGAAAGGTGCTTTTGAATCTTCCGGTTAAGGATTGATTCAAAAGCTTTAGATAGACAAGAAAGTAAAGCAATAGGACGGTAGTTTGAGGGATTGGAGCTGTCACCCTTCTAAGGTACAGGCTGTATGAAGGCATACTTCCAGCAAGAAGGAAAGGTAGATGTTGACAGGCAGAAAAATAGATATACAAAATACACATATAATTAGTTAAATTTGTATTTAAATACATGTACAAAACACACATAAAATAATGTAAATTTGTATGAAATGAAAACAAATTCACATAAAATAACGTACATTTGTATAAAATAGATATACAAAATATACATAGAATAATGTAAAATCGTATCAAAATAAATACACAGAATATCAATAAAATAATGTAATTTTGTATGAAAATAAAGATGCAAAATACCCATAAAATAAAGCATATTTTTTTAAAAATACATATACAAGAATACACATAGAATAATTGAATTTGTATTAAAATTAATATACAAAATGCATGTACCATAAGGGAAATTTGTATTGAAAAAATATACAAAATGCACATAAAATAATGTATATTTGTTTCAAAATATATATACGAATACACATAAAATAACGTATATTTCTATAGAATTATATATACAAAATACACATGAAATGACGTCAATACGTATAAAAATATATATACACAATACACATTAAATAATGTAAATTCGCATCAAAATAAATAAACAAAATATCAATAAAAGAATGTGTATTTGTATGAAAATAGATATACAAAATACACATAAAATATTGTAAATTTGTATAAAACTCTATTAAAAAAAAAATAATAATAATTTAAATTTGTATAAAAATATATATACAAAATACACATAAAACTAGTTAAATTTCTATTGAAATACATATACAAAATACACATAAAATAATGTAAATTTGAATGAAAATATATAAACAAATGCACTTAAAATAACGTAAATTGGTATGAAATATATATATATAGAAAATACACATTAAATAATGTAAATATGTATAAAAAAATATATACAAAACACAAATAGAATAATGTAAAATAGTATCAAAATAAATACACAGAATATTAATAAAATAATGTAAATTTGTATGAAAATAAAGATGCAAAATACCCATAAAACAACGCATTTTTTATGAAAATATATATACCAAAATAAAAATAAAATATTTAAATTTTTATTAAAATAAATATAAAAAATTAAAATAAAATAATTTAAATTTTTATTTAAATATATATTAAAAATAAATATAAAACAATGTAAATTTGTTTCAAAATATATATACGAATACACATAAAATAACGTAGATTTCTATAAAAATATATATACAAAATACACATAAAATGAAGTAAATACGTATAAGAAAATGTATACAAAATACACATAAAATAAGGTAAATTCGTATCAAAATAAATAAACTAAATGCCAATAAAAGAATGTTTACTTGTATAAATATAAATATTCAAAATACATAAAATAACGTAAATTGTATAAAACTATATACAAAATAAACAAAAATAATTAAATTTGTATGAAAATAGATATACAAAAGACACATAAAACAAGCTAAATTTGAATTGAAATAAATATAGAAAATACATAAAATAATGTAAATTTGTATCAAAATATATATTCAAATACACATATATTAAAATTAATATACAAAATGCGTATATAATAAGGTAAATTTGTATTGAAAAATATGCAACATACACGTTTACTCATACAAATTTATATTATTTTATTGGTATTTTGTTTATTTATTTTGATACGAATTACATGATTATATGTGTATTTTGTACATATTTCTTTATACGTATTTACATTATTTAATGTGTATTTTGTTTATATATTTTCATACAAATTTACGTTATTATATGTGTATTTGTATAAATATTTTGATAGAAATTTACTTTATTTCATGTATTTTGTATATATATTTCAATTCAAATTTAGCTTATTTTGTGTGTATTTTGTATATATTTTCATACAAATTTAATTACTTCTGTGTATTTTTGTATATAGTTTTATATAAATTTACGTTATTTTATGTGTATTTTGTATATTTATATTTATACAAATACACATTCTTTTATTGGTATTTTATTTATTTATTTTGATACGAATTTACATTATTTTATGTCTATTTTGTATACATTTTTTTATACGTATTTACTTCATTTTATGTGTATTTTGAATACATATTTATATAGAAATCTACGTTATTTTATATGTATTCGTATATATATTTTGAAACAAATTTACATTGTTTTATATGTATTTTGCATATCTATTTCAATACAAATCTATTGTATGTGTTTTTTGTATATTTATTTTAATACAAATTTAATTTTTTTATGTGTATTTTGGTATATATATATATTTTTATAAACGCGTTATTTTATGGGTATTTTGCTTCTTTATTTTCATACAAATTTACATTATTTTATTAATATACTGTGTATTTATTTTGATACGATTTTACATTATTCTATTTGTGTTTTGTACATATTTTTTTATACAAATTTACGTTATTTTAAGTGTATTTGTTTATGTATTTTCATTCAAATTTACATTATTTTATATGTATTTTGTGTATGTTTTTCAATACAAATTTACCTAATTTTATGTGTATTTTGTATATTTATTTTCATACAAATTTAAAATATTTTTGTTTATTTTTGTATATAGTTTGATACAAATTTAGGTTATTTTATGTGTATTTTGCATATCTATTTTCATACAAATACACATTCTTTTATTGATATTTTGTTTATTTATTTTGACGCGAATTTTATGTGAATTTGTTTTCATTTCATACAAATTTACATTATTTTATGTGTATTTTGTACATGTATTTAAATACAAATTTAGCTAATTATATGTATATTTTGAATATCTATTTTCATACAAATTGAAATTTATTTTTTTGTTTTTTTGTATATATTTTTATTCAAAATTCCGTAATCTTAGAAAAATATATATACCAAAATACACATAAAATATTTAAATTTGCATTGAAATAAATATACAAAATGCACATACAATAAGGTAAATTTGTATTGAAAGAGATATGCAAAAATATATATAAAACAATGTAAATTTGTATCAAAATATATATAAGAATACAAATAAAAAAACGTAGATTTCTATAAATATATATATACAAAATACACATAAAATTAAGTAAATACGTATAAAAATATGTATACAAAATACACATAAAATAATGTAAATTCGAGTTAAAATAAATAAACAAAATACCAATAAAAGAATGTGTATTTGGATCAATATAAATATAGAAAATACACATACAAAATAAACATAAAATTAGGTAGATTTGTAAAAAAATATATGTACAAAATACACATAAAATAATGTAAATTTATATAAAAATATATATACAAATACACATAAAATACCATGAATTTGTATAAAAATATATATTCAAAATAAATATTAAATAATGTAAAAGCGTATAAAAATATATATACAAAGTACATATAAAATAATGTAAATTCGTATCAATATCAATCAACAAAACACCAATAAAATAATATATATTTGAATGAAAATAAATTTACAAAATACACATAACATAACTAAAATTTGTATTAAAATATATACAAAAATACGTAGAAATAGTTTGAGTTTGTATGAAAATAGATATACAAAATACACATAAATCTAGGTAAATTTCTTTTGATATGTATATACAAAATACCCATAAAATATTGTAAATTTGTGTCACAATATATAAACAAATACACTAAAATAACGTAAATTTCTATGAATAATATATACAAAATACACA
Organism: Eriocheir sinensis; assembly: GCF_024679095.1. Taxonomy (NCBI): domain Eukaryota; kingdom Metazoa; phylum Arthropoda; class Malacostraca; order Decapoda; family Varunidae; genus Eriocheir; species Eriocheir sinensis. Next base: position 18,369,352 of record NC_066509.1, read on the forward strand.
TAGAATAATGTCAATTCGTATCAAAATGAATGAGCAGAATATCAATAAAATAAAGTAAATTTGTATGAAAATAAAGATGCAAAATACCCAAAAAATAAAGCATATGTTTATAAAAATACAGATGCAAAAATACACATCGAATAATTAAATTTGCATTAAAATTAATATACAAAATGCGTATATAATAAGGAAAATTTGTATTGAAAAAATATGCAACATACACGTTTACTCATACAAATTTATATTATTTTATTGGTATTTTGTTTATTTATTTTGATACGAATTACATGATTATATGTGTATTTTGTACATATTTTTTTGTACGTATTTATATTATTTAATGTGTATTTTGTGTATATATTTTCAAACAAATTTACGTTATTATATGTGTATTTGTATAAATATTTTGATACAAATTTACTTTATTTCATGTATTTTGTATATATATTTCAATTCAAATTTAGCTTATTTTGTGTGTATTTTGTATATATTTTCATACAAATTTAATTACTTCTGTGTACTTTTGTATATAGTTTTATATAAATTTACGTTATTTTATGTGTATTTTGTATATTTATATTTATACAAATACACACTCTTTTATTGGTATTTTGTTTATTTATTTTGATACGAATTTACATTATTTTATGTGTTTCTTGTTTACATTTTTTTATACGTATTTAATTCATTTTATGTGTATTTTGTATATATTTTTTTTATAGAAATCTACGTTATTTTATGTGTATTCGTATATATATTTTGAAACAAATTTACATTGTTTTATATGTATTTTGCATATCTATTTCAATACAAATTTACCTTATTGTATGTGTTTTTTGTATATTTATTTTAATACAAATTTAATTTTTTGATGTGTATTTTGGTATATATATTTTTATAAATAAAAAAAATGCTTTAATTTATGGGTATTTTGCTTCTTTATTTTCATACAAATGTACATTATTTTATTAATATTCTGTGTATTTATTTTGATACGATTTTACATTATTCTATTTGTGTTTTGTACATATTTTTTTATACAAATTTACGTTATTTTAAGTGTATTTGTTTATGTATTTTCATTCAAATTTACATTATTTTATGTGTATTTTGTGTATGTATTTCAATACAAATTTACCTAATTTTATGTGTATTTTGTATATTTATTTTCATACAAATTTAAAATATTTTTGTGTATTTTTGTATATAGTTTGATGCAAATTTAGGTTATCTTATGTGTATTTTGTATATCTATTTTCACACAAATACACGTTCTTTAATTGATATTTTATTTATTTATTTTTACGCGAATTTACATTATTTAATGTGTATTTTGTATATATATTTTAATACGTATTTACATCATTTCATGTGTATTTTGTATAGTTTTAAACAAATTTATATTATTTAATGTGTAATTTGTATATATATATTTATACAAATACACATTCTTTTATTGGTATTTTGTTTATTTATTTTGATACTAATTTACATTATTTTATGTGTATTTTGTATACATTTTTTATACGTATTTACTGAATTTTATGTGTATTTTGTATATATATTTTTATAGAAATCTACCTTATTTCATGTGTATTCGTATATATATTTTGAAACAAATTTACATTGTTTATATGTATTTTGCATATCTATTTTTGTGTATTCTGTATTTATTTCTGTTATACATAGAATAATGTAAAATCGTATCAAAATAGGTACAGAGAATATCAATAAAAAAAATTAAATTTGTATGAAAATAAAGATGCAAAATATCCATAAGATAAAGCATTTTTTTTTAAATACATATACAAAAATACACATAGAATAATTAAATTTAAATTAAAATTAATATACAAAATGCACACATACAAAAAGGTAAATTTGTATTGAAAAAAAAACGTAAAATACAAATAAAACTGTGTAAATTTGTTTCAAAATATATATACGAATACTCATAAAATAACGTAGGTTTCTATAGAAATATATATACAAAATACACATGAAATTATGTAAATACGTATAAAAAAAAAAATATATATATATATATATATATATATATATATATATATATATATATATATATATATATATATATATATATATATATATATATATATATATATATATATATATATATATATATATATATAATACATATTAAGTAATGTAAATTCGTGACAAAATAAATAAACAAAATATCATGAAAAGGATGTGTATTTGTATGAAAATAAATAATAGATAATAAATTTGTATGTAATATATATGCAAGATACACATTAAATAATGTAAATATGTATAAAAAAAATATATACAAAAAACAAATAGAATAATGTAAAATCGTATCAAAATAAATACTCCGAATATTAATAAAATAATGTAAATTTGTATGAAAATAAAGATGCAAAATTCCCATAAAATAGCGCATTTCTTATAAAAATATATATACCAAAATACACATAAAATATTTAAAAATGTATTGAAATATATATACAAAATACACATACAATAAGGTAAATTTGTATTGAAAGAGCTATGCAAAAATAGATATAAAACAATGTAAATTTGTTTCAAAATATATATACGAATACACATAAAATAACGTAGATTTCTATAAAAATATATATACAAAATACACATAAAATTAGGTAAATACGTATAAAAAAATGTATACTAAATAAACATAAAATAATGTAAATTCGAATCAAAATAAATTAACAAAGTACCAATAAAAGAATGTGTATTTGTATAAATATAAATATACAAAATACACATACAAAATAAACATAAAATAAGGTAAATTTGCAGTGAAATATATATACAAAATACACATAAAATAATGAAAATTTATATAAAAATATATTTACAAATACACATAAAATACCATGACTTTGTTTAAAAATATATATTCAAAATAGATATTAATTAATGTAAATGCGTAAAAAATATATATATACAAAGTACATATAAAATAATGTAAATTCGTATCAATATAAATCAACATAATACCAATAAAATGATATATATTTGAATGAAAATAAATCTACAAAATACACATAACATAACACTTAAAATAACGTTAATTTGTATAAAATATTTATATATATATATATATATATATATATATATATATATATATATATATATATATATATATATATATATATATATATATATATATATATATATATATATATATATAAATACACATTAAATAATGAAAATATGTATAAAAAAATATATACAAAACACAAATAGTGTAATATAAAATCGTATCAAAATATATGCACAGAATATTAATAAAATAATGTACATTTGTATGAAAACTAAGATGCAAAAAAACTATAAAATAACGCATTTCTTATAAAAATATATATACCAAAATACACATAAAATATTAAAATTTGTATTGAAATAAATATACAAAATGCACATACAATAAGGTAAGCTTCTGTTGAAAGAGATATGCAAAAATACATATAAAAAATTGTAAATTTGTTTCAAAATATATATGCGAATACACATAAAATAACGTATATTTCTATAAAAATATATATACAAAATTCACATAAAATTAGGTAAACACGTATAAAAAAATGTAAACAAAATACACATAAAATAATATAAATTCGAAACAAAATAAATAAACAAAATACCAATAAAAGAATTTGTATTTGTTCTGTGTATTTTTGTATATAGTTTTATACAAATTTACGATATTTTATGTGTATTTTGTATATATATATTTATACAAATACACATTCTTTTACTGGTATTTTGTTTATTTATTTTGATACGATTTTTATGTGTATTTTGTATTCATTTTTTTATACGTATTTACTTCATTATATGTGTATTTTGTATATATTTTTATAGAAATTAACGTTATTTTATGTGTATTCGTATATATATTTTGAAACAAATTTACATTATTTTATATGTATTTTGCATATATTTGGGTAGGCGGTGGCCGAGCTGGTAGCGTACTGGACCCACATTCGCCGCGTGATGGACGTCGCGGGTTCGAATCCCCACGCTACCACTCGGATTTTTCAGTCACCGCCGAGTGGCTTAAAACTACCTACATGTTGTCCTAAAGACCACCCATCAACCCGGACTCTAGAGGAAGCCGTCCAAGCGAATCAAGAACGAGTTCCGGGGGGCAGCATGAGCCAATGCAAGATGGCGCCATTATAAACACTCGCCTGCGCCAGAACGGGCTGGGCCGACCATCAGGCCCCACCTGGAAGAAGCCTTGGGCCGACCATCACGCCCTACCGGGAAGATGCCTACCGGCGCAACAGGCAACGACTTAAAAAATCTATTTCAATACAAATTTACCTTACAGTATGTGCATTTTTTATATTTATTTTAATACAAATTTTAATATTTTATGTGTATTTTGGTATATATATTTTTATAAAAAATGCGTTATTTTATGGCTATTTTGCATCTTTATTTTCACACAAATTAACATTATTTAATTAATTTTGTGTATTTATTTTGATACGATTTTACATTATTCTATTTGTGTTTTGTATATATTTTTTTATACATATTTACATTATTTAATTAGTATTTTGTATATATATTTGATACAAATTTACGTTATTTTAAGTGTATATGTTTATATATTTTCATTCATATTTCCATTATTTTATGTGTATTTTGTATATGTATTTCAATACAAATTTACCTAATTTTATGTGTATTTTGTATATTTATTTTCATACAAATTTAAATTATTTTTGTGTATTTTTGTATATAGTTTTATACAAACTTAGGTTATTTTATGAGTATTTTGTATATCTATTTTCATACAAATACAAATTCTTTTATTGATATTTTGTTTATTTATTTTGACGAGAATTTAAATTATTTAATGTGTATTTTGTATATATATATATAATTTTATACGTATTTACATCATTTCATGTGTATTTTGTATATATATTTCTAAAGAAATCTACGTTATTTTATGTGTATTCGTATATAGATTTTTAAACAAATTTACGCTTTAATGTGCATTTTGTATATTTTTTCAATACAAATTTACCTTATTGTACGTGCATTTTGTATATTAATTTTAATACAAATTTAATTATTCTATGTGTATTTTTGTATATGTATTTTTTAAAAAATATGCTTTATTTTATGGGTATTTTGCATCTTTATTTTCATACAAAATTACATTATTTTATTGATATTCTGTGTATTTATTTCGATACGATTTTACATTATTCTATGTGTATTTTTTATATATTTTTTTAATTTAATTTAGATTATTTTATGTGTATATTGTATATCTATTTATTTTAATACAAAATCAAATATTTTATGTTTTTTCTTATATATATTTTTATAAAAAAAAGCGTTATTTTATGGGTATTTTGCATCTTACTTTTCATACAAATTTACATTATTTTATTAATATTTTATGTATTTATTTTGATACGATTTTACATTATTTTATTTGTGTTTTGTATATATTTTTTTATACATATTTACATTATTTAATGTGTTTTTTGTATATATATTTGATACAAATTTACGTTATTTTAAGTCTATATGTTTATATATTTTCATTCAAATTTACATTATTTTATGTGTATTTTGTATATGTATTTCAATACAAATTTACCTAATTTTATATGTTTTTTGTATATTTATTTTCATACAAGTTTAAATTATTTTTGTGTTTTTTGTTTATAGGGTTATACAAATTTAGGTTATTTTATGTGTATTTTGTATATCTATTTTCATACAAATACACATTCTTTTCATGATATTTTGTTTATTTATTTTGACACGAATTAACATTATTTAATGTGTATTTTGTATATATATATTTTTATACGTATTTTATATTATTTCAAGTGTATTTTGTATATATATTTCTATAGAAATCTGCGTTATTTTATGTGTATTCGTATATATATTTTGAAACAAATTTACATTGTTTTATGTGTATTTTGCATATTTTTTCAATACAAATTTACCTTATTGTATGTGCATTTTGTATATTAATTTTAATACAAATTTGATTAATCTATGTGTATTTTTGTATATGTATTTTTATAAAAATATGCTTTATTTTATGGGTATTTTGCATCTTTATTTTCATACAAATTTACATTATTTTATTGATATTCTGTGTATTTATTTTAATAAGATTTTACATTATTCTATGTGTATTTTGTATATATATTTTATATAAAATGTATTTGTTTTCATTTCATACAAATCTACATTATTTTATGTATTTTTTGTACATGTATACACATAAAATATTTAAATTTGTATTGAAATAAATGTACAAAATGCACATACAATAAGGTAAACTTCTATTGAAAGTGATATGCAAAAATACATATAAAACAATGTAAATTTGTTTCAAAATATATATACGAATACACATAAATTAACGTAGAATTCTATAAAAATATATATACAAAATACACATAAAATTAAGTAAATACGTATAAAAAAATGGAAACAAAATACACATAAAGTAATGTAAACTCGAAACAAAATAAATAAACAAAATACCAATAAAAGAATGTGTATTTGTATAAATATAAATGTACAAAATACACATACAAATACACATAAAATGGTGCAGATTTATATGAAAATATATATACAAATACACATAAAAAAAACATGAATTTCTATGAAATTATATATTCAAAAAAAATATCAAATAATGTAAATGCGTATAAAAATATATATACAAAGTACATATAAAATAATGTAAATTCGTATCAATATAAATCAACAAAATACCAATAAAATAGTATAAGTTTGAATGAAAATAGATTTACAAAATACACATAAAATAACTAAAATTTGTATTGAAATATCTACAAAAATACATAAAAATAATTTGAGTTTGTATGAAAATAGATATTCAAAATACATATAAAACTAGGTAAATTTCTTTTGAAATATATATACAAAATACCCATAAAATATTGTAAATTTGTGTCAAAATATATAAACAAATACACATAAAATAACTTAAAATAACGTAAATATGTATCAAATATATATACAAAAAACACATTAAATAATGTAAATATGTATAAAAAAAATATATACAAAACATAAATAAAATAATGTAAAATCGTATCAAAATAAATACAGAAAATATTAATAAAATAATGTAAATTTGTATGAAAATTAAGATGCAAAATACGCATAAAATAACACATTTTTTTAAAAAATATATATACGAAAAAACATAAAATATTTGATTTTGTATTAAAATAAATAGATATACATTCTTTTATTGGTATTTTGTTTATTTATTTTGTTTCGAATTTACATTATTTCAAATGTATTTTGTTTACATTTTTTTATACGTATTTACTTAATTTTATGTGTATTTTGTATATATATTTTTATAGAAATCTACGTTATTTTATGTGTATTCGCATATATATTTTGAAAATAAATTTTTATTGTTTTATATGTATTTTTGCATATCTCTTTCAATAGAAGTTTACCTTATTGTATGTGCATTTTGTATTTTTATTTCAATACAAATTTAAATATTTTATGTGTATTTTGGAATATATATTTTTATAAGAAATGCGCTATTTGATGGGAATTTTTTTTTTTTTTTTTCATACAAATTTACATTTATTTATAAATATTATTTGTTTTATTTTTTGATACGATGTTACATTATTTTTTTTTTTTTTTTATATATTTTTTTTTATATAAATAATGTAAATATGTATAAAATATATATACAAAAACACAGAATAGAATGTAAAATCGTATCAAAATAAATACACCGAATATTAATAAAATAATGTAAATTTGTATGAAAATAAAGATGCAAAATTCCCATCAAATAGCGCATTTCTTATAAAAATATATATTGCAAAATACACATAAAATATTTAAATAGATCTTGCATGTATATTACATACAAATTTATTATATATTATTTATTTTCATACAAATACACATTCTTTTCATAATATTTTGTTTATTTATTTTGTCACGAATTTACATTACTTAATATGTATTTTATATATATATTTTTATACTTATTTACATAATTTCATGTGTATTTTGTATATATATTTCTATAGAAATCTACGTTATTTTATGTGTATTCGTATATATATTTTTAAACAAATTTACACTGTTTTATTTGTATTTTGCGTTTTTTTCAATACAAATTTACCTTATTGTATGTGTTCATTTTGTATATTAATTTTAATACAAATTAAATTATTCTATGTGTATTTTTGTATATGTATTTTTAAAAAAAAATATGCTTTATCTTATGGGTATTTTGCATCTTTATTTTCATACAAATTTAAATTATTTTATTGATATTCGGTGTACTTATTTTGATACGATTTTACATTATTCTATGTATTACAAAAATAAATACAGAATACACAAAAATAGATATGCAAAATACATAAAAACAATGTAAATTTGTTTCAAAATATATATACGAATACACATGAAATAAGGTAGATTTCTATAAAAATATATATACAAAATACACATAAAACTAAGTAAATACGTATAAAAAATGTATACAAAATACACATAAAATAATGTAAATTAGTATCAAAATAAATAAACAAAATACCAATAAAAGAATGTGTATTTTATAAATCTATATATACAAAATACACATTAAATAATATAAATTTGTTTAAAACTATACAAAATACACATGAAATGATGTACATACGTATAAAAATATATATACAAAATACACATTAAATAATGTAAATTCGCGTCAAAATAAATAAACAGAATATCAGTAAAAGAATGTGTATTTGTATGAAAATAGATATACAAAATACACATAAAATAACCTAAATTTGTATCAAACTATATACAAAAATACACAAAAATATTTTAAATTTGTATGAATATAAATATACAAAATACACATAAAATTAGGTAAATGTGTAATGAAATACATACACAAAATACACATAAAATAATGTAAATTTGAATGAAAATACATAAACAAATACACTTAAAATAACGTAAATTTGTATAAAAAAAATATGTACAAAACACAAATAGAATAATGAAAAATCGTATCAAAATAAATACACAGAATATTAATAAAATAATGTAAATTTGTATGAAAATAAAGAAGCAAAATACCCATAAAATAACGCATTTTTTTTATTTATAAAAATACATATACCAAAATACACATCAAAAAATTAAATTTTTATTAAAATAAATATACAAAAAACACATACAATAAGGTAAATTTGTATTGAAATAGATATGCAAAATACAAATAAAACAATGTAAATTTGTTTCAAAATATATATACGAATACACATAAAATAACGTAGATTTCTATAAAAATATATATACAAAATACACATAAAATGAAGTAAATACGTAAAAAAAAATGGATACAAAATACACATAAAATAATGTAAATTCGTATCAAAATAAATAATGAAAATACCAATAAAAGAATGTGTATTTGTATGAATATATATATATATATATATATATATATATATATATATATATAAATATATATATATATATATATATATATACAAAATACACATAAAATAACGTAAATTTATATAAAACTATATACAAAAATACACAGAAGTAATTAAATTTGTATGAAAATATATACAAAATACACACGAAATAAGCTAAATTTGAATTGAAATATATATACAAAATACATGAAATAAAGTAAATTTGTATCAAAATATTTATACAAATACACATATAATAAAGTAAATTTGTATGAAAATATATAAACAAAATACACATTAAATAATGTAAATACGTATAAAAAAAATATGTACAAAATACACATAATCATGTAATTCGTATCAAAATAAATAAACAAAATACCAATAAAATAATATAAATTTGTATGAGTAAACGTGTATGTTGCATATTTTTTCAATAGAAATTTACTTTATTTTTTACGCATTTTGTATATTAATTTTAATACAAACTTAATTATTCGATGTGTATTTTTGTATCTGTATTTTTATAAACATATGCTTTATTTTTGGGGTATTTTGCATCTTTATTTTCATACAAATTTACATTATTTTATTGATATTCTGCTCATTCATTTTGATACGAATTGACATTATTCTATATGTATTTTGTATATATTTTTCATACAAATTTACGTTATTTTATGTTTAAAAATATGTGCAAAATACACATATAATCATGTAATTCGTATCAAAATAAATAAACAAAATACCAATAAAATAATATAAATTTGTATGAGTAAACGTGTATGTTGCATATTTTTTCAATACAAATTTACCTTATTATATACGCATTTTGTGTATTACTTTTAATATATGTGTATTTGAATATATATTTTGATACAAATTTACATTATTTTATGTATTTTCTATATTTATTTCAACTCAAATTTATCTTATTTTATGTGTCTTTTTTATATCTATTTTCATACAAATTTAATTGTTTTGTTTATTTTTGTATACAGTTTTATACAATTTTACGTTATTTTATGTGTATTTTGTATATATATATTTATACAAGTAAACATTCTTTTATTGGCATTTAGTTTATTTATTTTGATACGAGTTTACATTATTTTATGTGGATTTTGTATACATTTTCTTATACGTATTTACTTCATTTTATGTGTATTTTGTATATATATTTTTATAGAAATCTACGTTATTTTATGTGTATTCGTATATATATTTTGAAACAAATTTACATTGTTTTATATGTATTTTGCATATCTATTTCAATACAAATTTACCTTATTGAATGTGCATTTTGTATATTTATTGTAATACAAATTTAAATATTTTATGTGTATTTTGGTATATATATTTTTATAAAAAATGCGTTGTTTTATGGGTATTTTGCATCTTTATTTTCATACAAATTTACATTATTTTAATAATATTCTGTGTATTTATTTTGATACTATTTTACATCATTCTATTTGTGTTTTGTATATATTTTTTTATACATATTTACATTATTTAATGTGTATTTTCTATATATATTTCATACAAATTTACGTTATTTTAAGTGTATTTGTTTACATATTTTCATTCAAATTTACATTATTTTATGTGTATTTTGTATATGTATTTCAATAGAAATTTAACTAATTCTATGCGTATTTTGTATATATATTTTTATACAAATTTAAATTATTTTTGTGTATTTTTTAATAGAGTTTTATACAAATTTACAATATTTTATGTGTATTTTGTATATCTATTTTCATACAAATAAACATTCTTTTATTGATATTTTGTTTATTTATTTTGATGCGAATTTACATTATTTAATATGTATTGTGTATATATATTTTTATACGTATTTACGTCATTTCATGTGTATTTTGTATATATATTTCTATAGAAATATATGTTATTTTATGTGTATTCGTATATATATTTTGAAACATATATACATTGTTTTATGTGCATTTTGTATATTTTTTCAATACAAATTTCCCTTATTGTACGTGCATTTTGTATATTAATTTTAATACAAATTCAATTATTCTATGTGTATTCTTGTATATGTATTTTTAAAAAAATATGCTTTATTTTATGGGTATTTTGCATCTTTATTTTCATACAAAATTACATTATTTTATTGATATTCTGTGTATTTATTTTGATACGATTTTACATAATTTTATGTATATTTTGTATATCTATTTTATACAAATGTACGTTATTTTATGTGAATTTGTTTTCATTTTATACAAATTTACATTATTTTATGTGTATTTTGTACATGTATTTAAATACAAATTTAACTAATTATATGTGTATTTTGTATATCTATTTTAATACAAATCGAAATTTATTTTTTGTTTTTTTTGTATATACTTTTATTCAAATTTTCGTAATTTTATGTGTATTTTGTATATTTATTTTCCTACAATTATTCGTTCTTTTATCGGAATTTTTTTTATTTATTTTGATACGAGTTTTCATTTTTTTTAGGTGTATTTGATATATATATTTTTATACTTACTTACATAATCTTATATGTATTTTGAATATATATTTTCATAGAAATTTACTCTATATGTATATACAAAAAAACACAAAAATAAATTAAATTTGTATGAAAATAAATATACAAAATACACATAAAATTAGGTAAATTTGTATTAAAATACATATACAAAATACACTTAAAATAATGTAAATTTGAATGAAATTCTATAAACAAATACACTTAAAATGACGTTAATTTGTATAAAATATATATAAAAAATACACATTAAATAAGGAAAATATGTATAAAAAAAATATATACAAAACACAAATAGTATAATATAAAATCGTATCAAAATATATACACAGAATATTAATAAAATAATGTACATTTGTATGAAAACTAAGATGCAAAATACCTATAAAATAACGCATTTTTTATAAAATTATATATACCAAAATACACATAAAATATTTGAATTTGTATTAAAATAAATATACAAAATGCACATACAATAAGGTAGATTTGTATTGAGATAGATATGCAAAAAACATATAAAACAATGTAAATTTGTTTCAAAATATATATACGAATACACATAAAATAACCTATATATATATATATATATATATATATATATATATATATATATATATATATATATATATATATATATATATATATATATATATATATAGATCTATATATATATATATATATATATATATATATATATATATATATATATATATATATATATATATATATATTTATATAAATATATATATATATATATATATATACAAAATACAAACAAAATTAAGTAAATACGAATCAAAAATGTATACAAAATACACATAAAATAATGTAAATTCGTATAAATATAAATAAACAAAATACCAATAAGAGAATGTGTATTTGTATAAATATAAATATACAAAATGCACATAAAATAACGTAAATTTGTATAAAACTATATACAAAAATACACAGAAGTAATTAAATTTGTATGAAAATAGATATATAAAATACACACAAAATAATCTAAATTTGAATTGAAATATATATACAAAATACATAAAATAAAGTAAATTCGTTTCAAAATATTTTTAACAAATACAGATATAATAATGTAAATTTGTAAAAATATATATATAAACAAAATACACATTAAGTAATGTAAATACGTATAAAAAAAATATTTACAAAATACTCCAATAATCAAGTCATTCGTATCAAAATAAATAAACAAGAAAATAATTAAATAATGTAAATTTTGTATGAAAAAACATATACAAAATACACATAAAATAACGTTTTAAGTTTCTATAAAAATATATGTACAAAATTGCACATAAAATTAGTTTGCATAAAAAAATATATACAAAACACACATTAGATAATGTAAATGAGTAAAAAAATATGTATACAAAATACCTATGAAATAATCTAAATTCGTATCGAGTTAAATTAAGAAAATAACAATAAAATAATGTAATTTTGGATGAAAATATATATAGAAAACACACATAAAATAACCTAAATACAAATAAAAATATACACATTAAATAATTTAAAATTGAATGAAATAAATATACAAAATAAACATAAAATAAGGTAAATTTGTAATAAAATATATGTCAGAATACACATGAAATAATATAAATTTGTATGAAAATATATATACAAATACTCATAAAATAACATGAATTTGTATAAAATGTTTCAAAATATATACGAATACACACAATAAATAACGTAAATTTTTATGAAAATGTATATATAAAATACACATAAAATAGTTTAAATACGTAGAAAAATATATATACAAAATACACATAAAATAATGTAAATTCGTAAAAAATTAAATACACAAAATTCCAATAAAAGATTGTATATTTGTAGGAAAATATATATACAAAAAACAAATAAATTAACTAAAATTTGTTTAAAAATATATACAAATATACACAAAAATAATTTTATTACAAATTTACCTTATTTTATGTTTATTTTGTTTATTTATTTCATTTAATATAATCAAATTTAAATTTATTGTATATGCATTTTGTATATTAATTTTAATACAAATTTAATTATTCTTTGTGTATTTTTCTATATGTATTTTTATAAAATTTTTATTTTATGGGTATTTTGCATCTTTATTTTCATACAAATTTACGTTATTTTATTGATATTCTGCTCATTCATTTTGATACGATTTGACATTATTCTATGTGTATTTTGTATATATTTTTCATACAAATTTACGTTATTTTATGTGTATTTGGTCATATATTTTGACACAAATTTACAATATTTTATGGGTATTTTGCATATATATTTCAAAAGAAATTTACTTAGTTTTATGTGTATTTTGAATATCTATTTTCATACAAACTCAAATTATTTTATGTATTTTTGTATATATTTCAATACAAATTTTAGTTAGCTTATGTGTATTTTGTAAATCTATTTTCATTCAAATATATATTATTTTATTGGTATTTTGTTCATTTATATTGATACGAATTTACATTATTTTATATGTACTTTGTATATATTTTTATACGCATTTACATTATTTAATATTTATTTTGAATATATAATTTTATACAAATTCATGGTATTTTATGTGTATTTGTATTTATATTTTCATATAAATTTACATTATTTTATGTGTATTTTGTTCATATATTTCATTACAATTTTACCTTATTTTATGTTTATTTTGTATGTGTATTTTGTACATTTATATTTATCCAAATACACATTCTTTTATTGGTATTTTGTTTATTTATTTTGTTTCGAATTGACATTATTTTATGTGTATTTTGTTTACATTTTTATACGTATTTACTTAATTTTATGTGTATTTTGTGTATATATTTTTATAGAAATCTACGTTATTTGATTTGTATTCGTACATATATTTTGAAACAAATTTACTTTGTATTGAAATAGATATGCAAAATACATAAAAAGCAATGTAAATTATTTTCAAAATATGTATACGAATACACATAAAATAACGTAGATTTCTATAAAAAATATATGTACAAAATACACATAAATTGAAGTAAATACGTATAAAAAAATGTATGCAAAATACACATAGAATAATGTAAATTCGTATCAAAATAAATAAACAAAATACAAATAAAAGAATGTGTATTTGTATAAATATAAATATACAAAATACACATAAAATAACGTAAATTTATATAAAACTATATACAAAAATACACAGAAGTAATTAAATTTGTATGAAAATATATACAAAATTCACACGAAATAAGCTAAATTTGAATTGAAATATATATACAAAATACATGAAATAAAGTAAATTTGTATCAAAATATTTATACAAATACACATATAATAACGTAAATTTGTATGAAAATATATAAACAAAATACACATTAAATAATGTAAATACGTATAAAAAAATATGTACAAAATACACATATAATCATGTAATTCGAATCAAAATAAATAAACAAAATACCAATAAAATAATATAAATTTGTATGAGTAAACGTGTATGTTGCATATTTTTTCAATACAAATTTACCTTATTATATACGCATTTTGTATATTAATTTTAATACAAATTTAATTATTCGATGTTTATTTTTGTATCTGTATTTTTATAAACATATGCTTTATTTTTTGGGTATTTTGCATCTTTATTTTCATACAAATTTACATTATTTTATTGATATTTTGCTCATTCATTTTGATACGAGTTGACATTATTCTATGTGTATTTTGTATATATTTTTCATACAAATTTACGTTATTTTATGTGTATTTGCTTATATATTTTGACACAAATTTACAATATTTTATGGGTAATTTGTATATACATTTAAAAAGAAATTTACCTAGTTTTATGTGTATTTTGTATATCTATTTTCATACAAACTCAAAATATTTCTATGTATTTTTGTATATATTTTAACAAATTTTAGTTATGTTATGTGTATTTTGTAAATTTATTTTCATTCAAATATATATTATTTTATTGGTGTTTTGTTGATTTATATTGATACGAATTTACATTATTTTATATGTACTTTGTATATATATTTTTATACGCTTTTACATTATTTAATATTTATTTTGAATATATATTTTTATACAAATTAATGGTATTTTATATGTATTTGTATATATATTTTTATATAAATTTACATTATTTTATGTGTATTTTGTACATATATTTTATTACAAATCTACCTTATTTTATGTTTATTTTGTATGTGTATTTTCTATATTTATATTTATCCAAATACATATTCTTTTATTGATATTTTGTTTATTTATTTTAATTCGAATTTACATTATTTTTTGTGTATTTTATATACATTTTTTTATACGTGTTTACTTAATTTTATGTGTATTTTGTATATATATATTTTTATAGAAATCTACGTTTTTTTATTTGTATTCGTATATATATTTTGAAACAAATTTACATTGTTTTATATGTATTTTTGCATATCTCTTTCAATACAAATTTACCTTATTGTATGTGCATTTTGTATATTTAATTCAATGCAAATTTAAATATTTTATGTGTTTTTTGGTATATATTTTTATAAGAAAATAAATATACAAAATACACATAAAATTACGAAAATTTGAATAAAAGTATATACAAAAAAAACAAAAAAATAAATTTCAATTTGTATGAAAATAGATATACAAAATACACATATAAATAGTTAAATTTGTATTTAAATACATGTACAAAATACACATAAAATAAATAATTTTGTATTAAATGAAAACAAATTCACATAAAATTCGCGTCAAAATAAATAAACAAAATACCAATAAAAGAATGTGTATTTGTATGAAAATAGAAATACAAAATACACATAAAATAACCTAAATTTGAATCAAACTATATACAAAAATAAACAAAAATATTTTAAATTTGTATGAAAATAAATATACAAAATACACATAAAATTAGGTAAATTTTTATTGAAATACATACACAAAATACACATAAAATAATGTAAATTTGAATGAAAATACATACACAAATACACTTAAAATAACGTAAATTTGTATAAAAAAATATGTATAAAACACAAATAGAATAATGTAAAATCGTATCAAAATATATACACAGAATATTAATAAAATAATGTAAATTTGTATGAAAATAAAGAAGCAAAATACCCATAAAATAACGCATTTATAAAAATAAATATACCAAAATACACATCAAAAAATTTAATTTGTATTAAAATAAATATACAAAAAACACATACAATAAGGTAAATTTGTATTGAAATAGATATACAAAATACACATAAAACAATGCAAATTTGTTTAAAAATATATATACAAAGACACATAAAATAACGTAGATTTCTATAAAAATATATATACAAAATACACATAAAATGAAGTAAATACGTATAAAAAAATGTATACAAAATTCACATAAAATAATGTAAATTCGTATCAAAATAAATAAACAAAATACCAATAAAAGAATGTGTATTTGTATAAATATAAATATACAAAATACACATAAAATAACGTAAATTTATATAAAACTGTATACAAAAATACACAGAAGTAGTTAAATTTGTATGAAAATATATACAAAATACACACAAAATAAGCTAAATTTTAATTGAAATATATATACAAATTACATGAAATAAAGTAAATCTGTATCAAAATATTTATACAAATACACATATAATAACGTAAATTTGTATGAAAATATATAAACAAAATACACATTAAATAATGTAAATACGTATAAAGAAATATGTACAAAATACACATATAATTATGTAATTCGTATCAAAATAAATAAACAAAATACCAATAAAATAATATAAATTTGTATGAGTAAACGTGTATGTTGCATATTTTTTCAATACAAATTTACCTTATTATATACGCATTTTGTATATTAATTTTAATATATGTGTATTTGAATATATATTTTGATACAAATTTATATTATGTATTTTCTATATTTATTTCAATTCCAATTTATCTTATTTTATGTGTCTTTTGTATATCTATTTTCATACAAATTTAATTATTTTTGTTTATTTTTGTATACAGTTTTATACAATTTTACGTTATTTTATGTGTATTTTGTATATTTATATTTATACAAGTAAACAATCTTTTATTGGCATTTAGTTTATTTATTTTGATACGAGTTTACATTATTTTATGTGGATTTTGTATACATTTTCTTATACGTATTTACTTCATTTTATATGTATTTTGTATATATATATTTTTATAGAAATCTACGTTATTTTATGTGTATTAGTATATATATTTTGAGACAAATTTACATTGTTTTATGTGCATTTTGCATATCTATTTCAATACAAATTTACCTTATTGTATGTGCATTTTGTATATTTATTGTAATACAAATTTAAATATTTTATGTATATTTTGGTATATATATTTTTATAAAAAATGCGTTGTTTTATTGGTATTTTGCATCTTTATTTTCATACAAATTTACATTATTTTATTAATATTCTGTGTATTTATTTTGATACTATTTTACATCATTCTATTTGTGTTTTGTATATATATTTTTTATACATATTTACATTATTTAATGTGTATTTTCTATATATATTTCATACAAATTTACGTTATTTTAAGTGTATTTGTTTATATATTTTCATTCAAATTTACATTATTTTATGTGTATTTTGTATATGTATTTCAATAGAAATTTATCTAGTTTTATGTGTATTTTGTATATATATTTTTATACAAATTTAAATTATTTTTTTGTATTTTTTTAATAGAGTTTTATACAAATTTACAATATTTTATGTGTATTTTGTATATCTATTTTCATACAAATACACATTCTTTTATTGATATTTTGTTTATTTATTTTGATGCGAATTTACATTATTTAATGTGTATTGTGTATATATATTTTTATACGTATTTACCTCATTTCATGTGTATTTTTTATATATATTTCTATAGAAATATACGTTATTTTATGTGTATTCGTATATATATTTTGAAACAAATATACAATGTTTTATGTGCATTTTGTATATTTTTTCAATGCAAATTTCCCTTATTGTACGTGCATTTTGTATATTAATTTTAATACAAATTTAATTATTCTATGTGTATTCTTGTACATGTATTTTTAAAAAAATAGGCTTTATTTTATGGTTATTTTGCATCTTTATTTTCATACAAAATTACATTATTTTATTGATATTCTGTGTATTTATTTTGATACGATTTTACATTATTCTATGTATATTTTGTATATCTATTTTATTCAAATGTACGTTATTTTATGTGAATTTGTTTTCATTTCATACAAATTTACATTATTTTATGTGTATTTTGTACATGTATTTAAATACAAATTTAACTAATTATATGTGTATTTTGTGTATCTATTTTCATACAAATTGAAATTTATTTTTTTGTTTTTTTGTATATATTTTTATTCAAATTTTCGTAATTTTATGTGTATTTTGTATATTTATTTTCCTACATATATACGTTCTTTTATCGGAATTTTGTTTATTTATTTTGATACGAATTTTCATTATTTTAGGTGTATTTGATATATATATTTTTATACTTATTTACATAATTTTATATGTATTTTGAATATATATTTTCATAGAAATTTACTCTATGTATATACAAAAAAACACAAAAATAATTTAAATTTGTATGAAAATAAATATACAAAATACACATAAAATTAGGTAAATTTGTATTGAAATACATATACAAAATACACTTAAAATAATGTAAATTTGAATGAAATTATATAAACAAATACACTTAAAATGACGTTAATTTGTATAAAATATATATAAAAAATACACATTAAATAATGAAAATTTGTATAAAAAAATATATACAAAACACAAATAGTATCAAAATATATACACAGAATACTAAAAAAATGATGTACATTTGTATGAAAACTAAGATGCAAAATACCTAAAAAATAACACATTTTTTATAAAATTATAAATACCAAAATACACATAAAATATTTGAATTTGTATTAAAATAAATATACAAAATGCACATACAATAAGGTAAATTTGTATTGAAATAGATATGCAAAAAACATATAAAACAATGTAAATTTGTTTCAAAATATATATACGAATACACATAAAATAACGTAAATTTCTATAAATATATATATACAAAATACAAATAAAATTAAGTAAATACGAATCAAAAATGTATACAAAATACACATAAAATAATGTAAATTCGTATAAATATAAATAAACAAAATACCAATAAGAGAATGTGTATTTGTATAAATATAAATATATAAAATGCACATAAAATAACGTAAATTTGTATAAAACTATATACAAAAATACACAGAAGTAATTAAATTTGTATGAAAATAGATATACAAAATACACACAAAATAAGCTAAATTTGAATTGAAATATATATACAAAATACATAAAATAAAGTAAATTCGTTTCAATTTTTTTTTACAAATACACATATAATAACGTAAATTTGTAAAAAAAAATATAAACAAAATACACGTTAAGTAATGTAAATACGTATAAAAAAATATTTACTAAATACTCCAATAATCAAGTCATTTGTATCAAAATAAATAAACAAAAAACTAATTAAATAATGTAAATTTGTATGAGAAAACATATACAAAATACAAATAAAATAGCGTTTTAAGTTTCTATAAAAATATATGTACAAAATTGCACATAAAATTAGTTTGCATAAAAAAATATATACAAAACACACATTAGATAATGTAAATGAGTATAAAAATATGTATATAAAATACCTATGAAATAATCTAAATTCGTATCGAGTTAAATTAAGAAAATAACAATAAAATAATGTAATTTTGGATGAAAATATATATAGAAAACACATATAAAATAACCTAAATACAAATACAAATATACACATTAAATAATTTAAAATTGAATGAAATAAATATACAAAATAGACATAAAATAAGGTAAATTTGTAATAAAATATATGTAAGAATACACATGAAATAATATAATTTTGTATGAAAATATATATACAAATATTCATAAAATAACATGAATTTGTATAAAATGTTTCAAAATATATACGATTACACACAATAAAATAACGTAAATTTTTATGAAAATGTATATATAAAATACACATAAAATAGTTTAAATACGTAGAAAAATATATATACAAAATACACATAAAATAATGTAAATTCGTAAAAAAATAAATACACAAAATTCCAATAAAAGAATGTTTATTTGTAGGAAAATATATATACAAAAAACAAATAAAATAACTAAAATTTGTATAAAAATATATACAAATATACACAAAAATAATTTAAATTTATTTGAAAATAGATATGCAAAATACACATGTATATAAAGTTAGGCAAATTTGTATTGAAATACATATACAAAACTCACATAAAATAATGAAATTTGTATGAAAATATATAAACAAATACATATAAAATCACGTAAATTTGGATAAAATATATATATACAAAATATACATTAAATATTTTAAATATGTATAAAAGTATATTATATTATATATATTTTTATTGATATTTGCGTTACTTATGTGTATTTTGTATATGTTTTCTCATAGAAATTTACATTATTTTATTGGTATTTTGTCTATTTATTTTGATACGAATTACATGATTATTTGTGTATTTTTTACATTTTTTTATACGTATTTACATTATTTAATGTGTATTTTGTTTATATGTTTTTATACAAATTTACGTTATTATATGTGTATTTGTAGAGGTATTTTGATACAAATTTACATTATTTTATGTATTTTGTATATATATTTCAATTCAAATTTAGCTTATTTTATGTGTATTTTGTGTATCTATTTATTTTAATACAAAATCAAATATTTTATGTTTTTCGTATTTATATATTTATAAAAAATGCGTTATTTTATGGGTATTTTGCATCTTAATTTTCATACATATTTACATTATTTTATTAATATTTTCTGTATTTATTTTGATACGATTTTACATTATTTTATTTGTGTTTTGTATATATTTTTTTATTCATATTTACATTATTTAATGTTTTTTTTGTATATATATTTGATACAAATTTACGTTATTTTAAATCTATATGTTTATATATTTTTATTCAAATTTACATTATTTTATGTGTATTTTGTATATGTATTTAAATACAAATTTACCTATTTTTATATGTTTTTTGTATATTTATTTTCATACAAGTTTAAATTATTTTTGTGTATTTTTGTATGTAGTTTTATACAAATTGAGGTTATTTTATGTGTATTTTGTATATCTATTTTCATACAAATACACATTCTTTTCATGATATTTTGTTTATTTATTTTGACACGAATTAACATTATTTAATGTGTATTTTGTATATATATTTTTATACGTATTTACATTATTTCAAGTGTATTTTGTATATATATTTCTATAGAAATCTGCGTTATTTTATGTGTATTCATATATATATTTTGAAACAAATTTACATTATTTTATGTGTATTTTGCATATTTTTTCAATACAAATCTACCTTATTGTATATACATTTTGTATATTAATTTTAATACAAATTTGATTAATCTATGTGTATTTTTTAATATGTTTTTTTTATAAAAATATGCTTTATTTTATGGGTATTTTGCATCTTTATTTTCATACAAATTTACATTATTTTATTGATATTCTGTGTATTTATTTTGATATGATTTTACATTATTCTATGTGTATTTTGTATATATATTTTATATAAAATGTATTTGTTTTCATTTCATACAAATCTACATTATTTTATGTGCTTTTTGTACATGTATTTAAATACAAATTTAACTAGTTATATGTGTATTTTGTATATCTATTTTGTATGTATATTTTCATAGAAATTTACTCTATTTTATGAGAATTCGTATATATATTTTGATACAAATTTATATTATTGATGTGTATTTTGCATATCTATTTCAATACAAATTTACTTTATTGTACGTGCATTTTGGATATTTATTTTAATACAAATTTAACTATTTTATATGTATTTTTGTATATATATTTTTATGCAAATATGCGTTATTATATGGATATTTTGCATCTTTATTTTCATACAAATTTACATTATTTTATTGATATTCTCTTTATTTATTTTGATACGATTTAACATTATTCTATGTGTATTTTGTATATTTTTTTTATACATATTTACATTATTTAATGTTCATTTTGTATATATATTTTATCCAAATTTACATTATTTTATTTGTATTTGTTTATATATTTTCCTACAAATTTACATTATTTTATGTGTTTTTGTATATATATTTTTCTACGTATTTAAATTATTTTATGTGTATTTTGTATATACATTTTCATAAGAAAACTACGTTATTTTATTGTGTGTATAAGTATATATTTTGATACAAATTTTATACAAATTCATGTTATTTAATGTGTATTTGTATAATATATATTTTCATACAAATTTATATTATTTTATGTGTATTTTTTCATATATTTCATTACAAATTTACCTTATTTTATGTTTATTTTGTGTATTTATTTCATTCAATTTTAAATTATTTTATGTGTATATTTGTATTTGTATTTAGGTTATTTTATGTGTATTTTGTATATATATTTTCATCCAAAATTACATTATTTTATTGATATTTTCTTAATTTAATTCAATACGAATTTAGATTATTTCATAGGTATTTTGTATACATATTTTTATACTCATTTACATTATCTAAAGTGTGTTTTGAATATATATTTTTATGCAAATTTATTTTATGTTGATTTTTGTACATATATTTTTATAGAAATTTGCGTTATTTTATGTATATAGTTTTATATAAATTTACGTTATTTTATGTGCATTTTGTATATTTATATTTATACAAATACACATTCTTTTATTGGTATATTGTTTATTTACATTTATACGAATTTACATTATTTTATGTGTATTTTGTATACATTTTTTTATACGTATTTACTTAATATTATGTGTATTTTGTATATGTATTTTTATAGAAATCTACGTTATTTTATGTGTATTCGTATATATATTTTGAAACAAATTTACATTATTTTATATGTATTTTGCATATTTATTGCAATACAAATTTACCTTATTGTATGTGCATTTTGTATATGTATTTTAATACAAATTCAAATATTTTATGTGTATTTTGGTATCAATATTTTTATAAAAAATGCGTTATTTTATAGGTATTTTGCATCTTAATTTTCATACAAATTTACATTATTTTATTAATATTCTGTGTAGATATTTTGAAACGATTTTACATTATTCTATTTGTGTTTTGTATATATTTTTTTATACATATTTACATTATTTAATGTGTATTTTGATTATATATTTCATACAAATTTACGTTATTATATGTGTATTTGTTTAAATATTTTCTTTCAAATTTACATTATTTTATATGTATTTTGTATATGTATTTCAATAAAAATTAACCTAATTTTATGTGTATTTTGTATATTTCTTTTTATACAAATTTAAATTATTTTTGTGTATTTTTGTATATAGTTTTATAAAAATTTAGGTTATTTTATGTACACATTTACATTATTTAATGTGTGTTTTGTATATATATTTTTATCCAAATTTACGTTATTTTACGTTCATTTTTGGACATATATTTTTATGGAAATTAGCGTTATTTTATATGTATTTGAATATGTTTTCTCATACAAATTTACATTATTTTATTGATATTTTGTTTATTTAGTTTTGGTACGAATTACATGATTATATGTGTATTTTGTACATATTTTTTATACGTATTTACATTACTTAATGTGTATTTTGTTTATATATTTTTAAACAATTTTACGTTATTATATGTATTTTTATAAATATTTTGATACAAATTTACATTATTTTATGTACTTTCTATATACATTTCAATTCAAATTTAGCTTGTTTTATCTGTATTTTGTATATCTATTTTCATACGAATTTAATAACTTCTGTGTATTTTTGTATATAGTTTTATAAAAATTTACGTTATTTTATGTGTATTTTGTATATTTATATTTATACAAATACACATTCTTTTATTGGTATATTGTTTATTTATTTTGATTCGAATTTACATTATTTTATGTGTATTTTGAATACATTTTCTTATACGTATTTACTTCATTTTATATGTATTTTGTATATATATTTTTATACAAATCAACGTTATTTTATGTGTATTCGTATATATATTTTGAAACAAATTTACATTGTTTTATATGTATTTTGCATATCTATTTCAATACATATTTCCCTTATTGTATGTGTATTTTGTATATTCATTTTAATACAAATTATTTTTTTCATGTGTATTTTGGTATATATATTTTTATAAAAAAATGCGTTATTTAATGGTTATTTTGCATCTTTATTTTCATTCAAATTTACTTTGTTTTTTTCAGTGTATTTATTTTGATACGATTTTACATTATTCTATTTGTGTTTTGTATATATTTTTTTATACATATTTACATTATTTAATGTGTATTTTGTATATTTTAAAACAAATTTACGTTATTTTATGCGCATCTGTTAAAATATTTTGATACAACTTTACATTATTTTATGTATTTTGTATATATATTTTAATAAAAATTTAGTTTATTTTATGTGTATTTTGTATATCTATTTTCATTCGTATCAAAATAAATAAACAAAATAGCAATAAAGTAATGTAAATTTGTATGAGATAACATATACAAATACACATAAAATAACGCAAATTTCTAAAAAAATATATGTACCAAAATGCACATAAAATAAAGTAAATTTGCATAAAAATATATATACAAAACACACATTAAATAATGTAAATGCGTACATAAAATAACCTAAATTTGTATAAAACTATATAAAAAAATACACAAAATTTTTAAAAATTTGTATAAAAAGAAATATACAAAATACACATAAAATTAGGTAAATTTGTATTGAAATACATATACAAAATACACATAAAATAATGTAAATTTGAATGAAAATATATAAACAAATACACTTAAAATAACGTAAATTTGTATAAAATATATATGCAAGATATACATTAAATAATGTAAATGTGTAAAAAAAATATATACAAAAAAGAAATAGAATAATGTAAAATCCTATAAATATAAATACACAGAATATCAATAAAATAATGTAAATTTGTATGAAAAGAAAGATGCAAAATTCCCATTAAATAGCGCATTTTTTATAAAAATATATATACCAAAATACACATAAAATATTTAAATTTGTACTGAAATAAATATTCAAAATGCATATACAGTAAGGTAAATATGTATTGAAAGAGATATTGAAAAATACATATAAAACAAAGTAAATTTGTTTCAAAATATATATAAGAATACACATAAAATAACGTAGATATATATAGAAATATATATACAAAATACACATGAAATTATGTAAATACGTATACAAATATATATACGAAATACATATCTAATTAAATTCGTGTCAAAATAAATAAACAAAATATCATGAAAAGAATGTGTATTTGTATGAAAATAAATAATACATAATAAATTTGTATGAAATATATATGCAAGATACACATTAAATAATGTAAATATGTATAAAAAAAATATATACAAAAAACAAATAGAATAATGTGAAATCGTATCAAAATAAATACACCGAATATTAATAAAATAATGTAAATTTGTATGAAAATAAAGATGCAAAATTCCCATCAAATAGCGCATTTCTTATAAAAATATATATACCAAAATACACATAAAATATTTAAATTTGTATTGAAGTAAATATACAAAATGCACATACAATAAGGTAAACTTGTATTGAAAGAGATATGCAAAAATACATATAAAACAATGTAAATTTGTTCCAAAATATATACGAATACACATAAAATAACGTAGATTTCTATAAAAATATATATACAAAATACACATAAATTAAGTAAATACGTATGAAAATAGATATACAAAATACACATAGAATAATGTAAAATTGTTTCAAAAAAAAAAAACAGAATATAAATAAAATAATGTAAATTTGTATGAAAATAAAAATGCAAAATACCCATAAAATAAAGCATATTTTTATAAAAATACATATACAAAAATACTCATAGCATAATTAAATTTGTATTAAAATTAATTTACAAAATGCATATACAATAAGGTAAATTTGTATTGAAAAAATATGCAAAATACACAAAAAACAGGGTAAATTTATTTCAAAATCTATATACGAATACTCATAAATCAACGTAGATTTCTATAAAAATATATATACAAAATACACATCAAATGATGTAAAAACGTATAAAAATATATATATATATATAAAATACACATTAAATAATGTATATTCGCGTGAAAATAAATAAACAAAATATCAATAAAAGAATGTGTATTTGTATGAAAATAGATACAATATACACATAAAATCACCTAAATTTGTATAAAACTATATACAAAAATACACAAAAATAATTTTAATTTTTATGAAAATAAATATACAAAATACACATAAAATTAGGTAAATTTTTATTGAAATACATTTACAAAATACACATAAAATAATGTAAATTTGAATGAAAATATATAAACAAATACACTTAAAATTTCGTAAATTTGTATAAAATATATATAAAAAATACACATTAAATAATGTAAATATTTATAAAAAAAAATATATACAAAACACAAATAGAATTATATAAAATCGTATCAAAATAAATACACAGAATATTAATAAAATAATGTAAATTTCTATGAAAATTAAGATGCAAAATACACATAAAATAACGCATTTTTTATAAAAATATTTATACCAAGACACATAAAATATTTGAATTTGTATTAAAATAAATATACAAAATGCACATACAATAAGGTAAATTTGTATTGAAATAGATATGCAAAATACATATAAAACCATGTAAATTTTTTAGAAAATATATATACGAATACACATAAAATAACGTAGATTTCTATGAAAATAAATATACAAAATACACATAAAATGAAGTAAATACGTATAAAAAAAGGTATACAAAATACACATAAAATAATATAAACTAGTATCAAAATAAATAAACAAAATACTAATAAAAGAATGTGTATTGTATAAATATAAATATACAAAATACAAATAAAATAACGTAAATTTATATAAAACTATATGCAAAAATACACAAAAGTAATTAAATTTGTGTGAAAATAGATATACAAAATACATGTGTATTTTGTATATTTATTTTCATACAAATTGAAATTATTTTAGTTTATTTTTTTTATGTATTTTCAAACAAATTTTCGTTATCTTATGTGTATTTTGTATATTTATTTTTTCTACAAATATACTTTCTTTTATCTGAATTTTGTTTATTGAATTTGAAACGAATTTACCTTATTTTGTATATCTACTTTCATACAAATTAAAATACTTCTGTGTATTTTTGTATATAGTTTTATATAAATTTATATTATTTAATGTGTATTTTGTATATATATATATATATATATATATATATATATATATATATATATATATATATATATATATATATATATATATATATATATATATATATATATATATATATATATATATATATATATATATATATATATATATATATATATATATATATTTATACAAATACACATTCCTTTATTGGTATTTTGTATATTTATTTTGATACAAATGTACATTATTTTATGTGTATTTTGTATACATTTTTTTATACGTATTTACTTCTTTATATGTGTATTTTGTATATATATTTTTATAGAAATCTACGTTATTTTATGTGTATTCGTATATATATTTTGAAATAAATTTACATTGTTTTATATGTATTTTGCATATCTATTTCAATACAAATTTACCTTATTGTATGTGTTTTTTATATATTTATTTTAACTCAAATTTAATTTTTTTATGTGTATTTTGGTATATATATATATATTTTTATAAATAAAAAAAAATGCGTTATTTTATGGGTATTTTGCCTCTTTATTTTCATACAAATTTACATTATTTTATTAATATTCTGTGCATTTATTTGGATACGATTTTACATTATTCTATTTATGTTTTGTATACATTTTTTTATCCAAATTTACGTTATTTTAAGTGTATTTGTCTATGTCTTTTCATTCAAATTTACATTATTTTATGTGTATTTTGTATATGTATTTCAATACAAATCTACCTAATTTTATGTGTATTTTGTATATTTATTTTCATACATATTTAAAATATTTTTGTGTATTTTTGTATATAGTTTGATACACATTTAGGTTCTTTTATGTGTATTTTGTATATCTATTTTCATACAAATACACATTCTTTTATTGATATTTTGTTTATTTATTTTGACGCGAATATACAGTATTTAATGTGTATTTTGTATATATATTTTTATACGTATTTACATCATTTCATGTGTATTTTGTATATATATTCCTATAGAAATCAACGTTATTTTATGTGTATTCGTATATATATTTTGAAACAAATTTACACTGTTTTATGTGTATTTTGCGTTTTTTTTTCAATACAAACTTACCTTATTGTATGTGCATTTTGTATATTAATTTTAACACATATTTAATTATTCTATGTGTATTTTTGTATATGTTTTTAAAAAAAATGCTTTATTTTATAGGTATTTTGCATCTTTATTTTCATACAAATTTAAATTATTTTATTGAGATTCTGTGTACTTATTTTGATACGATTTTACATTATTCTATGTATAACAAAAATAAATACAGAATACACAGAAATAGATATGGAAAATACATATAAACAATGTAAATTTGTTTCAAAATATATATACGAAAACACATGAAATAAGGTAGATTTCTATAAAAATATATATACAAAATACACATAAAATTAAGTAAAACGTATAAAAAATGTATACAAAATACACATAAAATAATGTAAATTAGTATCAAAATAAATAAACAAAATATCAATAAAAGAATGTGTATTTGTATGAAAATAGATATACAAAATACACATAAAATAACCTAAAATTGTATCAAACTATATACAAAAATACACAAAAATATTTTAAATTTGTATGAAAATAAATATACAAAATACACATAAAATTAGGTAGATTTGTATTGAAATACATATACAAAATACACATAAAATATTGTAAATTTGAATGAAAATACATAAACAAATACACGTAAAATAACGTAAATTTGTATTAAAAAAATGTACAAAACACAAATAGAATAATGTAAAATCGTATCAAAATAAATACACAAAATATTAATAAAATAAAATAAATTTGTATGAAAATAAAGAAGCAAAATACCCATAAAATAACGCATTTTTTTTAATAAAAAAATAAATTAAATTTGTATTAAAATAAATATACAAAAAACACATACAATAAGGTAAATTTGTATTGAAATAGATATGCAAAATACATATAAAACAATGTAAATTTGTTTCAAAATATATATACGAATACACATAAAATAACGTAGATTTGTATAAAAATATATATACAAAATACACATAAAATGAAGTAAATACGTATAAAAAAATGTATACAAAATACACATAAAATAATGTAAATTCGTATCAAAATAAAAAAAAAAATACCAATAAAGGAATGTGTATTTGTATAAATATAAATGTACAAAATACACATAAAATAACGTAAATTCATATAAAAAAATATATAAAAATACACAGAAGTAATAAAATTCGTATGAAAATAGATATACAAAATACAGATAAAATAAGCTAAATTCGAATTGAAATGTATATACAAAATACATAAAATAATGTAGATTTGTATCAAAATATTTATAAAAATACCCATAAAATTACGCTTTTTTTTTATTTATAAAAATATATATACCAAAATACACATCAAAAATTTTAATTTGTATTAAAATAAATATACAAAAAACACATACAATAAGGTAAATTTGTATTGAAATAGATATGCAAAATACATATAAAACAATGTAAATTTGTTTCAAAATATATATACGAATACACATAAAATAACGTAGATTTCTATAAAAATATATATATAAAATACACATAAAATGAAGTAAATACGTATAAAAAAATGTATACAAAATACACATAAAATAATGTAAATTCGTATCAAAATAAATAAACAAAATACCAATAAAAGAATGTGTATTTGTATAAATATAAATATACAAAATACACATAAAATAACGTAAATTTATATAAAACTATATACAAAAATACACAGAAGTAATTAAATTTGTATGAAAATGTATACAAAACACACACAAAATAAGCTACATTTGAATTGAATATATATACAAATTACATGAAATAAAGTAAATTGGTATCAAAATATTTATTCAAATACACATATAAAAACGTAAATTTGTATGAAAATATATAAACAAAATACACATTAAATAATGTAAATACGTATAAAAAAAATGTGTACAAAATACACATATAATCATGTAATGCGTATCAAAATAAATAAACAAAATACCAATAAAATAATATAAATTTGTATGAGTTAACGTGTATTAATATAAATGTACAAAATACACATACAAAATAAACATGAAATAAGGTAAATTTGTAATGAAATATATGTATAAAATACATATAAAATAATGTAAATTTACATGAAAATATATATACAAATACACATAAAATACCATGAATTTGTATAAAATTATATATTCAAAATAAATATTAAATAATGTAAATGCGTATAAAAATATATATAAAAAGTACATATATAATAATGTAAATTCGTATCAATATAAATCAACAAAATACCAATAAAATAATAAATATTTGAATGAAAATAGATTTACAAAATACACATAACATAACTAAAATTTGTATTGAAATATATACAAAAATACATAAAAATAATTTGAGTTTGTATGAAAATAGATATTCAAAATACACATAAAACTAGGTAAGTTTCTTTTGAAATATATATACAAAATACCCATAAAATATTGTAAATTTGTGTCAAAATATATAAACAAATACACATAAAATAACGTAGATTTGTATGAAAAATATTTACAAAATACACATAGAATAATGTCAAATCGTATCAAAATGAATGAGCAGAATATCAATAAAATAACGTAAATTTGAATGAAAATGAAATGAATGAAAATAAAATACCCATAAAATAAAGCATATTTTTTATAAAAATACATATACAAAAATACACATAGAATAATCAAATTTGTATTACAATTAATATACAAAATGCATATACAATAAGGTAAATTTGTATTGAAAAAATATGCAAAATACACTTAAAAGTGTAAATTTGTTTAAAAATCTATATACGAATACACATAATATAACGTAGATTTCTATAGAAATATATATACAAAATACACATGAAATGATGTAAATACGTATAAAAATATATATACAAAATACACATTAAATAATTTAAATTCTCGTCAAAATAAATAAACAAAATATCAATAAAAGAATGTGTATTTGTATGAAAATAGATACACAAAATACTAATAAAATAACCTAAGTTTGTATAAAACTATATACAAAAATATACAAAAATAATTTAAATTTGTATGAAAATAAATATACAAAATACACATAAAATTAGGTAAATTTGTATTGAAATACATATACAAAATACACATAAAATAATGGAAGTTTTAATGAAAATATATAAACATATACACTTAAAATAACGTAAATTTGTATCAAATATATATACAAAATACTAATTAAATAATGTAATTATGTATAAAAAAATATATACAATACACAAATAGAATAATGTAAAATCGTATCAAAATAAATACACAGAATATTAATAAAATAATGTAAATTTGTTTGAAAATTAAGATGCAAAATAGCCATAAAATAACGGATTTTTTTTTATAAAAATATATATACCAAAATACACATAAAATATTAAAATTTGTATTAAAATAAATATAAAAAATGCACATACTGTAAGGTAAATTTGTATTGAAATAGATATGCAAAATACATATAAAACAATGTAAATTTGTTTCAAAATATATATACGAATACACATAAAATAACGTTGATTTCTATAAAAATATATACAAAATACACATAAAATGAAGTAAATACGTATAAAAAAATGAATACAAAATACACATAAAAATCGTATCAAAATAAATAAACAAAATACCAGTAAAAGAAAGTGTATTTGTATAAATATAAATATACAAAATACACATAAAATATCGTAAATTTGTATAAAACTATACACAAAAATACACAGAAGTTATTAAATTTGTATGAAAATATATATACAAAATACAGCTAAAATAAGCAAAAATTTAATTGAAATGCACATACAAAATACATAATACCAATAAAAGAATGTGTATTTGGATAAATATAAATATACAAAATACACATACAAAATAAACCTAAAATAAGGTAGATTTGTAATAAAATATATGTACAAAATACATATAAAATAATGTAAATTTATTTGAAAATATATATACAAATACACATAAAATACCATGAATTTGTTTAAAAATATATATTAAAAATAAATATTAAATAATGTAAAAGCGTATATATATATATATATATATATATATATATATATATATATATATATATATATATATATATATATATATATATATATATATATATATATATATATATATATATATATATATATATATATATATATATATATATATATATACAAAGTACATTTAAAATAATGTAAATTCGTATCAATATAAATCAACAAAACACCAATAAAATAATATATATTTGAATGAAAATAGATTTACAAAATACACATAACATAACTAAAATTTGTATTGAAATATATACAAAAATACATAAAAATAATTTGAGTTTTTATGAAAATAGATATACAAAATACACATAAAACTAGGTAAATTTCTTTTGAAATGTATATACAAAATACCCATTAAATATTGTAAATTTTTCAAAATATATAAACAAATACACATAAAATAACGTAAATTTGTATGAAAAATATATACAATTACACATAGAATAATGTCAATTCGTATCAAAATGAATGAGCAGAATATCAATAAAATAATGTAAATTTGTATGAAAATAAAGATGCAAAATACCCCCCCCAAAAAACATATGTTTATAAAAATACAGATACAAAAATACAACTCGAATAAGTAAATTTGTATTAAAATTAGTATACAAAATGCTTATATAATAAGGTAAATTTGTATTGAAAAAAAATGCAACATACACGTTTACTCATACAAATTTATATTATTTTATTGGTATTTTGTTTATTTATTTTGATACGAATTACATGATTATATGTGTATTTTGTACATATTTTTTTATACGTATTTACATTATTTAATGTGTATTTTGTTTATATATTTTCATACAAATTTACGTTATTATATGTGTATTTGTATAAATATTTTGATACAAATTTCCTTTACTTCATGTATTTTGTATATATATTTCAATTCAAATTTAGCTTATATCGTGTGTATTTTGTATATATTTTCATACAAATTTATTTACTTCTGTGTATTTTTGTATATAGTTTTATATAAATTTACGTTATTTTAAGTGTATTTTGTATATTTATATTTATACAAATACACATTCTTTTATTGGTGTTTTGTTTATTTATTTTGATACGAATTTACATTATTTTATGTGTATTTTGTATACATTTTTTTATACGTATTTACTTCATTTTATGTGTATTTTGTATATATATTTTTATGGAAATCTACGTTATTTTATGTGTATTCGTATTTATATTTTGAAACAAATTTACATTGTTTTATATGTATTTTGCATATCTATTTCAATACAAATTTAACGTATTCTATGTGTTTTTTGTATATTTATTTTAATACAAATTTAATTTTTTTATGTGTATTTTGGTATATATATTTTTATAAATAAAAAAATGCGTTATTTTAGGGGTATTTTGCTTCTTTATTTTCATACAAATTTACATTATTTTTTTAATATTCTGTGTATTTATTTTGATACGATTTTACATTATTCTACTTGTGTTTTGTACATATTTTTTTTTATACAAATTTACGTTATTTTAAGTGTATTTCTTTATGTATTTTCATTCAAATTTACATTATTTTATGTGTATTTTGTGTATGTATTTCAATACAAATTTACCTAATTTTATGTGTATTTTGTTTATTTATTTTCTTACAAATTTAAAATATTTTTGTTTATTTTTGTATATAGTTTGATACAAATTTAGGTTATTTTATGTGTATTTTGTATATCTATTTTCATACAAATACACATTATTTTATTGATATTTTGTTTATTTATTTTGACGCGAATTTTATGTGAATTTGTTTTCATTTCATACAAATTTACATTATATTATGTATATTTTGTACATGTATTTAAATAAAAATTTAACTAATTATATGTGTATTTTGTATATCTATTTTCATACAAATTGAAATTTATTTTTTTGTTTTTTTGTATATATTTTTATTCAAATTTTCGTAATCTTATAAAAATATATATACCAAAATACACAAAAAATATTTAAATTTGCATTGAAATACATATACAAAATGCACATACAATAAGGTCAATTTGTATTGATAGAGATATGCAAAAATACATATAAAACAATGTAAATTTGTTTCAAAATATATATACTTATACAAATACAAAAACGTAGATTTCTATAAAAATATATATACAAAATACACATAAAATAAAGAAAATACGAATCAAAAATGTATACAAAATACACATAAAATAATGTAAATTCGATTTAAAATAAATAAACAAAATACCAATAAAAGAATGTGTATTTGGATAAATATAAATATACAAAATACATATACAAAATAAACTTAAAATAAGGTAGATTTGTAATAAAATATATGTACAAAATACACATAAAATAATGTTAATTTATATGAAAATATATATACAAATACACATATAATACCATGAATTTGTATAAAAATATATATTCAAAATAAATATTAAATAATGTAAAAGCGTATAAAAATATATATATATACAAAGTACATATAAAATAATGTAAATTCGTATCAATATAAATCAACAAAACACCAATAAAATAATATATATATATATATATATATATATATATATATATATATATATATATATATATATATATATATATATATATGAATGAAAATAAATTTACAAAATACATATAACATAACTAAAATTTGTATTAAAATATATACAAAAATACATAGAAATAATTTGAGTTTGTATGAAAATAGATATTCAAAATACACATAAAACTAGGTAAATTTCTTTTGAAATGTATATACAAAATAGCCATAAAATATTGTAAATTTGTGTCAAAATATATAAACAAATACACATAAAATAACGTAAATTTGTATGAAAAATATATTCAAAATACACATAGAATAATGTCAATTCGTATCAAAATGAATGAGCAGAATATCAATAAAATAACGTAAATTTGTATGATAATAAAGATGCAAAATACCCATAAAATAAAGCATATTTTTATAAAAATACATATACAAAAATACACATAGAATAATTAAATTTGTATTAAAATTAATATACAAAATGCATATACAATAAGGTAAATTTGTTTAAAAATTTATATACGAATACACATAATATAACGTAGATTTCTATAGAAATATATATACAAAATACACATGAAATGATGTAAATACGTATAATAATATATATACAAAATACACATTAAATAATTTAAATTCTCGTCAAAATAAATAAACAAAATATCAATAAAACAATGTGTATTTGTATGAAAATAGATATACAAAATACTCATAAAATAACCTAAGTTTGTATAAAACTATATACAAAAATACACAAAAATAATTTAAATTTGTATGAAAACAAATATACAAAATACACATAAAATTAGGTAAATTTGTATTGAAATACATATACAAAATACACATAAAATAATGGAGGTTTGAATGAAAATATATAAACATATACACTTAAAATAACGTAAATTTGTATCAAATATATATACAAAATACTAATTAAATAATGTAAATTTGTATAAAAAAAAATATATTCAAAACACAAATAGAATAATGTAAAATCGTATCAAAATAAATACACAGAATATTAATAAAATAATGTAAATTTGTATGAAAATAAAGATGCAAAATTGCCATAAAATAACGCATTTTTTATAAAAATATATATACCAAAATACACATAAAATATTAAAATTTGTATTAAAATAAAATAAAAATGCACATACTG
The DNA here is from genome assembly GCF_024679095.1 of Eriocheir sinensis. Classification (NCBI taxonomy): domain Eukaryota; kingdom Metazoa; phylum Arthropoda; class Malacostraca; order Decapoda; family Varunidae; genus Eriocheir; species Eriocheir sinensis. The sequence continues at coordinate 18,406,755 of NC_066509.1, forward strand.
TAGGGTAAATTTGTATTGAAATAGATATGCAAAATACATATAAAACAATGTAAATTTGTTTCAAAATATATATACGAATACACATAAAATAACGTTGATTTCTATAAAAATATATACAAAATACACATAAAATGAAGTAAATACGTATAAAAAAATGAATACAAAATACACATAAAAATCGTATTAAAATAAATAAACAAAATACTAGTAAAAGAAAGTGTATATGTATAAATATAAATATACAAAATACACATAAAATATCGTAAATTTGTATAAAACTATATACAAAAATATACAGAAGTTATTAAATTTGTATGAAAATATATATTCAAAATACAGCTAAAATAAGCTAAATTTGAATTGAAATGTACATACAAAATACATAAAATAATGTAAATCTGTATCAAGATATTTATACAAATACATATAATAACGTAGATTTGTTTAAATATATATAACCAAAATACACATTAAGTAATGTAAATACGTATAAAAAATATGTACAAAATACATATATAATCATGTAATTCGTATCAAAATAAATAGACAAAATAGCATTAAAATAATGTAAATTTGTATGAGAAAACATATACAAATAACGCAAATTTCTAAAAAAATATATGTATAAAAATGCACATAAAATAAAGTAAATTAGCATAAAAATATATATACAAAACACACACTAAATAATGTAAATGCGTATATAAAATAACCTAAATTTGTATAAAACTATATACAAAAATACACAAAAATAATTTAAATTTGTTTGAAAAGAAATATACAAAATACACATAAAATTAGGTAAATTTGTATTGAAATACATATACAAAATACACATCAAATAATGTAAATTTGAATGAAAATATATAACAAATACAATTAAAATAACGTAAATTTGTATAAAATATATATGCAAGATACACATTAAATAATGTAAATGTGTATAAAAAAATATATACAAAAAACAAATAGAATAATGTAAAATCGTATCAAAATAAATACACAGAATATCAATAAAATAATGTAAGTTTGTATGAAAATAAAGATGCAAAATTCCCAAAAATTATCGCATTTTTTATAAAAATATATATACCAAAATACACATAAAATATTTAAATTTGTATTGAAATAAATATACAAAATGCATATACAGTAAGGTAAATTTGTATTGAAAGAGATATTCAAAAATACATATAAAACAATGTAAATTTGTTTCAAAATATATATACAAATACACATTAAATAAAGTAGATTTTTATAGAAATATATATACAAAATACATATGAAATTATATAAATACGTATAAAAATATATATACAAAATACATTTCAAATAATGTAAATTCGTGTCAAAATAAATAAACAAAATATCATGAAAAGAATGTGTATTTGTATGAAAATAGATAATAGATAATAAATTTGTATAAAATATATATGCAAGATACACATTAAATAATGTAAATATGTATAAAAAAGTAAAAAAAAAAAACAAATAGGATAATGTAAAATCGTATCAAAATAAATACACCGAATATTAATAAAATAATGTAAATTTGTATGAAAATAAAGATGCAAAATTCCCATAAAATAGCGCTTTTCTCATAAAAATATATATACCAAAATACACATAATATATTTAAATTTTTATTGAAATAAATATACAAAATGCACATACAATAAGGTAAATTTGTATTGAAAGAGATATGCAAAAATACATATAAAACAATGTAAATTTGTTTCAAAATATATATACGAATACAAATAAAAAAACGTAGATTTCTATAAAAATATATATACAAAATACACATAAAATAAAGTAAATACGTATAAAAAAATGTATACAAAATACACATAAAATAATGTAAATTCGAATTAAAATAAATAAACAAAATACCAATAAAAGAATGTCTATTTGGATAAATATAAATATACTAAATACATTTGTTTCAAAATATATATACGAATACATATAAAATAACGTAGATTTCTATAAAAATACATATACAAAATACACATAAAATTAAGTAAATACGTATAAAAAAATGTATACAAAATACACATAAAATAATGTAAATTCGTATAAATGTAAATAAACAATATACCAATAAAAGAATGTGTATTTGTATATATATATATAAAAAAAACATAAAAATAAAATAAATATATATTAAACTATATACATAAAATAAAATAAACAAATATAAAATATATGTACAAAAATGAACATTAAACAAATTTGCATAAAAATATATATACAAAACACACATTAGATAATGTAAATGAGTATAAAAATATGTATACAAAATACCTATGAAATAATCTAAATTCGTATCGAATTAAATTAAGAAATACCAATAAAATAATGTAATTTTGGATGAAAATATATATACAAAATAAACATAAAATAACCTAAATACAAATACAAATATCGACATAAAATAATTTAAAATTGAATGAAATAAATATACAAAATAAACATAAAATAATGTAAATTTGTAATGAAATATATGAAAAAATACACATAAAATAATATAAATTTGTATGAAAATATATACCCAAATACACATTAAATAACATTAATTTGTATAAAATTTGTATCAAAATGTATTCTTATACACACAATAAAATAACTTAATTTTTTATGAAAATGTATATACAAAATACACATAAAATAATTTAAATACGTAGAAAAATATATATACAAAAAACACATAAAATAATGTAAATATGTATGAAAATATATAAACAAATACACATAAAATAATGTAAATTTGGATAAAATATATATCATAAAATAATGTAAATTCGTATCAAAATAAATAAACAAAATACCAATAAAAGAATGTGTATTTGTATGAATATAAATATACAAAATACACATAAAAAAACGTAAATTTATATAAAACTATATACAAAAATACACAGAAGTAATTAAATTTGTATGAAAATATATACAAAATACACACGAAATAAGCTAAATTTGAATTGAAATATATATACAAAATACATGAAATAAAGTAAATTTGTATAAAAATATTTATACAAATACACATATAATAACGTAAATTTGTATGAAAATATATAAACAAAATACACATTAAATAATGTAAATACGTATAAAAAAATATGTACAAAATACACATATAATCATGTAATTCGTATCAAAATAAATAAACAAAATACCAATAGAATAATATAAATTTGTATGAGTAAACGTGTATGTTGCATATTTTTTCAATACAAATTTACCTTATTATATACGAATTTTGTATATTAATTTTAATACAAATTTAATTATTCGATGTGTATTTTTGTATCTGTATTTCTATAAACATATTCTTTATTTTTTGGGTATTTTGTCTCTTTATTTTCATACAAATTTACATTATTTTATTGATATTCTGCTCATTCATTTTGATAGGAATTGATATTATTCTATGTGTATTTTGTATATATTTTTCATACAAATTTTCGTTATTTTATGTGTATTTGTTTATATATTTTGACACAAATTTACAATATTTTATGGGTATTTTGTATATACATTTCAAAAGAAATTTACCTAGTTTTATGTGAATTTTGTATATCTTTTTTCATACAAACTCAAATTATTTCTGTTTTTTTGTATATATTTTAATACAAATTTTAGTTATGTTATGTGTATTTTGTAAATTTATTTTCATTCAAATTTATATTATTTTATAGGTGTTTTGTTGATTTATATTGATACGAATTTACATTATTTATATGTACTTTGTATATATATTTTTATACGCTTTTCCATTATTTAATATTTATTTTGAATATATATTTTTATACAAATTTATGGTATTTTATGTGTATTTGTATATATATTTTCATATAAATTTACATTATTTTATGTGTATTTTGTACATATATTTTATTACAAATCTACCTTATTTTATGTTTATTTTGTATGTGTATTTTGTATATTTATATTTATCCAAATACACATTCTTTTATTGGTATTTTGTTTATTTATTTTAATTCGAATTTACGTTCTTTTATCGGAATTTTGTTTATTTATTTTGATACGAATTTTCATTTTTTTTAGGTGTATTTGATATATATATTTTTATACTTATTTACATAATTTTATATGTATTTTGAATATATATTTTCATAGAAATTTACTCTATATATATATGTATAGAAAATACACATGAAATAATCTAAATTCGTATCGAAATAAATGAACAAAATACCGATAAAATAATGTAATTTTGAATGAAAATATATATAGAAAATACACATAAAATAACGTAAATACAAATAAATATATACACATAAAACAATTTGAATTTGAATGAAAATAGATATAAAAATAAACTTAAAATAAGGCAAATTTATAATGAAATATATATACTAAATACACATAAAATAATGAAGATTTGTTTCAAAATATATATACGAATACACATAAAATAACGTAGATTTCTATAGAAATATATATACAAAATACACGTGAAATGTTGTAAATACGTATAAATATATATATACAAAATACACATAAAATAATGAAGATTTGTTTCAAAATATATATACGAATACACATAAAATACCGTAGATTTCTATAGAAATATATATACAAAATACACATGAAATGTTGTAAATACGTATAAATATATATATATACAAAATACACATTAAATAATGTAAATTCGTGTCAAAATAAATAATTAAAATATCAATAAAAGAATGAGTATTTGTATGAAAATACATATACAAAATACACATAAAATAACGTAAATTTGTATAAAACTATATATAAAAATACACACAAATAAGTTAAATTTGTATGAAAATAAATATACAAAAAAACATAAAATTAGGTAAATTTGTAAAGAAATACATATACAAAATACACATAAAATAATGTAAATTTGAATTAAAATATATAAACAAATACACTTAAATTAACATAAATTTGTATAAAATATATATAAAAAATACTCATTAAATAATGTAAATATGTATAAAAAATATATATACAAAACACAAATAGAATAATGTAAGATCATATTAAAATAGATACACAGAATGTAAATAAAATAATGTAAATTTGTATGAAAATAAAGATGCAAAATACCCATAAAATAATGCATTTTTTTATAAATATACAAAATACACATGAAAGGATGTAAATACGTATAAAAATATATATACAAAATACACATTAAATAATGTAAATTCGCGTCAAAATAAATAAACAAAATGTCAATAAAAGAATGTGTATTTGTATGAAAATAAATATACAAAATACACATAAGATAACATAAATTTGTATAAAACTATATACAAAAATACACAAAAATAATTTAAATTTGTATGAAAATAAATATACAAAATACTCATAAAATTAGGTAAATTTGAATTGAAATGTATATAGAAAATACATAAAATAATGTAAATTTGTATCAAAATATTTATAAAAATACATATAATAACGTAAATTTGTTTAAAAATATATAAACAAAATACACATAAGTAATGTAAATACGTATAAAAAATATGTACAAAATACACATATAATCATGTAATTCCTATTGTAACGGTCCGAATGTGAGTGAACGAGAATGTGAGTAAGTCAGTGAGTAACAGTGAGTAAGTGAGTGCATGAATGAACGAGAGAATGTGAGTAAGTCGGTGAATGACAGAGTGAGTAAGTGTGAGCGAGTGGGAGCGTGCGTGAGTGAGTGAATGAGTGAAAGAGTGAATGGGTAGCTGAGGAATGTAAGTGCGTAAAAGGTTATGAGAAGATAACACGGCGAGCGAATATATGAACGAGTTACTGAAATCCCTCATCCCAAAGCCTCGAACCCCTCCAAGAAACCAATAACTAGTTAGTTAGATAGGTAGGAGTGATTGTAAAAGAATGTTCCGGAAGGGAGGTAGAGTCAGTAATGCGGGGTTAAAAGATCACGTGATGGAGGAGAGAAGCTGATGAGTAAGCGAGGAGGAGGAGGAAGAAAGCAGAAGCGGGGTAGACTTGAGGAGGCAAGCACCACTGCAGAAAACCAGAAGCTGGGTAGACTTGAGGCGAGCACCACGGCAGCAAGGCAGAAGCTGGGTAGACCGGAGACGAGCACCACGGCAGCAAGCCAGAAGCTTGGAGAACGTACACACCACCCACGGCCTACTGTGTGAGGCGGGCTAGCAGGAGACGAGCAGCAGCCCTAGCAAGGAAAGGCAGCGAGTTGAGTAAGAGCGGTGTCCACCTCTCCACTCAGCCCCCCCCCCCCCCCCCGAAAGACCACCCACGGCCTGCGGGGTGAGACGGACTACCGGATGGGAACTTGTATGGCGGGGTAGCCTGCCCCTCGACTGTCCTGGGGGCTCCAATACCACTGCCCCCAAGCTGCTCCCTACATCAAAGGGCGCCCGCCTCTCCACACCACCCGAGCCGCTCCATCTCTACATCAAGCGGCGCCCGTCTGTCCATCACCAGGATCGCCCATTCCCATCGTGGACGTCCTCTGCCGAGCCAGACACTCACGCAGCTCCTCCTCCTCCGCATCCATCAACTACAGAGCTAAGCATTCTGTGTATTCCCCAAATCTCCCCTTGTGCCGGTAGTTAGCTAGTTTAGAGGCCTACAGCCTGTCGGTCATTCATTTTTGTTCATATTTTTTATTAGCACTCCGCTAACCTTTAAAGTAAACCAAATACATATTTATATCTAACCTTACCGAGTGTTATCATTTGGAGCCTGTTTTGCTGCTCATTGAAATTACTGAACCATACACATCCCTCCATAGTACATAATCACCATCCAATTTCTTAATGCTGTCTCAAAAAGTGGTTCCCACGGAAATCCTCCCACCCTCCATAATTAACCACACAAGTAACGCCCTTCTGGTCACAAACTTCGGAACGAGTGTTCACTTGTCCTGAGGCCTTAACATCCGGGACCAGCGCTCGACAACTACCACGCTACCACATATCATTCACTACCCTAGTGGTTGTCATAATTAAAGGGATGTAGCTTTTAATTATTCATTCATTTATTTAATTTAATTTATTATTTTTTTTTTCTTCTCTATTTTCCACGCTACACTATCAAACTAAATAAACAAAATATCAATAAAATAATGTAAATTTGTATGAGAAAACATATACAAATACATATAAAATAACGCTAATTTCCATAAAAATATATATCCAAAAATGAACGTAAAATAAAGTAACTTTGGATAAAAATATATATACAAAACACACATTAAGTAATGTAAATCCGTACATAAAATAACCTAAATTTGTATATAACTATATACAAAAATACACAAAAATTATTTAAATTTGTATGAAAAGAAATATACAAAATACACATAAAATTAGGTTAATTTGTATTGAAATACATATACAAAATACATATAAAATAATGTAAATTTGAAAGAAAATATATAAACAAATACACATATAATAACGTAAATTTGTATGAAATATATAATCAAAATACACATTAAATAATGTAAATATGTATAAAAAATATATATACAAAACACAAATAGAATAATGTAAAATCGTATCAAAATATATACACAGAATATTAATAAAATAATGTAAATTTGTATGAAAACTAAGATGCAAAATACCTATAAAATAACGCATTTTTTATAAAAATATTGATACGAAAATACACATAAAATATTTGAATTTGTATTAAAATAAATATACAGAATGCACATACAATAAGGTAAATTTGTATTGAAATAGACATGGAAAATATATATAAAATAATGTAAATTTGTTTCAAAATATATATACGAATACACATAAAATAACGTAAATTTCTATAAAAATACATATACAAAATACACATAATATTAAGTAAATATTATAAAAAGGTATACAAAATACACATAAAATAATGTAAATTCGTATAAATGTAAATAAACAATATACCAATAAAAGAATGTGTATTTGTATAAATATAAATATACAAAATGCACATAAAATAACGTAAATTTATATAAAACTATATACATAAAATAACGCAAATTTCTATAAAAATATATGTACAAAAATGAACATAAAATAAATTTGCATAAAAATATATATTCAAAACACACATTAGATAATGTAAATGAGTATAAAAATATGTATACAAAATACCTATGAAATAATCTAAATTCGTGTCGAGTTAAATTAAGAAAATACCAATATAATAATGTAATTTTGGATGAAAATATATATACAAAATACACATAAAATAACCTAAATACAAATACAAATATACACATAATAATTTAAAATTGAATGAAATAAATATACAAAATAAACATAAAATAAGGTAAATTTGTAATGAAATATATGAAAAAATACACATAAAATAATATAAATTTGTATGAAAATATATATACAAATACACATTAAATAACATGAATTTGTATAAAATTTGTATCAAAATATATACTTATACACACAATAAAATAACGTAATTTTTTTATGAAAATGTATATACATACACATAAAATAATTTAAATACGTAGAAAAATATATATACAAAAAACACATAAAATAATGTAAATATGAATGAAAATATATAAATAAATACACATAAAATAATGTAAATTTGGATAAAATATATATACAAAATGAACATTAAATAATGTAAATATGTATAAAAAAATATATACAAAAAACACATAGAATAATGTTAAATCGTATCAAAATAAATAAAGAGAATATCAATAAAATAATGTAAATTTGTATGAAAATAAAGATGCAAAATATCCATATAATAACGCATATTTGCATAAAAATATATATATACAAAAAAACATATAAAATAATTAACTTTGTATTAAAATAAATATACAAAATGCACGTACAATAAAGTAAATTTGTATTGAAATAGATATGCAAAATACACATTAATAATGTAAATTTGTATCAAAATATATATACGAATACTCATAAAATAGAGTAAATTTCTATGAAAATATACATACAAAATAGATATACAAAATACACATATAACTAGTTAAATTTGTATTTAAATTCATGTAGAAAAAACACATAAAATAATGTAGATTTGTATGAAATGAAAACAAATACATTTTATATAAATTAGATATACAAAATACACATAGAATAATGTAAAAACATATCAAAATAAATACACAGAATATCAATAAAATAATATAAATTTGTATGAAAATAAAGATGCAAAATACCCATAAAATAAAGCATATTTTTATAAAAATACATATACAAAAATACATATAGATTAATCAAATTTGTATTAAAATTAATATACAAAATGCACATACAATAAGGTAAATTTGTATTGAAAAAATATGCAAAATACACATAAAACAATGTAAATTTGTTTCAAAATATATATACGAATACACATAAAATAACGCAGATTTCTATAGAAATATATATAAAAAATACACTTGAAATAATGTAAATACGTATAAAAATATATATACAAAGTACACATTAAATAATGTTAATTCGTGTCAAAATAAATAAACAAAATATCATGAAAAGAATGTGTATTTGTATGAAAATAAATATACAAAATACACATAAAATAACCTAAATTTGTATAAAACTTTATATAAAAATACGCAAAAATAATTTAAACTTGTATGAAAAAAAATATACAAAAAACATATAAAAATAGGTAAATTTTTATTGAAATACATATACAAAATACACATAAAATAATGTAAATTTGAATGAAAATATATAAACATATAGACTTTAAATAACGTAAATTTGTATCAAATATATATACAAAAAAAACATTAAATAATGTAAATATGTATAAAAAATATATATACAAAACACAAATATAATAATGTAAAATCGTATCAAAATAAATACAGAAAATATTAATAAAATAATGTAAATTTGAATGAAATTAAGAGGCAAAATACCCATAAAATAACGCATTTTTTATAAAAATATAAATACGAAAAAATATAAAATATTTGATTTTGTATTAAAATAAATAGATATACAAAATACACATAAAATAAGCTAAATTTGAATTGAAATATATATACAAAATACATAAAATAATGTAAATTTGTATCAAAATACCTATACAGATACACATATAATAACGTAAATTTGTATAAAAATATATAAACAAAATACACATTAAATAATGTAAATACGTATAAAAAAATGTAAAAAATACTCAAATAATCATGTAATTCGTATCAAAATAAATAGACAAAATACCAATAAAATAATGAAAATTTCTATGAGAAAACATATACAAAATACACATAAATAACGCAAATATCAATAAAAATATATATAATATAATATATTTTTATACATATTTAAAATATTTAATGTATATTTTGTATATATATATTTTATCCAAATTTACGTTATTTTATATGTATTTGTTTATATATTTTCATACAAATTTACATTATTTTATGTGAGTTTTGTATATGTATTTCAATACAAATTGGCCTAACTTTATGTGTATTTTGCATATCTATTTTCAAACAAATTTAAATTTTTTTTGTGTATTTTTGTATATATTTTTATACAAATTTTAGTTATTTTATTTGTTTTTTGTATATATATTTTCCTACAAATATACATTCTTTTATTGGAATTTTGTGTATTTAATTTTTACATTATTTTATGTGTATTTTGTATATATATTTTTCTACGTATTTAAACTATTTTATGTGTATTTTATATATACATTTTCTTTAAAATTTACGTTATTTTATTGTGTGTATTCGTATATATTTTGAAACAAATTTTATACAAATTCATGTTATTTTATGTGAATTTGTATATATATATTTTCATACAAATTTATATTATTTGATGTGTATTCTTACATATATTTTATTACAAATTTACCTTATTTTATGTTTATTTTGTATATTTATTTCATTCAATTTTAAATTATTTAATGTGTATATTTGTATTTGTATTTAGGTTATTTTATGTGTGTTTTCTATAATAATTTTCATCCAAAATTACGTTATTTTATTGTTATTTTCTTAATTTAACTCGATACGAATTTAGATTATTTCATAGGTATTTTGTATACATATTTTCATACTCATTTACATTATCTAATGTGAGTTTTGTACATATTTTTTTTATGCAAACTAATTTTATGTGCATTTTTGTACATATATTTTTTTAGAAACTTAAAACGTTATTTTATGTGTATTTTGTATATGTTTTTTCACACAAATTTACATTATTTAATTATTTTTTTGTTTATTTATCTTGATACGAATGACTTGATTATTGGTGTATTTTTTAAATATTTTTTTATACGTATTTACATTACTTAATGTGTATTTTGTTTATATATTTTTTTTACAAATTTACGTTATTATATGTGTATTTGTTAAAAATATTTTGAAACGAATTTACTTTATTTTATGTATTTTGTATATATATTTCAATTCAAATTTAGCTTATTTTGTGTGTATTTTGTATATCTATTTTCATACAAATTTAATTACTTCTGTGTATTTTTGTATATAGTTTTATACAAATTTACGTTATTTTATGTGCATTTTGTATATTTATATTTATACAGATACACATTCACTTATTGGTATTTTGTTTATTTATATTTATACGTATTTACATTATTTTATGTGTATTTTGTATACATTTTTTATTCGTATTTACTTAATTATATTTGTATTTTGTATATATATATTTATAGAAATCTACGTTATTTTATGTGTATTCGTATATATATTTTGAAACCAATTTTCATTGTTTTATATGTTTTTTGGATATCTATTTCAATACAAATTTACCTTATTGTATGTGCATTTTGTATATTTATTTTAATACAAATTCAAATATTTTATGTGTATTTTGGTATATATAATTTTAAAAAAAATGCGTTATTTTATAGGTATTTTGCATCTTAGTTTTCATACAAATGTACATTATTTTATTAATATTCTGTGTATATATTTTGATACGATTTTATATTACACTATTTGTGTTTTGTATATATTTTTTTATACATATTTTCATTATTTAATGTGTATTTTTTATATATATTTTATACAAATTAACGTCATTTTAAGTGTATTTGTTTATATAATTTCATTCAAATTTACCTTATTTTAAGTGTATTTTGTATAAATATTTCAATACAAATTTACCTAATTTTATGTGTATTTTTTATATTTATTTTCATACAAATTTAAATTATTTTTTGTTTTTTTGTATATACATATAGAGTAAATTTCTATGAAAATATATAATCAAAATATATATAATATTATGTAAATAAGTATAAAAATATATACACAAATACACCTAAAAAAATGAAAATTCGTATCAAAATAAATAAACAAAATTCTGATAAAAGAACGTATATTTGTAGGACAATAAATATAGAAAATACACATAAAATTACGAAAATTTGAATAAAAGTATATACAAAAAAAACAAAAAAATAAATTTCAATTTGTATGAAAATAGATATACAAAATACACATATAATTAGTTAAATTTGTATTTAAATACATGTACAAAATACACATAAAATAATGTAAATTTGTATGAAATGAAAACAAATTCACATAAAATAACGTACATTTGTATAAAATAGATATACAAAATATACATAGAATAATGTAAAATCGTATCAAAATAAATACACACAATATCAATAAAATAATGTAATTTTGTATGAAAATAAAGATGCAAAATAACCATAAAATAAAGCATATTTTTTAAAAAATACATATACAAGAATACACATAGAATAATTAAATTTGTATTAAAATTAATATACAAAATGCACGTACAATAAGGGAAATTTGTATTGAAAAAATATACAAAATGCACATAAAACAATGTATGTTTCAAAATATATATAAAAATACAATTAAAATAACGTATATTTCTATAGAAATATATATACAAAATTCAATTGAAATGACGTTAATACGTATAAAAATATATATACACAATACACATTAATAATGTAAATTCGCATCAAAATAAATAAACAAAATATCAATTAAAGAATGTGTATTTGTATGAAAATAGATATACAAAATACACATAAAATATTGTAAATTTGTATAAAACTCCATTAAAAAAATACTCAAAATAATTTAAATTTGTATAAAAATATATATACAAAATACACATAAAACTAGTTAAATTTCTATTGAAATACATATACAAAATACACATAAAATAATGTAAATTTGAATGAAAATATATAAACAAATACACTTAAAATAACGTAAATTTGTATGAAATATATATAGAAAATACACATTAAATAATGTAAATATGTATAAAAAAAAATATACAAAACACAAATAGAATAATGTAAAATAGTATCAAAATAAATACACAGAATATTAATAAAATAATGTAAATTTGTATGAAAATAAAGGTGCAAAATATCCATAAAACAACGCATTTTTTATGAAAATATATATACCAAAATACACATAAAATATTTAAATTTGTATTACAATAAATATACAAAATGCACATACAATAAGGTAAATTTGTATTGAAATAGATATGCAAAATACACATAAAACAATGTAAATTTGTTTCAAAATATAAATACGAATACAGATAAAATCACGTAGATTTCTATAAAAATATATATATACAAAATACACGTAAAATGAAGTAAATACGTATAAGAAAATGTATACAAAATACACATCAAATAATGTAAATTCGTATCAAAATAAATAAACTAAATGCCAATAAAAGAATGTTTACTTGTATAAATATAAATATACAAAATACACATAAAATAACGTAAAATTGTATAAAACTATATACAAAAATAAACAAAAATAATTAAATTTGTATGAAAATAGATATACAAAAGACATAAAATAAGCTAAATTTGAATTGAAATAAATATAGAAAATACATAAGATAAAGTAAATTTGTATCAAAATATATATTCAAATACACATATATTAAAATTAATATACAAAATGCGTATATAATAAGGTAAATTTGTATTGAAAAAATATGCAACATACACGTTTACTCATACAAATTTATATTATTTTATTGGTATTTTGCTTATTTATTTTGATACGAATTACATGATTATATGTGTATTTTGTACATATTTTTTTATACGTATTTACATTATTTAATGTGTATTTTGTTTATATATTTTCATACAAATTTACGTTATTATATGTGTATTTGTATAAATATTTTGATACAAATTTACTTTATTTCATGTATTTTGTATATATATTTCAATTCAAATTTAGCTTATTTTGTGTGTATTTTGCATATATTTTCATACAAATTTAAATATTTCTGTGTATTTTTGTATATAGTTTATATAAATTTACGTTATTTTATGTGTATTTTGTATATTTATATTTATACAAATACACATTCTTTTATTGCTATTTTTTTTATTTATTTTGATACGAATTTACATTATTTTATGTGTATTTTGTATACATTTTTTATACGTATTTACTTCATTTTATGTGTATTTTGTATATATATTTTTATAGAAATCTATGTTATTATATGTGTATTAGTATATATATTTTGAAACAAATTTATATTGTTTTATATGTATTTTGCATATCTATTTCAATACAAATATACCTTATTGTATGTGTTTTTTGTATATTTATTTTAATACAAATTTAATTTTTTTGATGTGTATTTTGGTATATATATTTTTAAAAATAAAAAAAATGCGTTATTTTATGGGTATTTTGCTTCTTTATTTTCATACAAATTTACATTATTTTATTAATATTCTGTGTATTTATTTTGATACGATTTTACATTATTCTATTTGTGTTTTGTACATATTTTTTTTATACAAATTTACGTTATTTTAAGTGTATTTGTTTATATATTTTCATTCAAATTTACATTATTTTATGTGAATTTTGTGCATGTATTTCAATACAAATTTACCTAATTTTATGTGTATTATGTATATTTATTTTCATACAAATTTAAAATATTTATGTCTATTTTTGTATATAGTTTGATACAAATTTAGGTTATTTTATGTGTAATTTGTATATCTATTTTCATACAAATACACATTCTTTTATTGATATTTTGTTTATTTATTTTGACGCGAATTTTATGTGAATTTGTTTTCATTTCATACAAATTTACATTATGTTAGGTGTATTTTGTACATGTATTTAAATACAAATTTAACTAATTATATGTGTATTTTGTATATCTATTTTCATACAAATTGAAATTTTTGTTTTGTTTTTTGTATATATTTTTATTCAAATTTTCGTAATCTTATAAAAATATATATACCAAAATACACATTAAATATTTAAATTTGCATTGAAATAAATATACAAAATGCACATACAATAAGGTAAATTTGTATTGAAAGAGATATTCAAAAATACATATAAAACAATGTAAATTTGTTTCAAAATATATATACGAATAGAAATAAAAAAAACGTAGATTTCTATAAAAATATATATACAAAATACACATAAAATTAAGTAAATACGTATAAAAAAAATGTATACAAAATACACAAAATAATGTAAATTAGAATTAAATAAATAAAAAAATACCAATAAAAGAATGTGTATTTGGACAAATATAAATATACAAAATACACATACAAAATAAACATAAAATAAGGTAGATTTGTAATAAAATATATGTACAAAATACACATGAAATAATGTAAATTTATATAAAAATATATATACAAATACACATAAAATACCATGAATTTGTATAAAAATAATTATTCAAAATAAATATTAAATAATGTAAAAGCGTATAAAATATATATATACAGAGTACATATAAAATAATGTAAATTCGTATTATAAATCAACAAAACACCAATAAATAATATATATTTGAATGAAAATAAATTTACAAAATACACATAACATAACTAAAATTTGTATTAAAATATATACAAAAATACATAGAAATAATTTGAGTTTGTATGAAAATAGATATACAAAATACACATAAAACTAGGTAAATTTC
Source organism: Eriocheir sinensis (assembly GCF_024679095.1). NCBI lineage: Eukaryota > Metazoa > Arthropoda > Malacostraca > Decapoda > Varunidae > Eriocheir > Eriocheir sinensis. Next base: position 18,422,768 of record NC_066509.1, read on the forward strand.
TTTTGAAATGTATATACAAAATACCCATCAAATATTGTAAATTTGTGTCAAAATATATAAGCAAATACACATAAAATAACGTAAATTTGTATGAAAAATATATACAAAATACACACAGAATAATGTCAATTCGTATCAAAATGAATGAGCAGAATATCAATAAAATAATGTAAATTTGTATGAAAATAAAGATGCAAAATACCCAAAAAATAAAGCATATGTTTATAAATGTGTATTTTGCATATCTATTTTCAAACAAATTTAAATTATTTTTGTGTATTTTTGTATATATTTTTATACAAATTATAGTTATTTTATTTGTTTTTTGTATATATATTTTCCTACAAATATACATTCTTTTATTGGAAATTTGTGTATTTAATTTTTTACGAATTTATATTATTTTATGTGTATTTTGTATATATATTTTTCTACGCATTTAAATTATTTTATGTGTATTTTATATATACATTTTCATAAAAATTTATGTTATTTTATTGTGTGTATTTGTATATATTTTGAAACAAATTTTATACAAATTCATGTTATTTTATGTGTATTTGTATATATATTTTCATACAAATTTATATTATTTTATGTGTATTCTTACATATATTTTAATACAAATTTACCTTATTTTATGTTTATTTTGTATATTTATTTCATTCAATTTTAAATTATTTAATGTGTATTTTTGTATTTGTATTTAGGTTATCTTAGGTTATCTCTAGGTTACCTTATTTTATGTTTATTTTGTATATTTATTTCATTCAATTTTAAATTATTTTATGTGTATATTTGTATTTGTATTTAGTATATTTTATGTGTATTTTGTATATATATTTTCATCCAAAATTACATTATTTTATTGGTATTTTCTTAATTTAATTCTATACGAGTTTAGATTATTTCATAGGTATTTTGTATACGTATTTTTATACTCATTTACATTATCTAAAGTGTGTTTTGTATATATATTTTTATGCAAATTTATTTTAAGTTCATTTTTGTACGTATATTTTTATAGAAATTTGCGTTATTTTATGTATATAGTTTTATATAAATTTACGTTATTTTATGTGCATTTTGTATATTTATATTTATACAAATACACATTCTTTTATTGGTATATTGTTTATTTACATTTATACGAATTTACATTATTTTATGTGTATTTTGTATACATTTTTTTTATACGTATTTACTTAATATAATGTGTATTTTGTATATGTATTTTTATAAAAATCTACGTTATTTTATGTGTATTCGTATATATATTTTGAAACAAATTTACATTGTTTTATATGTATTTTGCATATCTATTTCAATACAAATTTACCTTATTGTATGTATTTTTTGTATATTTATTTTAATACAAATTTAATTTTTTTATGTGTATTTTGGTATATATATTTTTTTTTATAAAATATATATGCAAGATACACATTAAGTAATGTAAATAAAATAATGTAATTTTGTATGAAAATATATAAACAAATACATATAAAATAACGTAAATTTGGATAAAATATATATACAAAATATACATTAAATATTTTAAATATGTATAAAAATATATTATATTATATATATTTTTATTGATATTTGCGTTAATTATGTGTATTTTGTATATGTTTTCTCATAGAAATTTACATTATTTTATTGGTATTTTGTCTATTTATTCTGATACGAATTACATGATTATTTCTGTATTTTGTACAATTTTTTATACGTATTTACATTATTTACTGTGTATTTTGTTTATATATTTTGATACAAATTTACGTTATTATATGTGTATTTGTATAAGTATTTTGATACAAATTTACATTATTTTATGTATTTTGTATATATATTTCAATTCAAATTTAGCTTATTTTATGTGTATTTTGTATATCTATTTATTTTAAAACAAAATCAAATATTTTATGTTTTTTCGTATATATATTTTTATAAAAATGCGTTATTTTATGGGTATTTTGCATCTTAATTTTCATACAAATTTACATTATTTTATAAATATTTTCTGTATTTATTTTGATACGATTTTACATTATTTTATTTGTGTTTTGTATATATTTTTTTATACATATTTACTTTATTTAATGTGTTTTTTGTATATATATTTGATACAAATTACATTATTTTAAGTCTAGATGTCTATATATTTTCATTCAAATTTACATTATTTTATGTGTATTTTGTATATGTATTTCAATAAAAATTTACCTAGTTTTATGTTTTTTGTATATTTATTTTCATACAAGTTTAAATTATTTTTGTGTATTTTTGTATATGATTTTATACAAATTTAGGTTATTTTATGTGTATTTTGTATATCTATTTTCATACAAATACACATTCTTTTCATGATATTTTGTTTATTTATTTTGACACGAATGAACATTATTTAATATGTATTTTGTATATATATTTTTATACGTATTTACATTATTTCAAGTGTATTTTGTATATATATTTCTATAGAAATCTACGTAATTTATGTGTATTCGTATATATATTTTTAAACAAATTTACATTTTTTTAAGTGAATTTTCCATATTTTTTCAATACAAATTTGATTAATCTATGTGTATTTTTGTATATGTATTTTTTTTAAAATATGCTTTATTTTATGGGTATTTTGCATCTTTATTTTCATACAAATTTACATTATTTTATTGATATTCTGTGTATTTATTTTGATATGATTTTACATTATTCTATGTGTACTTTATATATATATATATTTTATATAAAATTTATTTGTTTTCATTTCATACAAATCTACATTATTTTATGTGTTTTTTGTACATGTATTTAAATAAAAATTTAACTAGTTATATGTGTATTTTGTATATGTATTTTGTATGTATATGTTCATAGAAATTTACTCTATTTTATGAGTATTCGTATATATATTTTGATACATATTTACATTATTGATGTGTATTTTGCATATCTATTTCAATACAAATTTACTTTATTGTACGTACATTTTGTATATTTATTTTAATACAAATTTAATTATTTTATATGTATTTTTGTATATATATTTTTATGCAAATATGCGTTATTATATGGATATTTTCCATCTTTATTTGCAGAGAAATCTACATTATTTTATTGATATTCTCTTTATTTATTTTGATTCGATTTAACATTATTCTATGTGGTTTTTATATATTTTTTTTTATACATATTTACATTATTTAATGTTCATTTTGTATATATTTTTTATCCAAATTTACATTATTTTATGTATATTTGTTTATATATTTTCATACATATTTACATTATCTTAGGTGTTTTTTGTATATATATTTTTCTACGTACTTAAATTATTTTATGTGTATTTTGTATATACATTTTCAAAAAAAATTACGTTATTTTATTGTGTGTATAAGTATATATTTTGATACAATTTTTATACAAATATATGTTATTTAATGTGTATTTGTATATATATTTTCATACAAATTTATATTATTTTATGTGTATTTTTTCATATATTTCATTACAAATTTACCTTATTTTATGTTTATTTTGTATATTTATTTCATTCAATTTTAAATTATTTTATGTGTAGATTTGTATTTGTATTTAGGTTATTTTATGTGTGTTTTGTATATATATATTTTCATCCAAAATTACTTTATTTTATTGGTATTTCTTAATTTAATTCGATACGAATTTAGATTATTTCATAGGTATTTTGTATACATATTTTTATACTCATTTACATTATCTAATGTGTGTTTTGTATATATATTTTTATGCAAATTTATCTAATGTTCATTTTTGTACATATATTTTTTTAGAAATTTGCGTTATTTTATGTATATAGTTTTATATAAATTTACGTTATTTTATGTGCATTTTGTATATTTATATTTATACAAATACACATTCTTTTATTGGTATATTGTTTATTTACATTTATACGAATTTACATTATTTTATGTGTATTTTGTAAACATTTTTTTATAAGTATTTACTTAATTTTATGTGTATTTTGTATATGTATTTTTATAGAAATCTACGTTATTTTAAGTGTATTCGTATATATTTTGAAACAAATTTACAATATTTTATATGTATTTTCCATATCTATTTCAATACAAATTTACCATATTGTATGTCCATTTTGTATATTTATTTTAATACAAGTTCAAATATTTAAGTGTATTTTGGTATCAATAATTTTATAAAAAATGCGTTATTTTATAGGTATTTTGGATCTTAATTTTCATTTTATATGTACTTTGTATATATATTTTTATACGCTCTTACATTGTTTGATATTTATTTTGAATATATATTTTTATACAAATTCATGGTATTTTATGTGTATTTGTATATATATTATCATATAAATTTACATTATTGTATGTGTATTTTTTACATATATTTTATTACAAATCTACCTTATTTTATTTTATTTTTTATGTGTATTTTGTATATTTATATTTATGGAAATACACATTCTTTTATTGATATTTTGTTTATTTATTTTAATTCGAAATTACATTATTTTATGTGTATTTTGAATACATTTTTTTATACGTATTTACTTAATTTTATGTGTATTTTGTATATATATTTTTATAGAAATCTATGTTTTTTTTATTTGTATTCGTATATATATTTTGAAACAAATTTACATTGTTTTATATGTATTTTTGCATATCTCTTTCAATACAAATTTACCTTATTGTATATGCATTTTGTATATTTATTTCAATACAAATTTAAAAATTTTATGTGTATTTTGGTATATATATTTTTATAAAAAATGCGTTATTTTATGGCTTTTTTGCATCTTTATTTTCATGCAAATTTACATTATTTTATTAATATTCTGTGTATTTATTGTTGATACGATTTTACATTATTCTATTTGTGTTTTGTATATATATTTTATACATATTAACATTATTTAATTAGTATTTTGTATATATATTTGATACAAATTTACGTTATTTTAAGTGTATATGTTTATATATTTTCCTTCAAATTTCCATTATTTTATGTGTATTTTGTATATGTATTTCAATACAAATTTACCTAATTTTATGTGTATTTTGTATATTTATTTTCATACAAATTTAAATTATTTTTGTGTATTTTTGTATATAGTTTTATACAAACTTAGGTTATTTTATATGTATTTTGTATATGTATTTCAATACAAATTTACATTATTTTATGTGTATTTTGAATACATTTTTTTATACGTATTTACTTAATTTTATGTGTATTTTGTATATATATTTTTATAGAAATCTACGTTTTTTTATTTGTATTCGTATATATATTTTGAAACAAATCTACATTGTTTTATATGTATTTTTGCATATGTCTTTCAATACAAATTTATTTTATTGTATATGCATTTTGCATATTTATTTCAATACAAATTTAAAAATTTTATGTGATTTTGGTATATATATATTTTTTATAAGAAATCCGCTATTTTATGGGAATTTTGCATCTTTATTTTCCTACAAATTTATATTATTTTATTAATATTCGGTGTATTTATTTTGATACGGTTTTACATTATTCTATTAGTTTTTTGTATGTACTTTTTTATACATATTTACATTATTTAATGTGTATCTTGCATATATATTTTATACAAATTTATTATCTATTATCTATTTTCATACAAATACACATTCTTTTCATGATGTTTTGTTTATTTATTTTGACACGAATTTACATTATTTGATATGAATTTTGTTTATATATTTTTATACGTATTAACATAATTTCATATGTATTTTGTATATATATTTCTATAGAAATCTACTTTATTTTATGTGTATTCATATATATTTTTTGGAACAAATTTACATTGTTTTATATGTATTTTTTGAATATCTCTTTTAATACAAATTTACCTTACTGTATATGCATTTTGTATATTTATTTCAATACAAATTTAAATATTTTATGTGTATTTTGGTATATATATTTTTATAAAAAATGCAATAATTTTTGTGAATTTTGCATCTTTATTTTCATACAAATTTACATTATTTTATTGATATTCTGTGTATTTATTTTGATACGATTTTACATTATTCTATTTGTTTTTTGTATATATTTTTTTATACACATTTACATTATTTAATGTGAATCTTGCATATATATTTTATACAAATTTACGTTATTTTTTATGTGTATTTGTTTTTATATTTTCATTCAAATTTACATTTATTTTAATTCGAAATTACATTATTTTATGTGTATTTTGTATACATTTTTTTATACATATTTACTTAATATTATGTGTATTTTGTATATATATTTTTATAGAAATCTACGTTTTTTTATTTGTATTCGTATATATATTTTGAAATAAATTTACATTGTTTTATATGTATTTTTGCATATCTCTTTCAATACAAATTTTCCTTATTGTATGTGCATTTTGCATATTTATTTCCTTGCAAATTTAAATATTTTATGTGTATTTTGGTATATATATTTTTATAAGAAATGCGCTATTTTATGGGAATTTTGCATCTTTATTTTCATACAAATTTACATTATTTTATTAATATTCGGTGTATTTATTTTGATACGATGTTACATTATTCTATTTGTTTTTTGTATATACTTTTTTATACATATTTATATTATTTAATGTGTATCTTGCATATATATTTTATACAAACTTATTATCTATTATCTATTTTCATACAAATACACATTCTTTTCATGATATTTTGTTTATTTATCTTGACACGAATTTACATTATTTGATATGTATTTTGTGTATATATTTTTATACGTATTTACATAATTTCATATGTATTATGTATATATATTTCTATAGAAATCTACTTTATTTTATGTGTATTCGTATATATATTTTGAAACAAATTTACATTGTTTTATATGTATTTTTGAATATCTCTTTCAATATAAATTTACCTTACTGTATATGCATTTTGTATATTTATTTCAATACAAATTTAAATATTTTATGTGTATTTTGGTAAATATATTTTATAAAAATGCGATAATTTGGGGGAATTTTGCATCTTTATTTTCATACAAATTTACATTATTTAATTGATATTCTGTGTATTTATTTTGATACGATTTTACATTATTCTATTTGTTTTTTGTATATATATATATATATATATATATATATATATATATATATATATATATATATATATATATATATATATATATATATATATATATATATATATATATATATATATATATATATATATATATATATTTTATACACATTTACATTATTTAATGTGTATCTTGCATATATATTTTATACAAATTTACGTTATTTTAAGTGTATTTGTTTATATATTTTCATTCAAATTTACATTATTTGATGTGTATTTTGTATATGTATTTCAATACAAATTTACCAAATTTTATGTGTATTTTGTATATCTCTTTTCAAACAAATTTAAATTATTTTTTGTGTATTTTTGTATATAGTTTTATACAAATTTAGGTTATTTTATGTACGCAGTTACATTATTTAGTGTGTGTTTTGTATATATATTTTTTTGCAAATTTACTTTATTTCATGTGCATTTTTGTACATATTTTTATAGAAATTTCCGTTATTTGTATATGTTTTCTTATACAAATTTACATTATTTTATTGCTATTTTGTTTATTTATTTTGATACGAATTACATGATTATATGTGTATTTGTACATATTTTTTATACGTATTTACATTACTTAATGTGTATTTTGTTTATATATTTTTAAACAAATCTACGTTATTATATGTATTTGTATAAATATTTTGATTCAGATTTACACTATTTTATGTATTTTGTATGTACATTTCAATTCAAATTTAGCTTATTTTGGCTGTATTTTGTATATATATTTTCATACAAATTTAATTACTTCTGTGTATTTTTGTATATAGTTTTATACAAATTTACGATATTTTATGTGTATTCTGTATATTTATATTTTTACAAATACACATTCTTTTTCTGGTATTTTGTTTATTTATTTTGATATGATTTTTATGTATTTTTTGTATTCATTTTTTTATACGTATGTACTTCATTTTATGTGTATTTTGTAAATATTTTTATAGAAATCTACGTTATTTTATGTGTATTCGTATATATATTTTGAAACAAATTTACATTTTTTATATGTATTTTGCATATCTATTTCAATACAAATTTACCTTATAGTATGTGCATTTTTTATATTTGTTTTAATACAAATTTTAATATTTTATGTGTATTTTGGTATATATATTTTTATAAAAAATGCGTTATTTTATGGCTATTTTGCATCTTTATTTTCATACAAATTTACATGATTTTATTAATATTCTATGTATTTATTGTTGATACGATTTTACATTATTCTATTTGTGTTTTGTATATATTTTTTTATACATATTTACATAATTTATATAGTATTTTGTGTATATATTTGATACAAATTTAAGTTATGTTAAGTGTATATGTTTATATATTTTCATTCAAATTTCCATTATTTTATGTGTATTTTGTATATGTATTTCAATACAAATTTACCTAATTTTATGTGTATTTTGTATATTTATTTTCATACAAATTTAAATTATTTTTGTGTATTTTTGTATATAGTTTTATACAAACTTAGCTTATTTTATGAGTATTTTCTATATCTATTTTCATACAAATACACATTCTTTTATTGATATTTTGTTTATTTATTTTGACGAGAATTTAAATTATTTAATGTGTATTTTGTATATATATTTTTATACGTATTTACATCATTTCATGTGTATTTTGTATATTTATTTCTATAGAAATCTACGTTATATTATGTGTATTCGTATATAGATTTTTAAACAAATTTACACTTTTATGTGTATTTTGCTTATTTTTTCAATACAAATTTACCTTATTGTATATGCATTTTGTATATTAATTTTAATACAAATTTAATTATTCTATGTGTATTTTTGTATATTTATTTTTATAAAAATATGCTTTATTTTATTGGTATTTTGCATCTTTATTTTCATACAAATTTACGTTATTTTTTTTATATTCTGCTCATTCATTTTGATACGATTTGACATTATTCTATGGGTATTTTGTATATATTTTTCATACAAATTTACGTTATTTTATGTGTATTTGTTTATATATTTTGACACAAATTTACAATATTTTATGGGTATTTTGTATATATATTTCAAAAGAAATTTACCTAGTTTTACGTGTATTTTGAATTTCTATTTTCATAGAAACTCAAATTATTTTTATGTATTTTTGTATATATTTCAATACAAATTTTAGTTATGTTAAGTGTATTTTGTAAATCTATTTTCATTCAAATATATATTATTTTATTGGTATTTGAATATAAATATATATACAAAATACATAAAATAATGTAAATTTGTATCAAAATACTTATACAAATACACATAATAACGTAAATTTGTATAAAAATATATAAACAAAATACACAATAAATAATGTAAATACGTATAAAAAAAATGTACAAAATACACAAATAATCATGTAATTCGTATCAAAATAAATAGACAAAATACCAATAAAATAATGTAAATTTCTATGAGAAAACATATACATAATACACATAAATAACGCAAATATCAATAAAAATATATATAATATAATATATTTTTATACATATTTAAAATATTTAATGTATATTTTGTATATATATTTTATCCAAATTTACGTTATTTTATATGTATTTGTTTATATATTTTAATACAAATTTACATTATTTTATGTGAGTTTTGTATATGTATTTCAATACAAATTTGCCTAACTTTATGTGTATTTTGCATATCTATTTTCAAACAAATTTAAATTATTTTTGTGTATTTTTGTATATATTTTTATGCAAATTATAGTTATTTTATTTGTTTTTTGTATATATATTTTCCTACAAATATACATTCTTTTATTGGAAATTTGTGTATTTAATTTTTTACGAATTTACATTATTTTATGTGTATTTTGTATATATATTTTTCTACGTATTTAAATAATTTTATGTGTATTTTATATATACATATTCATAAAAATTTACGTTATTTTATTGTGTGTATTCGTATATATTTTGAAACAAATTTTATACAAATTCATGTTATTTTATGTGTATTTGTATATATATTTTCATACAAATTTATATTATTTTTGTGTATTCTTACATATATTTTATTACAAATTTACCTTATTTTATGTTTATTTTGTATATATATTTCATTTAATATAATCAAATTTAAATTTTTTGTATATGCATTTTGTATATCAATTTTAATACAAATTTAATTATTCAAAGTGTATTTTACTATATGTATTTTTATAAAAATATGCTTTATTTTATGGGTATTTTGCATCTTTATTTTCATACAAATTTACGTTATTTTATTGATATTCTGCTCATTCATTTTGATACGATTTGACATTATTCTATGTGTATTTTGTATATATTTTTTATGCAAATTTACGTTATTTTTTGTGTATTTGTTTATATATTTTGACACAAATTTACAATATTTTATGGGTATTTTGTATATATATTTCAAAAGAAATTTACCTAGTTTTATGTGTATTTTGAATATCTATTTTCATACAAATTCAAATTATTTTTATGTATTTTCATAGACTTCACAATCTCTTGACGGGAAACGGGGCGCGGGACCGATTCGCAGGGGGCCGATTTTCAAAAATTTAAAATTTAAATATTTTCAAAACCAAAGCAGCTAGCGACCTGAAACTAAAACAGGCACCTCCCTTAGGCATATATGAGTCTCCATGAGCAGCGGTATCAAAAAATTCAAAGTCGTTCCCTAATAAAATCCCGATTAATTGTTTTTTATATAAGTATAACAAAACTTAAAAAGGCTATAAAATCCTCAGATTTTACGCTAGATGCACAAACATCACCAAATGCAGAGATAATCACTTATATTTTCAGAATCAATAGCAATATTTAGCATATCTTATAAGTTTTTGCCCGAAATAGCTACTTATTTTTTTTTATTTAGTGCAATTTTTTACGTAAGTTTTTAACATCTAATAAATCACTTAATTTTCACATTAGAAACTTAATACTTGAGGAAAGCATGCAGAAACATCTTAATTTTACTCAACAAAAGCAAAATATTCATTTTTCTATATACAATCACAACTTATTTTGGTTGAATTCCGATGTCACTATTGCCGCAGCACGTCTTGCCGGCTATCTGGCCCTCGTCCCTGAGCAATCACTTTAGCCTTTTGGCCTATGACTTGTGGGCCCCGGTCAGTTTCCTGGACTTGTACACGTCCCTGTTCCTCGCCGTTTCCTTCCTGCCCTCCTCGATACTGCTCCTCTTCCTGCCGGTCGGCTGCTTCAAGGCCTTGTTCTTCCTCGCTTCTGAGGTCACGTCCTTGGAGAAATTAGCACCGAAACAGTTGAAGAGGGACCTGCTGATGTGCGGCAAGATGGTGTTGGCCAGGTTGTGCCCCTCCTGGCACCTGTACCCCTGCAAGGTCGGGTCTGAGGCCGCCAGGAACTCCAGGAGGTGCCTGAACCCGTCCCTGTGGCGCATGGCAAGGGAGAGGAACCTCAACCTGCGCTCCTTCTTGTCCTCCCTGCACATCAGGGAGTCCCACAGCGTCATCCCGAAGGACGCCATGTGGGCCATTGGGAGAGATGGCCGCTTCAGGACCGCCCGGCCCGTCTCCAGCTCTCCCCTGTCGACCAGCTCGACCAGGGCGTCGAGATGGGGCGATAATTGCTTGGGTCAAATCCAGTCACCTGTATCTTAAACAATGGATTAATGTTTGCCAAAAAGCCAGTCAGAGGATAATGAGGTGGTGGATGAGTAGGGATTGGGTGAATACTGTACCTGAGTGGATAAAACGGGGGATGTGGGCAAGGATTTGGCGATGAAGGCGGGAATGTTGTCGGGGCCAGTGGATTTAGTTGTGTCAAGTCCTTCCAGTAATTTCTGTATTCCGTTAGTCGTAATGTCAAGGGGGGGTATCGGGGGGAAGGGACTGTGTGGCATGTTTGGTGTCATGCTGTGTTCTTGTGTGTACACCGATTGGAACTGAGTGTTGAGTATTTGTGCTTTGTGTTGTGGGCTGGTTACTAATGTGTTATTGTCTTTTAGTGATGTAATCGTGTTAGTGTCATGTTTGCGCGCCTTAAAGAATTTGAAAAAAAGTTTATTTTGTTATTTCTTACGTTGTCTGCGAAGTAAGTTGCTATGTGTTTGCGTTCCGCTACTTTTACGTTTTCGGCAAATGTCTTTTGGTGGTTTCTGTAGGCGGTCCAATTATCTGTTGTGTTGTATGTCTGCGCGTGTCTGTAGAGTCTTTGTTTATTGCGATGGCGTCTCCGTAGATCCCTGGAAAACCAGGGAAGTATGTACCTACTAGAAAGTTTTTTTTTGTGTGTGTGGTATGTGTCTGTTCGTAGAGTTGTGTATGGCGTGTTTCAGGTTGTTCCAGTTGGCGGAAGGAGGTCTTGTGTGTGGGTCTGTCGTAAAAAAGTCAGTGCTGAAGGCAGTTAGGTCTTGTTTGATCATGTCTAAGTCAGCCCTTGAATAATAGGATATCTGTCTGGGTCTCTGTTTATGTCTAATCGGTCGGAGGTCAGCGTCAACGATGAGTATGTCGTGGTCACTGAGTCCTGGAACAACCTGTGTGTTTGTTATGTTAAGAATGTTGTTGGTGAGAAAAAGGACAAGTGTTTGTGCTGTGGTCAAAGGACTACCGTGGCCAGCGGGGCGTGTTACAGTATGTGTTCGTGTTGGCTGGAGTACTGTTTGTGAGACTGAAAATGTATGAATGATGTCAATGAATGCATCGTGTAGGTGGCGTCTGTTTGTGTGGGGAATAATGGGGTTGGGGGCGTCAGCATCGGGAGGGTCAAAAGGGGAAATTGCAGTCCAGTCGATGCCGGGGAGGTTGAAATCACCTGTGATCCAGATGTGTTTGTCTGCCTGTATGCGTGAAAGAGAAATTTGAAGATTGTGTAAATAGTCGGTATTAATAGAAGGCGGTCTGTAGAAAGCAGCAATAAGAAGAGTTTTACAGTTGAAGGTTTGTAACTGGGCCCAGGTGATTTCGCAGTCTGTGTCAAGGTCAGGCCTATGCTTAACACAAAGACCCGGCTTGGTGGCGATGATAACACCGCCACCTTTGCCGAGGTCTGTCGGGCGGTCTTGATGGTAAACGGTCATACTAAAAGGGTGAGGGAAAAGCTCACTACTGTCTACGTCAGGAGTCAACCAAGTCTCAGTCCCTTCTATTATGTCAGGGTTGTGTGTGGTGATTAGATGGTGTAGTTGGGCTATTTTGTTTTCAATACTACGAAAGTTAATTGTTAAAAAAATTGTTAAAAATGGATAAAAAGATGTGACAATAAAGAGAATAAATAAAAAAGTGGACAAAATATAACACCTAATAAGTGAACAGGCATGTGTTGGCTTTATTTTTCATATCAAGAAGGGAAACACTCTCATCCGGAAACACATTCTACATATCATTCATATTAGGGATAAATGAACGGGATTTTTTTTAAGTAAATGAACCAGCACAACGGCAAAAAGAAAAAAAGTATCGTTAAGCACTGCTCCTATAAAAAGAGGTATAGAAGAGTGACCAGAAGAGAGGTCAGTGTCGGGTAGAGAGGTGTCTTGATACTCCTCTTTTGAAAGAGGTCAAGTTATAGCTAGGAGGAAATACAGACGAGGGGAGGCTGTTACAAAATTTACCAAAGAATGAAGATGCTGATTAACTTTTGCATGCAGGAATTTGACAGTAGAGGGATGAGCTAGAGCGGAAAGTCGAGTGTAGCGGAAATGCGGAAGGGGGGGGGAGGCATACAGTTAGCAAGTTCAGAAGAGGAGTCAGCATGGCAATATCGATAGACGAAAGAAAGAGGCAACATTGCGGCTGAATCTAAGAAATAGAAGACTGTCAGTAAGAGGAGGGGAGCTGATGAGACGAAGAGCCCTACGGCTGTTCCATAAATCAACCTCTTAGACTCTCGAACATTTTCGGCCATTTTCTCCGACCATAAACCTCGAAGGGTTTTTCTGGAAGGGGGGGAAGGTGTTTGAAGGCGAAATGGCTTGAATCTGGCAAGGGGTGGGGAGAGGCATATCTTCGTCAGTCCCTTCGCATACTTTATGAGTCAATCCTATATTTTTTTCATTAATATACTAACAAATGATCCAGGAATTATAAGAAAATGTAATTTATCTAATATAATTCGGAAAAAGTTTTTCTAAGTAAATGAATAAAAATGTTGTTAAAGACTTTAGGGTTTGCATCATGATTTTTAACTCTTGGCGTGTAAACACACTGCTCGATTGACTCAAGGCCGTACCATACGTCTCTCCCACCACCTTCCTCTTCCTCTTCCCTTACACGGTGCCCCCTTTCTGTTGGGCACTATAACTTGACCTCGACCCCTTCCCTCGCTTGAGGTTCTTTGAGTTGGATTGGTAGCCTCTGCAAACACCTCAACATAGAAATCTTGATAACTGAAGCATTTTACATACATTAGTGATTATATTTTGACGATTATACTAAATCAAATGGTTGATTGAATGGTATATCCTATATCTATCTCTCTATCTATCTATCTATATATCTCTCTCTATATATATATATATATATATATATATATATATATATATATATATATATATATATATATATATATATATATATTATTATTATTTTTTTTTTTTTTTTTTTACATCTCCGCCTGTAGCGCCGGAAGGCTTTCTTCAGGGGCCAGGTGGTCGGCCCAAGTCCGTCATGGTGGAACACCACTATTGGTAGGCTTAGGGGAAGAACAATGACCGTCTATCATAGCAAAGATAGATCGGCCGGAAAGGAAACTGGAGATAAAAGTACAGAGAGAGGGACAGAATCCGTAGAGGTAAGTCTTGAAGCAAAGATTTGTACGTACATAGCGGGAGTGATAAGATTGGCATCCTTGCGCGGCCCGTGTTACCACCCCTCCAATGCTCCACGTAGTCAGCTCAGGAGTCCGCATGTGCCCGCTGCTACCACTTCTCTGCCTCTCGCTACCATCCCGTCAAACAAGGAGCCGTTAGAAAAGTGATCTAGCCCCATCGGAGCTATGGCAAAAGACTACCTGCTTGAGTTAATCAAGCAGGTGTGTTGACACGGCTAGGGTTAAAAATCATGATACAACCCTAAAGTAGAATGCCCCTTGCGGAACCTATACTGGTGATCAGAGAGAAAGTCAGAAGTTGATAGATGATTAAGAACTTTCCTGTTAATTAGGGGTTGTTTCAAAAGGTTCATAAAGACAAAAAAAGTAAAGCTATGAGACGATAGTTTTAAGTATAAGAGCAGTCACCTCTTTTAGGTACAGGCTGTTTGTAGGCGTACTTGCAGCAGAAAGGAAAGGTAAATATTGGAAGGTAGAGACGAAAGAATTTGGACAGGCAGGGCGTCAGTACGAAGTTCAGTTTTTAAGATCAGCAGGGGGCACTTCATTACGTCTTCTGAGGATTGAGGCCAGAGAGGGCATAGCGTTTATCACTTATAAGAATTTTAATAACAGGCATAGCGGAGGAATATGCCCTGAATCGCCCAGAGTGGAATTTTCATAGAAAGTTTGAGGGAAGAGTTCAGCTTTAGAAACAAATGTGGCAGCGGTGTTGCTATGAGGACTTAGGAGTGGAGGTATTTTTGGTTAGGGAATAGCCAGTTAGACACTTGCCGAAACGGGCGTGAACAACTCCCGGTCAGCTTTATACGGGAGGCGAGGAATTGCTGCCAGCCTATTAAAAACTCTTCCCGTGTCCTCACTTGCCGTTTCCCAATTGTTTCATCAACACCAGTAGTTCATCATGCTCTCTAAAGACAATTTCCCTTACTTACCACACCTCGCTCCAAACACTCAACACATTCAAAATATCCCCAGATTTTTATCAAAATACATAGTGGCAGATCGAAGCTTTGCCTCGGAGTTGTTCCCATCTGGGGGGGGGGGGAGCATAAATGACCCCAACACTTGAGTCATGGATGGGGATAAACGTATCAAGATCCTGTGGCTGAATGTGTTGGGCGTGATCGTCATGCCGGGCTTTGGCATCCTCGGCATGCCTACCAGCGAGGGGGGGCACCGCTCTTGCTTCGTTTGCAACTAACTCCATGGCGAAAGCTATGACTTAAGCGAAAACACAGGAGCGGAGAGGGTGACCGTAAAGCATCTGGGTGGGTGAACATCCTGTAGCAGCTATGATGACCACGGGTAGTGGGGGATTGATACGATGTGACGGACTCATCAAAGCTCAAGCAAGCTTGCCAACATTAGCTAGTGAACTGTGGTTCACAGTCCATGCTCCGGCGGAGCGGCATCCCATGTCACGGAAGGAGTGTCGGTATCGGTAGACGTGCTGTTTCAGTCATACGGTACAACCGCTGGTCAGCCATAGACGCTCGGTGAAAACTAGGAGGGTTTTCCCTGCCACGGTAAACTAGACTCCCGACACAAGGATACACAAAGATATAGGGAGACTACAAGAGGCCAGACGGCCTATACACACGGCATTTCCTGAAGATGGGTTACTCACCAAATTCCCTTCCCGTTCACCAAGGCATCTAATCTCCGTTTGAAGGGACACTCCGCCTGTTACTCATAAACACGAACATTTTTTCGGCTCCTCAAAACGTTTATCTTATACCTATTATTGTTATAATGTAATTTTAAAGACCTGAAAGTTTGATGAACTTTGTGCGAATAGTTTTTGAAAAAAACATTTTTTCATCGGAAAAACATCTTGATTATATGCAACACCCCTCCTTTATTTTCAGCAGTACGCCTTCGACTGCTAGTCCACAAAATATTTATACCCATTGCTACAATTTGTCAGTAAAACATTTGGACTTTGTATCATCATTTTCATGAGAATAATGTATGACTCAAAAAAAATCTTTCTTTCGTCTCGTTACGGAGATAGAAAAAATATTTATATAATCATGAATAAAAGAGATATTGAAAATGTGTCACGACGAAAAAAATATCTTTTCTTTAGTTTTCGTATTATACCATCACTTTTATCATAGGTTAGATATTAAAGGAGAAGTACATATTTTTATGACAGGGAAAATTTCATTGTATACACCTAACACTTTCACAGGGTATGGAGATATGATGGAGGAGTCCTTGGTAATTTTTTTCTCAAAAGTTATTTTCTCGAATTTTTCGAATGTTACTGGCGGAGGGTTCCCTATAAAATTTTGATTGTGTTTGTCTCAACTATATACCTACTCAGTTTTGTTCCTCTCTCTCTCTCTCTCTCTCTCTCTCTCTCTCTCTCTCTCTCTCTCTCTCTCTCTCTCTCTCTCTCCCTGTCCCCCATCGGGGCAGCCAGATTCGGATGGCTCCTAAACGACGCAGTACGTGACACCCGATCAAAAAAACGCTTTCGGCCATGTACCTCCACCTCGCCCGTATAAATAGACGCCATGCATCGCAACAAAAGCGTAACCGTGAACCCACAAGTACCACCACCTCTATTACCAAGCCTCTTGATAACTTAAAAGTCCTTAGTTTCAATGC
This sequence comes from Eriocheir sinensis, assembly GCF_024679095.1. NCBI lineage: Eukaryota > Metazoa > Arthropoda > Malacostraca > Decapoda > Varunidae > Eriocheir > Eriocheir sinensis. The sequence continues at coordinate 18,440,378 of NC_066509.1, forward strand.
GCGTAGCCTAAGAAATAATTTTGATTAACTGAGATGTCTTGCTCTGACAGAAATTTTTGACGTAATTGCTATATCCGATACATTTATCGACACCACAAATATTGATATAAGTATAGAATACAACATAAATGGCTACAGACTCTTCAACAAAGATAGTGTAAACCATAGAAGTGGTGGCGTCGCCCTGTTTGTCAAAAGCTATTTGCAACCTACTGACAAAACACCAAAAGACAGTAACGTTGAACATTTGTGCGTGCGAGTAAACATTGCAAAAGTTAATTTAAATATATCTGTCACCTACAGGCCTCCCGGGCAATCACTCGATGACGATCTTGAAATATACAGCGTTTTAAGGCAGTCACTTAATAACAGCGACTCATTGATATTAGAAGACTTTAACCTCCCCCATATCGACTGGGCGACACTGTCAGGTACAGAAGGCGAGTCACATAGAATGATCGAATTATTAGAAAAAAATTATCTCAGCCAAATGATTTCTGAACCAACCCGACAAAATAACATACTAAACCTTGTTATAACGACCCAAGATAGCCTAGTCAGTAATGTCACGGTAGGAGAACACCTCGGTTCTTGCGATCATAAATTAGTGCGCATAGATATTAGAGCTCAAACATCAGTGACAGAAAATAAAGTAAAGGTGCCCAATTTCAAAAAAGCTAACTTCGTAGAAATCCGACAAAAACTAACAGAAATACAACTATCAGATGACGGCAATGTAGAGGAAGCCTGGCTAAGCTTTAAAAATCATTTACTCACTCAGCAGAACACATTCGTCCCTTTGTGTGAGAAGCGAAGTAACACTAATAAAAGCCCACCTTGGTTTAATAGCGAAATTAAACACTCAGTCAAGGAGAGAGAATTGTTTTACAAGTTAAAGAAAGAACAAAGCACGCCCGAAAACATTAGACTTTATCATGATGCCAGGCGACGATTAAAACGATTAGTATGTCAGGCAAAGCGTAGATATGAAGAAAATATTGCAGCCAATTGTAAAAATAATCCGAAATCCTTCTTCAGTTACATAAACAACAGAAAGACGATCAGAAGTGGAATTGGACCTTTAACAAACAGTGGCAGTGCACTAGTGACTGACAGCCAACACGTTGCAAACCTCTTAAGGGGACCGCCTTCCCAAAACACTTTTTACGGATGGATCTTGCCGATTTATTTTTTGTGATATCTAGGTCTGGGGAAACTTTCACAGTTTGAGTTTTTTTCAGATTTGACCAGTAGTTTTTTAGTGAAAAATAAAAAATGTAAAAAAATACCATATTTTTTGACTTCGCTGAAATCCTATCTTCTCTTTCAATTATTATTCGATGCCTTTCATTTTATAGCAAATGAATCTTCTGCATATATAGAAGAACAAAATAAAAAAAAATTCTATATCTTTGTTTAGCGCCGAGGAAAACAAAAAACATTGCAAAAAACGCTAAATTTTGACTTTGAGACACTATTAACACGTTATTTAATATATACCAAAAAAACTCCCTATTTATTTTTTTTGTGATTTATCTAGCTATCCATAGAGACCTCATATGCAAAGATCGGTTGAAAAGAACCAATAATTTTTTTTTTCAGAAACGAGCGTTAGTTTTTTTTTATTTTTTAGTTTGACTAAGTTTTACATCACTAAACCTCATAAGGACCATTGAAAACAGGCTTCATTGTACTTTTCAAGATGATTTTGCATGTTTCTAGTAACTCAGGCACTTGGTCCCCTCCTACAGTGTAGGATATTATTCACTCAAAGTGAGGGTCTCAGAAGGCGCCACCTTCCTCATTGTTGCCAAGTTTGAGTACCTGCTCAAGAATGACCCAGCAAGGTAGTCTGATTGCTGGGATTCAGCTCTCTTCCGTTTATCGGGTCTGCTTTTGGGTGTTAGAACCGGCTCTTGTTGCAACAGGGATGTCACTGTGAGGTTTGAAACCTCAAACCCAAGGTGTTGCAACAAGGAGGGAACTTGTCAGTAAACAGCTGTTTTGTAACGGGGTACCGGGGGGCGTTTAAAGAGCGTTGATTAAGACTTCAGCTTCCTTAAGGCGAATATATTCTTAGCCTCTATGTACAAGGAGCGTCGGAGCGAGAGCGACTGCCGTTGTGTGTCAGTCGGACTCTCGTGAAGGAGTGACGAGTTACAGGTTGGAAAATAATTGTTACAATTGGTCACGTACGTCAAGGTGACTTTCAAGCTTGATGAAATGCTTTGTATACAAACTGAGACGGTGAACACTGACGGACGACATTCCTATAAGGTGGCGTGATCTATCTGTCGTGGGTTTTTTCCATTGACAATTGTATGCCTAATTCGTGGTGATACTAAATAATAATAATAATAATAATAATAATACATTGATACCCTACTATAACACTGCTCGGTCACCTACCAGTGATCGCGACCTCGCGATATACAAAAATCTAACTAGCAGTCTAGTTACCATTAACATACAAAGTGGGAGTTTGTTAAGCAGACTGCCTATGATACAAGAACATATGTGTAGTCATAATATAAATAGGGAGAGGTAAAACACAAAGTATGTGACGTGAAACATAAGAAATCTCTCAAAAGATAAATATGAGGACACATGTATAAGAAGCTATCAACTGGCATAGTTACAGACAATGAAACGTTCATCTAGCTCCTAAAAAAAATACAGTAGTGAAACATACAGTAGTGAAACATAGTACAATGTTAAGTACAGGAGCAGGGAATGCCAGGTTTCTGTCATCTGACTTGCTTGAGAAAAGGAAAAACTAACTTGCCAGTGGCCTCCCTGCATCCAGTCGCCGTGTCTGCACAACCAAATAATCGTGCAGGACAGAGTTCCTCCTAATAAGGTAGCACATGACGACGAGACTGACGAACATCAGAAACATTGGTACAAAAAATCCAGGGTACAGGTAGGGGAGATGCAAGTATTCAGGCAGCGTTTCCTCCAGGGTTTCTGCAAACTCTGTTTTGTTTGCGAAAGACAATGAATTAAGGGAATTAGTCACATAAGAGATGCTGGAGAAGTGAATGTTATCGAGAGACCGTAGAGGAAACACTCGATGGGAAATATTGGCCGTGAAAACCAGACGGATCCGGGACGGGTACGTTGTTATGTTAGTGGAGCGGATATAGCATGCTTCCGCTATGGCATAGTGACCAGTAACCCGTTGATAAGTGGTACCTCCGGGCAGATGACTGATACATAGAAGGACTGAGGGAAATATAAATAATGCAGACCCTGAAAGTTTTATGGAAAACAGGTGTTGGTGGTAGCTGCTTGTAAGGGCACAAGGAAGAGCGTCAGACGCGTTCACGCGGGTAAGGGCGATCTCGCATACCCCTCCCCGAACTGGTAGGAAGGCAAAGAGAGACGCAGAGCAATAGAATCGCCTAAAGACCGTCTCCTTGCAATATTGCAAGAGTGAATAGCTACCCGTTGAATACAGAGCGAAATCCTTCGCGATCAGAACAAGAGACAGGGACGTGTCCAGGGCTAAACACACTATCCTTAGCTGAAAAGGAACAGGACAATTTCGTGTGCCTCAAACACGTCCGCCGTCTGAAATGGAACATGAATGATTATGGCATCGGGGTGAGGCTGGACTCAATCAAGGGGTAAAAATATTGACTCATGTCTGGGTTGAATAAAGGTGTGAGGCTATAATTTTGATACCCGATATGGACAGTCGTTCTCAAATCGTTTAGAGGGAACAAGGCAGGTGTGACTACCGTGCGCTGCATCAACCATGTTGCTAATAACCTGCTGATTTGCCGTTGCGACAGAGTTAATGACGTTTTCCAATACATGCAAGGCCTGATCTAGGAGGAGAAACTGATTCACCTGGTCGATCTGTTTGACAACTATGTTGATAACCTCTACCATCTTATTTGTTTGCTCTAGCAGTTCCTCAATGTGAGTATGCAACCGCGCAAGTTTTCTATAATTGGCGTTGATCACCCTGCGATTTCGGGCAGCAAAGGAAAGTACATGAGCGTAGTGGTCCCGCAAATCGCGTACGTCCTCGTCGGTTGCCGTACCGAAGAGGAACTTTGAGGCGGACCTAACGATGTTGAGCAACCCCCTCTTTACCCAAGAGTGAACTGAGTGAAAACTATAATCCACGTCTACCTCATCAACTTTTCCCCGTAAGAACAGAATCCTATCCTCCAGTAGTTTAAAAAGAGTCAGAGAGTTGGTACTAGAAGGTGCCTTTGATTCCCTAGTCCTGGTAGCCCGTATGTTGGTCAAGGAAGTATATGGATATTTTACGAGGAGCACATCTATGAGGAAGACCTCTCCTATGTGTGCCGTGAGGGCGCCAGGCTTCAGGTGGATGGGTGTCGTTGCAAGCAGGGAGCCGAGGGACAACAAGATGATCAGAAAACGCAACATCATGATCTGAAAGTGGTGGGAATGAAGTATTTAAACCCGTGGTCTCAAGTTATAGCTATGGGTGTTGGGATTATCTTGTTGAACATTTGACTTTGAGGGGGAATTACCAATATCAAGGTCCAAAGGTGAGGGAAGTACTTTCAGACGATCACTGTGAACTTCTAGACTCCACTATTTGACTCGAGAACCTCAAACCGATTTCCCCTGACATTCCGAACAACTCGGTAAGGACCCACAATTTTAGCCCCCAGTTTCGAGCTCCTTTCCGCTTGCTTAATCATGACTGTGTCACCCTCTTTTAATTCCACCGGAACGGCCTGTTTGTGTTGTTTTGACATCATTTCAACCTTCGTAGCTTTTAACGTACACCTAACCTCTGAGTGTATCTTGGAAAACATATGCATCTGCTGTTGTGCGTACCTATCAATGTTGTAGAAAGGTTGTTGTGGTTTTGTTAGGAAGTCGTACGGAAGACGTTTCTCCACCCCATATAAGATGTAGTAGGGAGACTTCCCCGTGGAGTCGTTTACCGACGTATTTATGGAAGCGGCTATATGCGATAGCCAATTCTCCCAGTTATCGTGGAGATCGTTCACGATAGGCCTGAGGACCTGTAAGATTTTCCTATTAGCCCTCTCCGCCAACCCATTAGCAGCTGGGTGGTAAGCTGTGATGAAGGATTGCGTGATGTTAAACTGAGCGCATATTTCGCTCAATACTGTGTTCCTAAACTCGGTGCCATTGTCACTCAAAAGAATTCGAGGAGACGAATGTGGACATAACACGTGAGTCACGAGGGCATGGGCCACGCGTGTGGCTGTCTTGTCCTTAAGAGGCGCTAGAACTAGAAACCTAGAGAACTGGTCGACGCACACCAATAAGTAGCGCGAACCATGTTGGCTCTGGGGGAGCTGTAATAAGTCTATATTAACAACATCCCAAGGCGCCTCTGGTATTGGGTATTGCAACATAGGTGCTGGCCCTTTTACGGACCCCTTGTGCTTAGCACAAACGACGCAATGTGCGACATGTTTTTCTACATCAACCCGTAATGTGGGCCAGTAGAATTTTCGTCTGGTGACAGACCCTGTCTTGAGTGTGTTGATTCCCTACGTTTCGCGAAGCAAGAATGTTCAGAATGTCCTGATTGTTTGCAAAAACTACAGGTGAGAGATGCCTTACTTTGTGCCTGCAATGCTGCGGTTGTTGCGAGGGGTTGATGGTGAGGGTGTTCTTGAACCTTGACCTCTAACTCTGAGACGAAGTCAACCAACTTCCGGCTTGGTTTGAAGGCCAAAGGAAGGGCAGAACGGCAGTTCTTCTCTGAAATATGAGATAAGTAAAAAAACAACTCGAAGGCTGTCTTCACCTGGTGCTTTTGCATACAGCCCCCTGGAAGCTACTGCGCGTCTTGTAGGCTTTTGACACAGTCAACCGCCAGCTGATTTGCCTCAATCATGGCGTCCCAAATCGGCTTTGTTGAGGAATTTTATGGAGGGCTCCACCGTGTGCCATCTATCTAACGATGCTTGGTTTACTCCCGCCCCCGAAGATTTTTATGAAATTCCTTTTAAAAACCTCATAGTTTACTCCAATGTCCCCCGAAGCGAACGCTGAGGACTGCATCAAATTTAGTGCCCGAGAGCCTGGAAGTAACCGGGACCGAATGAAAGCGATTTTATCATGATCTTCCGTAATGGAGGAATTTACGATGGCAGACTCACAAAGATCTAGGAACTGTCTCACCGAAAAATCGGTCTCGCCGCCAGAGAACTGCCGAATACTGGCGTGAGTTGGAATGACCCGAATCGGGGGAGGGGGGAAGTGGGGTGTGGCCCCGGCAGGAGGGGGGGGAGGTGGACCGTCAGGCATTTTGACCGGCTGAGTGGGGGTTAAGTATTCAGACGAACCCGGAGGTGAAGGGGCTCTTTCCCTTGGAAGTGATGAGTATGTAGTACCCGAACGTAGATTTACAACATTAAGATCATCGGTGCCTGCACCGTGCTCCAATTCCTCCTCACTTGAAGGACGAGCCAACTGTTTAAAGGTGTCGCCGAGTTTAGCGAGAATGTCTTTGTTCATACTATGGTTTAAATCAGTTACAATATAGGAGCATATTTTGATAGGTGTAAATATTAACCAATAAACGTAACGTGTATGAATTAATAATTTGCGCCGAACCCCTAAAAACAAGAAAGGATGGCTAGCAAGGTGCCTGTTAGACGTAATAGAAGTTAAGGTTATAATGGAATGTCATAATGTTATGGGTATATGAAAAAAATAATTATATAAAAAACAGCGGTTTTCTTTTTTGTTTTTGGATAGGAGAAAATTAAGTGAGTATGCCTTTAAGGCGCTTGTTTTCTCTCGAGCGGCGAAAGAGAAAACGGAGCAAGGGCACACTTAGGAAGATGAACTTTGATCAGGGAAATCACAGTTTTACCGCTAGCAGACAATAAGAAAGGATCAATATCGTATGCGAATGAACGTTACTCTCACAATTATGACTGATTAACAGTGTTAGGAACACATAAATAAAAAGGTCGTGCCTCTGCTCGAAAGAAAACTGGAATAAGCTGAGCCGGCATAGTTTGACCAGAAGGGAATATCCAGAAATACCAAGATTAATCAGCTGATGTAGTGTAGAGGGCGAAGGGCGGCGACGCCTTGGGGTACGTGCAGTCTGTGGAGTCGCGTCGGAAGACCTCGGCCGCGGCAGCAGCGGCGGTGAGAGTTGAGGGAAGGGCGGACATCGGGAGACTCGTAATGGCTGCTGGAAACTGCTAACGAAGCGATTTGACTGGCAGTGAGCTGGTGCCGGAACACTGCTGCCAGACGTAGGACGGCTGCGGCGTTCTTGTTATATTGAGAGATGGGCCGCGGTGGCAGATAAGGCGACTTGGGTGTGTAACCTCTTGAGAAGACGCTGCAGGAACGGTTATGGTAACTGCTTGCAGTCACCGGGAGATATCCGCGGTTGCCCTGGCTGACTGTTTGCCGGAAGAGGTTTGGGCCGATGCTACCGGCAGCGGCGGTGGTGCCGCCCGCTGTGGTGCGAGGGGCATGTGGGTTGTTCCAAGGCCAGTGGGGCGAGCCTCCTCCTGCGGGCGGAGGCCCGAGGGTGTGAATTCTTCTGCGTCTCGTGGAGGGCTTCGATTGAGCTGTGAGTGGCTTGTAGTGCTCGTAGCAGTGCTGGTTTGTAGCGGGTTGGGCGGCTTGTAGATTGTGGCCCTCGCTTTCGGCTGCGTAGGCCTGTTGGTGGCTCGAGGCTTGACGCCTGTATAGAGCTTGCAGCTGACGCCTGTAGAGAGCTTGTAGCTGGCGCCTGGTGAGTTGCCGCGGACGGCTGGCTTGTGACTCCTTCCTTCCTTCTACGCCTGTCCCCGGAGTTTGTTGGTAAGTTCTCGTGGCTTGGAGCTTGGAGGAGAACGAGGTAGCGAAGACACAGGCGCGGTGGGGACCGCTGCCAACCAAATGTAACGGGGTACCGGGGGGCATTTAAAGGGCGTTGATTAAGACTTCAGCTTCCTTAAGGCAAATATATTCTTAGCCTCTATGTACAAGGAGCGTCGGAGCGAGAGCGACTGCCGTTGTGTGTCAGTCGGACTCTCGTGAAAGAGTGACGAGTTACAGATTGGAAAATAACTGTTACAATTGGTCACGTACGTCAAGGTGACTTTCAAGCTTGATGAAATGCTTTGTATACAAACTGAGACGGTGAACACTGACGGACGACATTCCTATAAGGTGGCGTGATCTATCTGTCGTGGGTTTTTTTCATTGACAATTGTATGCCTAATTCGTGGTGATACTAAATAATAATAATAATAATACATTGATATCCTACTATAAGAGTTTGCGCAAAGACAACGTGTCTGATATAGGTGTAGAGGACAGAGGATCAGGTGCTGAGGATGTAGATGTAGATGTAGATGGTACGGAAACAGCTGGAGGGAGTAGTGGTGGTGGTGACGGAAGTGGAGGGGCAGCGACACGGGGGGGTTATTTTTTCCTTGTCTTGAGCTGCTAAAGTAGACAGTATTGTCTTCTTCAACTGTGCCTTTTGTTTGGATAGCTTAGGCGTGGCTGCCGTCTTCAAAATTCCTCTTCGGTTGAATAGAAAGGAGAAGACACGTGGCATGCTAGTGTACGTACGTGCGTAACCTTGACAGGTTAGCAAGCCACTGCCCGTCAGCAGCTGCCTCGGCAGCGGGACACTCACACCACATACTCACGCGCACTGCCAGACGTAAAGGAACACTTTGTAATGCATCAAAACACACAAAAAAAATAAGAGTAAAATAAAAAAAATTATGGTCAAAACGTATGTAAACAGTGGCCATGTGCGCAGCACGTGGCTACGGGGGGTGGGGGAACGCGGGACCTTTAAATCCCTTTAAAAATGGTGGTACGATAAAAATGTTTTTCCAGCGTCTTGAACAAGGTGACAAGTGCGTATATATGAAATAAACTGATTATTTTTTTCGAATATTTCTTAAATCTAAGGGTGGGCGGCGGCCTTAAACAGTTACTTTTCCTCGGTGTTTAATACTAACAGTCTTCCTGCCACTACCACCAACACCAGTACTAATGTAAACCTCGAGCATGCATTGGCTAATTTTGAAATAACAATCGATGAAGTCCTTAAAGCTCTCCATTCACTTAAAACAAATAAAAGTTCCGGTCCTGACAAAGTATATCTTATACTGCTTAAGGAAACAAAGAGCGAAATACTCTCCTCCCTCACAGCCGTATTCAATATGTCCTTGCGACAAGGCATCGGCCCTTCGGATTGGAAAAAGGCTGACGTGACACCGATTTTTAAGAAAGGAAACAAAAAAATACCAGGTAATTACAGGCCCATTAGTCTAACTTCAGTTGTAGGTAAGCTACTTGAGAGCATAATTAGAGACAAATTGTAAGTTACCTTGAAAGCCACTCATTAATTGGGGATCCACAACATGGCTTCCGTAACAAAAGATCCTGCCTACCAAACCTATTGATCTTTTATAACGACCTCTTCTCAGTTTATGACGTAACCAAGTTATTGGACATAGTCAATGTTGATTTCCAGAAAGCGTTTGATAAAGTCCCACATCATAAATTACTTTATAAATTAAAGCAAATAGATATTGACGGTCAAGTAAACCATGGATCGCGAATTGGTTGAGCAACAGACAACAAAGAGTGGTGATTGATGAATTTAACTCAGAGTGGGCGCCAGTCACTAGTGGCGTCCCTCAGGGCTCGGTTCTTGGCCCAGTGCTCTTCATTATTTACATAAGCGATGTGGATGTTGGAATCAATAATCGCATTAGTAAATTTGCAGACGACACAAAGATTGGTAACTCGGTTATTACTGACGAAGACAGGCAAAGCCTCCAAGAGGATTTGCACAAAATTTCAGCTTGGTCGGATAGATGGGAGATGCCCTTTAACGTAGACAAGTGCCAGGTCCTTCAAGTTCGAATCCCCACGCTACCACCTCGGATTTTTCAGTCACCGCCGAGTGGCTTAAAACTACCCACATGCTGTCCTGAAGACCACCCATCAACCCGGACTCTTGAGGAAACCGTCCAAGTGAATCAAGAACGAGTTCCGGGGGGCAGCATGAGCCAAGAGAAGATGGCGCCACAATAAACACCTGCTTGCACCAATACGGGCTGGTGCCGACTACCATCCAGGCCCCTCAAGCAAGTCTACCGGCGCTATAGGTGTCGACGTAAAAATAAAAATAAAAATAAAAAAAAACAAGAAATAAGAAGTTCGATTACGAAATGCGTGGCGTTAAACTCACAAGCGTTTAATGCGTTAAGGACCTGGGGGTCAAAATCGCGTCAAACCTCAAATTCTCACGGCAATGCATCGATGCAGCAAATAAAGCGAACAGAATGTTGGGCTTCATTAAAAGAAACTTTTTATTTAAGAATAAAGATGTAATACTCCCGCTCTACAACAGTTTAGTCAGACCCCACTTGGAATATGCGGTACAATTTTGGTCTCCCCACCATGCAAAGGACATTGCTAAATTAGAAGGTGTTTAGCGTCGGGCAACAAAAATGATCCCTTTCTTGCGCAACAAATCCTACGAAGAAAGGCTTTCCACTCTTAACATGTTATCTCTTGAGAAACGTCGCCTCCGAGGAAAACTGATCGAATGTTTTAAAACACTTAATGGTTTCACGAATGTAGACAGATCAAAATTATTTATGATCGATGACACTTTGCGAACGAGGAACAATGGCATAAAACTCAAATGTAGACAAGTATGTTTAGACTGCACCAAATTTTTCTTCACAAACGTTGTAGTGCGAGAATGGAATAAGCTCCCACCTTCAATGGTCCAGTGTAACACGATTGACTCCTTTAAAAACAAGCTCGACCGTCACTTCCTTGAACTTAATATTAACTAGTGTAGAAATGCAACGTTTTGGAGCCATCTGATTAATGTTGAATCACTTAGGTTTAAGGACAGGCCACCTAGTCTGGACCATGGGGTCTGTCTGGTCTGATTTTCTATGTAAATCTATGTACATCTCTCTCTCTCTCTCTCTCTCTCTCTCTCTCTCTCTCTCTCTCTCTCTCTCTCTCTCTCTCTCTCTCTCTCTCTCTCTCTGTCGCCCTTTTTGTCAAAAGCTACTTGCAACCTACTGACAAAACACCAAGAAACAGTAACGTTGAACATTTGTGCGTGCGAGTAAACATTGCAAAAGTCAATTTAAATATATCTGTCACTTACAGGCCTCCGGGCAAGCACTTAATGGCGATCTTGAAATGTACAGCGTCTTAAGGCAGGGACTTAATAACAGCGACTCACTGATACTAGGAGACTTTAACCTCCCCCATATCGACTGGGCGACACTGTCGGGTACAGAAGGTGAGTCCCATAGAATGATCGAATTTCTAGAGGAAAATTATCTAAGCCAAATGGTTTCTGACCCAACTCGACAAAATAACATACTTGACCTTGTTATAGCGACCCAAGATAACCTAGTCAGTAATGTCACGGTAGGAGAACACCTCGGTTCCTGCGATCATAAACTAGTGCGCGTTGACATTAGAGCTCAAACATCGGTGACTGAAAATAAAGTTAAGGTGCCCAATTTCAAAAGAGCCAACTTCGTAGAAATCCGACGAAAACTAATAGATATGCAACTATCAGATGACGGCAATGCAGAGGACGCCTGGCTAAACTTTAAAAATCACTTACTCACTCAGCAGGACACATTTGTCCCCTTGTGCGAAGCGAATTAACACTAATAAAGTCCACCTTGGTTTAATAGCGAAATTAAACACTCAGTCAAGGAGAGAAAATTGTCTTACAGGTTAAAGAAAGACCAAAGCACGCCCGAAAACATTAGACTTTACAATGATGCAAGGCGACGAGTAAAAAGATTAGTGCATCAGGCAAAGTGTAGATATGAAGAAAATATTGCAGCCAACTGTAAAAATAATCCGAAATCCTTCTTCAGTTACATAAACAACAGAAAGGCGATCAGAAGTGGAATTGGACCTTTAACAAACAGCGACGGTGCACTAGTGACTGACAGCCAACACGTTGCAAACCTATTAAATAATTACTTTTCCTCGGTGTTTAATAACAGTCCTCCCACCATCACCACCAACACCAGTACTAATGTAAATCCGAGCATGCATTGTCTAACTTTGAAATAAAACCCGATGAAGTCCTTAAAGCCCTCAAATCACTTAAAACAAATAAAAGTCCTGGACCTGATAAAGTATATCCAACTCTGCTGAAAGAAACAAAGAGCGAAATACTCTCCTCCCTCACAACCGTATTCAATATGTCCTTGCGACAAGGCATTGTCCCTTCAGATTGGAAAAAGGCTAACGTGACACCGATTTTTAAGAAAGGAGACAAAACAGTACCAGGTAATTACAGGCCCATTAGTCTAACTTCGGTTGTAGGTAAGCTACTTGAGGGCATAATTAGAGACAAAATTGTGAGTTACCTTGAAAGCCACTCATTAATTGGGGACTCACAACATGGCTTCCGAAACAAAAGATCCTGCCTATCAAATCTATTAACCTTTTATAACGACCTCTTCACTGTTTATGACGTAACCAAATCACTGGACGTAGTCTATCTTGATTTCCAGAAAGCGTTTGATAAAGTCCCGCATCATAAATTACTTTACAAATTAAAGCAAATAGGTATTGACGGTCAGGTAAACCAATGGATCGCGAATTGGTTGAGCAACAGACAACAAAGAGTAGTGATTGACGGATTTAACTCAGAGTGGGCGCCGGTCACTAGTGGCGTCCCTCAGGGCTCGGTTCTTGGCCCAGTGCTCTTCATTATTTACATCAACGACGTGGATGTTGGACTCAATAACCGCATTAGTAAATTTGCAGACGACACAAAGATTGGTAACTCGGTTCTCACTGACGAAGACAGGCAAAGCCTTCAAGAGGATTTGCACACAATTTCAGCTTGGTCGGATAGATGGAAGATGCCCTTTAATGTAAACAAGTGCTAGGTCCTTCAAGTTGGAACGTTCAAGTTCGATTACGAAATGCGCGGCGTTAAACTCAAAAGCGTTCAATGCGTCAAGGACTTGGGGGTCAAAATCGCGTCAAACCTCAAATTCTCACAGCAATGCATCGATGCAGCAAATAAAGCGAACAGAATGTTGGGCTTCATTAAAAGAAACTTTTTATTCAAGAATAAAGATGTAATACTTCCGCTCTACAACAGTTTAGTCAGACCCCACTTGGAATATGCGGTACAGTTTTGGTCTCCCCACCATGCAAAGGATATTGCTAAATTAGAAGGTGTTCAGCGTCGGGCAACGAAAATTATCCCTTCCTTGCGCAACAAATCCTACGAAGAAAGGCTTTCTACCCTTAACATGTTCTCTCTTGAGAAACGTCGCCTCCGAGGAAAACTGATCGAATGTTTTAAAATACTTAATGGTTTCACGAATGTAGACAGATCAACATTGTTTATGATCGATGACACTTTGCGCACGAGGAACAATGGCGTAAAACTCAGATGTAGACAAGTAAATTCAGACTGCACCAAATTTTTCTTCACCAACGTTGTAGTGCGAGAATGGAATAAGCTCCCATCATCAGTGGTCCAGTGTAACACGATTGACTCCTTCAAAAATAAGCTCGACCGTCACTTCCTTCAACTTAATATCAACTAGAGTAGAAATGCAACGTTTTGGAGTCTTCTGATTAATGTAAAATCACTTAGGTTTAAGGACAGACCACCAAGTCTGGACCATGGGGTCTGTGTGGTCTGATTTTCTATGTAAATCTATGTAAATCTCTCTCTCTCTCTCTCTCTCTCTCTCTCTCTCTCTCTCTCTCTCTCTCTCTCTCTCTCTCTCTCTCTCTCTGGTTCAAGTCGCTGTGTAATTTATAAATTCATATATTATACAAACTCAAACACGTAGTACATGTCCATGATTTTGATAGATAAATTCTTGTATATTTGAAAGTGTTAAGTTTCTGAACCAGTTACAAGGCCCTTCTTTAACTCTCATGTGATATAGAGGTTAAGTTCACCACATAAATATTAGGTCAAATTGTTTTAAAAGGAACTGAGAGAGACACCGCATATCTTCTGTGTTCAACCAGCAGTATGAATAACTCATGTAAAAGAAAATTATGAGAAATGAAGAAAGACAAAATTATGATGATAGGCTTAGAGAAAGGAGAAGGGGTGAGAAGAAAAAGCTGAGGAAAAGTAAATACATGAGAAATAAGAGGAAAAGGGAAAAGAAGAAGAAGAAAAAGAAGAATAAGAAGAAAAAAGAAGGAAGAGGAGGAGGAGAAGGTGAAAGTGAAAAGGAGAAAGAGAAGAAGGAAAAGCAAAGGAAAAGCTACAATCGTGGGGTCCCGTCTCCAAATCTCAGGTTATCAGGCTTAGCTTGAAATTCATGAATGGATTGGGTTGCTTTTTCTCTCTCTGTTCGAAGTCATTCCAAGTAGTAAAACGGGTACTACAATGACTCCTCCAAGTATGGTAAACCAGCTACCAGCCGAACCTTTTGATGTTGCAATGAACCCTATACTATGGAACGGACACTTGCCCCAGCCTTGTCATTAAGCCGCGAATTTTGGAAAATCAACCGCTTTGGTGCGAATCGCCATAACTCCCTTATTTCTAGGGCTACAGAAAGGTTTTTGGTATCAATCGACGGGAAAATGAAAGGGCTATATTTCGTAATTAGCAACCTGGCTCGAAAACCGACTCGAAAGGGTAAAACATCGAATAAATTCGCAAAAAAACTACTATGAAAATACCTATTTTTGAGTTCCCAACCTCTCTAGAGTCCGGGTTGATTGGTGGTTTTCTGGTCAGCATGTGGGTGGACTTGGGCACTCGGCGGTGACTGAAAAATGATGAAAAAATCTCAGGTGGTAGCGTGGGGATTCGAACCGACGTTGTCAATGGCGCGGTAAATGCGGGGCCAGCTTGCTAACCACTCAGCCACCGATATATATATATATATATATATATATATATATATATATATATATATATATATATATATATATATATATATATATATATATATATATGGTAAAGCAGAATATGTAATATAAGATATAGAATACAAAAAGACAATTGTTATTATTATTATTATTATTATTATTATTATTATTATTATTATTATTATTATTATTATTATTATTATTATTGAAAATTTTAATTATTATCAACAACAACAGCAACAACAACAACGACAACAATAATATATATATATATATATATATATATATATATATATATATATATATATATATATATATATATATATATATATATATTTAATAGTACTGTATATATAGTAATTTTGTGTAACCATCTTATATTTTACTTGTTCTTTCCATGCTTTCCTCTTTACTATGTAGCTGAATTTATACATGATCTAATATATAAGACACATTACCTTTCAGGAGAGAGAGAGAGAGAGAGAGAGAGAGAGAGAGAGAGAGAGAGAGAGAGAGAGAGAGAGAGAGAGAGAGAGAGAGAGAGAGAGAGAGAATGAAAGATCAACTGAAAGAAAGAAAAAAGGGAAGTAGAGAGTTGACCTGACTCTCCTACTTGTGACCTGATAATTATATGGAATGTTCCTACCCCTCCTTGTCGCTCACCGTCTTCTCATGTTTATCCATTTTAATGAGGCCGCTTGCTGTGGGGTCGGAGGGCGTTTGGCGTGCATTCCCCGTTTGGCGTGCATTCCCCGAAGGCCCGCCGACTGCGCCAAGAATTCGTGGCGCGTTCTGCGGTCGTTCGGCTGCATTCACAGTATCACCGAACGCCCGCCGACTGCGCCAAGACTTCGTGGCGCGGTTGGCGGGCGGACAAAAAACCGGAGGCATTCAGCGACAAGCCGTCTCGAATCACGTCGTGGCGCGTTCGGCGATCTAATTCGGATAACTGTGACAGGGGCCTTACGATGTAGTTTTGCAGACTCCTCGCCCTCTCTGTTCATTTCATGATTACTCTCAGATCCAACTACACAGTTTTCAAACAATTCATGCTGCTGTGAGAGATAAGATTGAAGCTTCCTGCGAGAAGATGCTCCGCATACAACACCTTCAAGGGAGTTCCATCCTCTTTAGTGTCGGATACTTCGTTATGAAAAGACTAGAGTACCTGGCCGCTCATACAAATTCCTTCATAAATTTTCAAACCCGTATCTATTACAGCAAAGATACATGGAAACACTTTTCCCCTTCTTGACGCCGTGTCCCGTGAGTCAGTATCCAGAGGTAGTCCCTGCTGATAGGCTCAAGCATGTGGATGTGCTTTTCACGCCTAACATTCACCCTTGTACTTCCACTTCTACCTCTGAATCATCTACTCCTTCTTCACGTGACACTAGCAAAAATTGAGGTCTCCATATCATTTTTTTTTTCTTCATTGACATCTTACTTTTTTTTTTGTGTGTGTGTGAAGGTACCACACTTGGTAATTTGTCTTTCGTATTTTTATACTTTTCAACTCTTCTCACTTACTATTATATGATTTGACAATGTGAGGTGGTGACTGAGTAATATTATAGTTTAAGTATAATGAACAAGTTTCCTGTGTGTGATCATCTGGCAAACCTGTATCTTCCCCCCTTTTGGGGTTTCTATATTCCCGCTCAGCGCTCCGCCGCTCCTAGCAGACCTAGCCTAGCTGTCAGAGCCAAGCACCCACAGCGGAAGCAGGACCTCCGCTCGCAGCAGTCACTCTTGTACTTAAATAGCCTTTAGGAGGATCTACACTGTGTTTAATTACCCATAATAACACTGTTCCTACTCATCAGGCTCATTATCGCCTTGACCTGGTCCTGACTGACGCTTCGGACATTATCGTGGCACCCTTGAGTACATCAGATCATTATTATATCAGAATACAGCTGGATTTGAGGCAGAAAGTCTCTTCGTACACGATCACCAGGGATTTTTCCAGAAAAGTTTTGTGAACAACGGTGAAATCTGCTGCTGTTGTGGTGGCAGATTTCTTATCGATCTTAAGAATAAGGCTTAGGTCCTGTTTGCTTACTTAGACTCCAAGCTTAACCGAGATTCTGTGCCTTTAGGTGATGACGCAAAGTGACGCAATCCTGAAAGGCATTGCTTTCCGCCCTAAGAAAGTTTTTTCCTGTTGAAAGATCTTAACTTAAAAGGCGGAACTGACCCTCTTGGTATGTTTCTTATGTTCCATAAGGAAACATTTGCTGTTTTGGCTCCAAAATTGAACGCTGTTTTCAAGTGTCTCATCCGAGGTGGGCGTTTCCCTGTGTGCTATAGAGGGTTGCGAACAATACACCATTTTCCAAGGGGTTTCCATATCCCGACGCTACGAACTTCCTACCGATCGCAATAACTCCGATCTTGAATCTTCGAGCATCTGGTGTCGGCTCGTCTTTCGCGCTTTATGGAGGGCTCCCGCTTGCTGCCAGACAATCAGTTTGGCTATCCTAAAGATCTCGAGGACAACGGATGTCCTTCTGATCACCTCTCACGAGCTCCAGTCTTCTCCTGCTTCTGGTCACGAGGGGTGGGTTGTGCAGCTAAATTTGTTAGCAGAATTGATCGTGTCAACTGCTGTGGAAGTTGAAGAACATCTGGATTGGTGGGTCGGTGCTGTCCATTGCCATACAGTATTGAGGTGACATACACATCGTGTCGGTCTCGATGGCTGCTTCAACAACTGGCACCAGGTACACTCAGCCGTTCCCCAAGGTAGCGTCTTGGGTCCTATGTTGTTCAACATTTACACTACAAATTTATTTCGCACAATGCGCAACTCTTTGTACGGTTACGTTGATGATATGACATTGATTGCAACTATCCAGTCCCCTCAGACGCGCCATTAGGCTCGAGAATCAATCAACGATAATCTGAGACGTATTTCTAGGTGGTGTGAGAAGTGAAACATGAAAGTGAATTTGTCAAAGTCCAGGTGCTTTCTTGTTTCTAGATCCCGCACTGTCGTTCCATTTACTGGTGATCTGCTTTTACAAGGATTCATCGCTGCCCAGGAGTGATGTGTTCACTCTCTTGGAAGTTTTGTTCGAAGGCAAAATTTTCATTTGGACATAAGATGGTGTCGCTATTTAGCTCAGCTTCGCGCACGCTTGGTATACTCAGAGGCTTACACCCTGTTTCGTGATGTGTCCGTCTCTGCCAGTTGCTTCCTTTGCTTTATTTTTCCTGTACTTGAGTATTGTGCACCGGTGGGGTCTTCGACTGCTGCTTGTTATTTGCACCTCTTTGATAGAGTTGTGCGTACCGCTAGTTTCCTCCGTGAGGGATCGTTCTAGGGCGACTTGGGTCATCGTTTCGGTGTCAGTAGTGTATACATGATCTTTACGATACGATGAAACCCCTTCCATCTGTTGCATTCCTCGCTTCTAGCGCCTTATATGCCGACCAGGAATACGCGCCTCACCTCGCATCTGCAGTGAGTTCCAGCGTTGTTTTTTGCAACATGTGATTGATCGTTCGAACTAGTTGAGCAAAGATGCTTGTATTGCCAGGGACGTTCATTCTTTCAAGTGTAAGGCAAATCATTGAGTAGGCAACCGTTTGTAGGTAAATATCATGTTATATTTTAGGTGTTTTTCCTGTGATCTTTAGTATACCGGTATATGTTTGTATTTATACATATCATTAAATTACTTGTTATGCTTTATAGTAGTTGGTACTATAAATTATTACGTTAATGAAGCTCATATGCTTTCTTCGGCTTTATCAGTTGTTTTTGTGGCTGTTTTCACATAAGTCATTTGTTTGTTACAGTGTGTCCTTTAATATAATTATGTATTGCCCAAGCCCTCTGTCCCTATATTTTGTTATCTTCTAAATTAATTTGTCCACTTTTCCTTTTCTCTCATCGCTTTCACTTCCACTTCCTCATTCACGAGGACTCAGGTGTTTACGGTCTGTTGAACTGGCAGCTTATAGTGGCCACATTCCTCACTCCCTACCTGCTTCGCCTCTTATAATAATAATAATAATAATAATAATAATAATAATAATAATAATAATAATATTAACAATAATAATAATAGTTTATCGCTGATGTGTGTATGTTTGTGTTTATTTACAGAGCTCTGCTTAAAAAAAATAATAAGTATAATACATATGTAGCAAAACCAAAGCAAAAATCTTTTCCTCGAAGCATGAAGCGTTCAGGATCACAAATTACAGTACGTACACTTGCTTACTCCTCAGGCAAGCAACACTTCGCAGCAGCTGATGTGTACGAAGCACGCGGAGAGAGAGAGAGAGAGAGAGAGAGAGAGAGAGAGAGAGAGAGACCTAGCTCCTTCCTTTCCTCGGCTATTCTTCTACGTCTTTACCTTTCCTTCTTTCCTTCGTTTCCCTTTCATCTCTTCCTTGGTCCCTCGCTTTTCTTCCTTCTCTTCCCCCCCTCATCTTTCCTTTGCTGTCTTTCCTTTTATCATCCCTTAATTTGTTGTGTTTCGTTTTTTTTTTCTCTCTCTCCGTCACCTCTCTTCCCAGCACGCAACGCACGCTATCCCACAGAGAATAAAATCTTGTAATATTGACCGGAGCTGAACTTTGCGTGACCCTGAGACGAGTCAACGGGCGGCACTAAGTCGGCGGGAGAGCGTGATCGTCTTATGAATTCAGACTTTCATTGCCGTTAAGGACTCCGGGGAGGGATCGACCAAATTATCTTCATCAAGGTAGCTACAGATCATCCCGGCTGGAACAATAACTATCTTCTACTTTTTCTCTCTTTTTCCTCTCTCTCCATCCCTTGATGATAATTGGCAAGGAGAAAAAGATCACCATTGTCTCTATGTATTCAGAACAAAAATCGGCAAAAGCGCCTTCTAGTTACCAAAATATTGTCCAGTTCTCCTTCCCTTTAGCTACTGATCTCCTTTTGCCTTCCTTGGTGGAAAAACGAGAGAAAATTATCCTCACGTTACCAAGATATCGCCCGGCGGCGCATCACGACAGCTGTCTTGCCTCTCTCTCTCTCTCTCTCTCTCTCTCTCTCTCTCTCTCTCTCTCTCTCTCTCTCTCTCTCTCTCTCTCTCTCTCTCTAATAAAAAAATATAACTACCTAGAACACGATACTCCCATAGGATAAAGCGTGACACTATTTAATGACACCCTTGGATGTCATGAACAGCTATGACCTCTGCCATCCAGCCCCCGGCACAGTATGGCTCCACAGGCGAGTAATGAAAGGGAGGACGTATAGAATAAGCCAGCCGAGGAGGCAGATCACAACACCCGATTTATATCCGTTACCGATCGAGATGTATATAACTTGCTAGGGTGGTCAGGGTCCGCCAGTCCGTCTCCACACCATTCACGTAACGAACCCACGCAGGGTCTCTCCCGGGTGGTCGATCTGGAACACTGGGTCCTTTAATTGATTTTTTTTCAAGTCAGTGCCCACCTGGTAGGCATTGGGTGGCCAAAGGTCTTATTGAAGTTGAGGTATCATTAGCTTGTGATAGGCAAATAACATTACACATATCATCCTTAAAATTATTTCATGCATATTATTAGCTTTCTTGCAAGCAGGAAAGTATAAGAAGGATTCCCTCGCATGTTATATATTACTAAATACAATTTCTAGTAGTTCTAAGAATATTCATCGCTTGTTAGACCGTCAAAGCTGTTTTGAATGATTCTGTGATGGGGGACGCGGCAACACAATGTCATTCGGTCCCTCGGCGTGAAGGAGGTGGAAACTCAGTACGTCAGTCGCTTCGTTGAAAAGGACTGTGATGGGATAACTATACTGCTTTTTTTTTTTTTTTTTACATTAAAGGATGCGGCTCAAGGGCAACAAAAAGAGTACAAAAAAAGCCCGCTACTCGCCGCTCCCACAAAAGTAAAAAGTAAAGAGTAGCCAAAAGAGAGGTCAATTTCGGCTGTGTGAGTGGAGCACCTTCACACGTGAGATGCATATTCCATACGAGGGCGGACAAGGCCTTGAAAGAGGTCAAGTCATAGGCAGGAGGAAATACACACGAAGGAAGACTGTTCCAGAGTTTACCAGTGAAGGGGATGAAAGAATGGAGAAACTGGTTAACTCTTGCATAAGGGGTCTGGACAGTATAGGGATGAGCATGAGTAGAAAGTCGTGTGCAGCGGGGCCGCGGGAGGGGGGGAGGCATGCAGTTAGAAAGTTCAGAAGAGCAGTCAGCGTGGAAATATCGATAGAAGATAGAAAGAGGAGCAACATGACGGCGGAATTTAAGAGGTAGAAGGCTGTCAGTAAGAGGAGGAGAGCTGATGAGACGAAGAGCCTTAGACTCCACTCTGTCCAGAAGAGCTGTGTGAGTGGAGCACCTTCACACGTGAGATGCATATTCCATACGAGGGCGGACAAGGCCCCTATATATGTAAAGCATCTGTGCGGGGGAGAAGAACTGGCGGAGACGATACAGAACGCCCAACCTCGAGGAAGCTGATTTAGTAAGAGAAGAGATGTGAAGTTTCCAGTTGAGATTTTGAGCTAAGGATAGACCGAGGATATTTAGTGTTGAAGAAGGTGACGGCTTGGTGTTGTCGAAGAATAGGGGATAGGGAAAGGTGCGTATGTTGTGTGAATGTAGTGTAGTGTGGATAGAGAGAGTCTGTCTTTAGAGAGCATGCTGAACTACTCTCTGGTGTTCATGAGACAATAGGGAAGCGGTTAGTGAGGACATGGGAAGGGTCCTCACTAGGAAGGAGTCTTTGGAGGGTTTCATCAGCCTCCTCATTCATCTTGAAAATTATACAATAGAATAATTAATTTTGTTCACCTGGCTTTATTTTCCTGAAAAACACCTCCCTGTAAATAACCTGGCAAACTTCACTTTTCCTCGCATGAATCAAGTGTGCCAGCTTCGTCTTTTGGCGGAAATACATTTCGAAAAATACGTATACTTGAACATGTAGCCAAGAAATGGCCCTACAGACGAGATGATTATTTTCTGCGTACAAAAGCCAAGCCCCGCCCACAAAGACGATATACGATCACACAGACCCGCACAATCAGCCAATGAATCAATAACGCAATGAGCTGGGAAGTGTTTGTTGCCTCACCCATTCCGCGATGCCATCCGCGCGAGTTCCTCTGAGTGTCTCTATGCAGGCTACTTCGCTACCTCGAGTACTTCATCGCAGATCGATATGCTTGAGTCATGAACATAGAGGACATCCCCTTTGTTTCCTCAACTCGGAATTCTCTCGTAGAGAAATAACGCAGTAAGAAGGATCGACTTTGGGGTAGCGTGCCAAATGCCCGTATAGCCGGAGATGGCGTTCACGAATAGGCTTCAATTTAGTCTCACGGAGTAATCACCAATTTGAAATAAAATAATCACGGCGATAACTCATGATTCTGCATAGACACCTTTTTCCAGATGCATCAATTCACCTCTTCAAGAAACTATTTTAGTCTCACACCCACACAGCAAGGCAAGGAGCACAAACGACTTGAAGTCCGGAGCTTTGTTCTTCTGCACAAGTTTCGACAACGTCATATACTCGTGCTGAGCGAGTCCATAACACCGAGGGGCAAACCACTCCGATGTAAGATTTCCCAATGAAACCCGCCATTGTTCTGTATCACGCTACCAAAGTTTGAGAAGTTTTCCAATATGTCAATGTCCTAGCCAAACTCACGCACAGACTGCACATCTACTAAGCCACCAAACACCTGTACCTTGGTCCTGTCCCAGGATACCTGGCGTCCTAAATGCTTCACCTCCACGTGTAGTACCTCGAGAGCCATCATAAGAACCTCAAGTGATTTCGCGGTGAAAACAAGATCAGTGATACCTGGTAATGTAATTAAATGCTCCACAATGACAACTTGGTCTACATCTTTGCCAAATACCCAGTCTTTTCAAGTGATGGAAAGGGCAGTTACACAACATTCCTGTTTTTTTCAGCAGAAGCAGCAGCTCAAGGGCTAAAAAAAGGAAGCAATAATGAAAAAAAGCTCCCTATTCGCTGCTCCCACAAAAAGAACACAGAGGAGTGACCAAAAGAAAGGTCAACTTCGGAAGGAAAGGTGTCTTGATATTTCCCTCTTGAAAGAGTTCAAATCGTAGGCAGAAGGAAATACAGATGAAGGAAGATTGTTCCAGAGTTTACATGCGTGAGGGATATAAGAGTGAAGATGCTGGTTAACTCGTGCGTAAGGGATTTGGACAGGAAAGGGATGAGCATGAGTAGAAAGTCGCGTGTGGCGAGGCCGCGGGAGGGGGGGGGGGGGAGGCATGCAGTTAGCAAGTACAAAAGGGCAGTCAGCGTGAAAATATAGATAGAAGATACAAAGAGAGGCAAAATGGCGGCGGAATTTAAGAGGCAGAAAACTATCAGTAAAAGGAGGAGAGCTGATGAGACGAAGAGCTTTAGACTACTCTGTCCAAGAGAGCTGTGTGATTGGAGCCCCCTCAAACGTGAGATGCATACTCCATAAGAGGGCGGACAAGGCCCCTGCATATGGATAGCAACTGTGCGGGGGAGAAGAACTGGCGGAGACAGAACAGAACGCCCAAACTCGAGGAAGCTGATTTAGTGAGAGAAGAGATGTGAGGTTTCCAGTTAAGATTTTGAGTTAAGGATAGACCAAGGATGTTTAGTGTTAAAGATGGTGACAGCTGAGTGTTGTCGAAGAATAGGGGATAGGTGTTTGGAAGATTGATAGGTGGAGAAATTGAGTTTTGGAGGCGTTGAAGGACACAAATTTCATTTTACCCCAATCGGAAATGATAGCGAGGTCTGAGGTTAAGCTTTCTGCTGCCTTCAGTCTGGAGTCTTGTAATTTCTGTTGAGAGGGTTTTCTGTTGAAAGAAGTTGAATAATGCAGAGTGGAGTCGTCAGCGTATGAGTGGATAGGACAGTTTTTTATGGAAAGAAGATCATTGATGAATAACAGGAAGAGAGTGGGTGATAGGACAGAGTCCTGTGGAACACCACTGTTGATAGGTTTAGGGGAAGAACAGTGACCGTCTACCACAGCAGAGATAGAACGGCCGTAAAGAAAACTGGAGATAAAGGAACAGAGAAAAGAACAGAAACCGTAAGAGGGCAGTTTAGAAAGCAAAGAGTTGTGCCAGACTCTATCGAACTTTTGATATGTCTAGCGCAACTGAGAAAGTTTCACCGAATCGGCTAAGAGAGGATGACCAAGAGTCAGTTAAGAGAGCAAGAAGATCGCCAGTAGAACGCCCCTTGCGGAACCCATAGTGGCGATCAGATAGAAGGTTAGAAGTGGAAACGTGCTTTTGAATCTTCCGATTAAGGATTGATTCCAAAGCTTTAGATAGGCAGGAAAGTAAAGCTATAGGACGGTAGTTTGAGGAATTGGAACGGTCACCCTTCTTAGGCACAGGCTGTATGAAGGCGTACTTCCAGCTGGAAGGTGAGGTAGATGTTAATAGGCAGAGACGAAAGGGTTTGACCAGGCAGGGTGTCAGCACGGAGGCACAGTTTTTAAGGACAATATGAGGCACTCCATCAGTTTCATAAGCCTTCTGAGAGTTGAGGCCAGAGAGGGCATAGAAAACATCATTATTAAGTATCTTAATAACAGGCATAAAGGAGTCAGAGGGGGGATGAGTAGGAGGAATATGCCCAGAATCGTCCAAAGTGGAGTTTTTACAGAATGTTTGAGAGAAGAGTTCAGCCTTAGAGATAGATGAGACGGCGGTGCAGCCGTCAGGGTTAAGGAAAAGAGAAAAAGACGAAGAAGTGAAACTGCAGGAGATATTTTTGGGTAGGTGCCAGAAGTTTCTGGAAGAATTAAAAAAGCAAGGTTTTGACATTTCCTATGGATAAAAGAGCTTTTGGTAAATCGAAGAATAGATTTGGCACGATTCCGGACAGAAATGTAAAGATCATGGTAAGCAGGAGTGCGAAGCCTCTGGTACCTTTTTTGAGCTGCCTCTCTATGTTTGACAGCACGAGAACAAGCGTGATTAAACCAAGGCTTTTTAACATGAGGAATAGAGAAAGTTCGTGGATTGTGTGCCTCCATTCCAGAGACAATCACCTCTGTGATGCGCTGGGCACACACAGAGGGGTCTCTATCCTGGAAGCAGTAATCATTCCACGGGAAATCGGAAACGTTCATCCTCAGGTCGTCCCACCGAGCTACAGCAAGATGCCAGAAGCATCTCCTTTCCGGTGGTTCCAGAGGGTGTACAGGAGCGATAGGAGAACATTTTGACAGGGTAAGTAGAAGGGTTAGAGGTTAGGAAAAAGTCTAGTATGCTGGGCCTGTCTCCAATACGGTCGAGAATACGTGTAGGGTGTTGAACCAACTGCTCTAGATCACTGAGAAGAGCAACGTTGTAAGCTTGTTTACCAGGCTGGTCAGTGAAAGAGGATGAAAGCCACAGCTGGTGGTGAACATTGAAATCTCTTAGGATGGAGATCTCAGCGAAGGGAGGTCAAGATGTGCTCCACTTTAGAGTTCAAGTATTCAAAGAATTTTACATAGTGAGATGAACAGCACAGATGTATTTAGTAATAGAATGTCAATGAAGTCTTAGCCAGATGGTGGAAAATTCTGAAGAGTCAAGGTCGTGGGCACGAGAGCAAGTGATGTCGTTGCGCACGTAAGCGCAACATCCAGTTTTGGATTGAAATTTAGGATATAGTAGGAGGGAACAAAGTAGAGATTGCTGTCAGTAGGGACATGAGGAGCATAACATTAGATGGCCAGTCTCTGAATAGCGTGAGGGACTTCAGATATCTAGGTTCAACGGTTGCGGCAGATGGAAATGAAGAGGCGGAAGTTACAAGAAGGATACAGGCGGGATGGAATAATTGTCGTGATATGTCAGGAGTCCTCTGTGACAAGCGAATGCCAATGAAATTAAAAGGGAAAGTGTATAGAACAGTGGTGAGACCAGCTATGACATATGGCCTAGAAACTGTGCCAATGAAGAAGAGTAGTGAAAAAAAATTGGAAGTGGCAGAAATGAAAATGCTGAGATGGATGAGGGGAGTGACAAGAAAGGACATAATCAAGAATGAAGTCATAAGAGGTACAGTTAAGGTAACAGGCGTGGGTAAAAAGGTGCAGGAAGCGAGACTGAGATGGTTTGGTCATGTCATGAGGAGAGAGGAAGGGAGTTGTGAAAGGCAGATAATGGACATGGAAGTGGGTGGCAGAAGGAGGAGAGGAAGACCCAAGACGAGATGGAAGGACTGTATTGTGGCGGACGACAGGGAGAAGAACTTGAACCTTGAAGTGGCGGAGGACAAGGTTAGATGGAGGAGACTCATCAAAAACAGCAACCCCGTATAGAAACGGGATAATAACGCTGCGGAAGAAGGAAAGAAAGCCCCTGAGACCTGTGTTTCGGTGAGGAAGAGAGGGTGATGTTTAGAGGAAGAGAGATTGTGCTCATCAATCATTAACAATTTTGATTTGTCCACATTCGTGAAACCATTAAGTATTTTAAAACATTTGATCAGTTTTCCTCGGAGGCGATGTTTCTCAAGCGAGAACATGTTAAGGGTTAAGGGTTAAGGGTTTGTTGAGCAAGGAAGGGATAATTTTTGTTGCCCGAAGTTGAACACCTAATTTAGCAATATCCTTTGCATGGTGGGGAGACCAAAACTGTACCGCATATTTCAAGTGGGGTCTGACTAAACTATTATAGAGCGGAAGTATTACATCTTTATTTTTTTAATAAAAGTTTCTTTTAATGAAGCCCAGCATTTTGTTCGCTTTATTTGCTGCATCGGTGCATTGCTGTGAGAATTTGAGGTTTGACGCGATTTTGACACCCAGGTCCTTGACGTATTGAACGCTTTTGAGTTTGACGCCGCGCATTTCGTAATCGAACTTCTTATTTCTTGTTCCAACTTGAAGGACCTGGCACTTGTCTACATGTATCTCCCATCTATAAGACCAAGCTGAAATTTTATGCAAATCCTCTTGGAGGCTTTGTCTGTCTATGTTATTGAAAACCGAGTTACCAGTCTTTGTGTCGTCTGCAAATTTACTAATGCGATTATTGAGTCCAACATCCACATCGTTGATATAAATAATGTAGAGCACTGGGCCAAGAACCGAGCCCTGAGGGACGCCACTAGTGACCAGCGCCCACTCTGAGTTAATTAAATCCGTCAATCACCACTTTTTGTTGTCTGTTGCTCAACCAATACGCGATCCATTGGTGTACTTGACAGCTAATACCTAGTTGCTTTAATTTATAAACTAATTTATGATGTGGGACTTTATCAAACGCTTTCTGGAAATCAAGATAGGCTATGTCCAATGATTTTGTTACGTCATAAACTGAGAAGAGGTCATTATAAAAGGTCAATAGGTTTGATAGGCAGGATCTTTTGTTACGGAAGCCATGTTGTGAATCCCCAACTAGTGAGTTGCTTTCAAGGTAACTCACAATATTGTCTAATTATGCTCTCAAGTAGCTTACTTACAACTGAGGTTAGACTAATGGGCCTGTAATTACCTGGTATATTTTTTTGTCTCTTTTCTTAAAAATCGGTGTCACGTTAGCATTTTTCCAATCCGAAGGACGATTCCTTGTCGCAAGGACATATGAATACGGTTGTGAGGGAGAAGAGGACTTCGCTTTTTGTTTCTTTAAGCAGTATAGGATATACTTTGTCAGGTCCAGGACTTTTATTTGTTTTAAGGGATTGAAGAGCTTTTAGGACTTCAACGGTAGTTATTACAAAGTTAGACAATGCAAGCTCGAGATTTACGTTAGTACTGTTGTCGTCACTGGTGTTGGTTGTAGTGGTGGGAAGACTGCTAGTAGTATTAAACACCGAGGAAAAGTAATTGTTTAATAGGTTCGCAACGTGTTGGCTGTCAGTCACTAGTTCACCGTCACTGTTTTTAAAGGTCCAATTCCACTTCTGATCGCCTTCCTATTGTTTATATAACAGTTGGCTGCAATGTTTTCTTCATATCTACGCTTTGCCTGACATACTAATCTTTTTACTCGCCGCCTGGCTCCATGATAAAGTCTAATGTTTTCGTGCGTGCTTTGTTCTTTCTTTAGCATGTAAAACAGGGTTGCCGGTCAACTGAACCAGTGCCACTTGCACCAGTACCACATGCACCAGTGCCAACTGAACCAGTGGTCAACTGAACCAGTGGTCAACTGAACCAGTGGTCAACTGAACCAGTTGTCAAGTGAACCAGTGGTCATTTGAACCAGTGGTCATTTGAACCAGTAACCATCTGAACCAGTGTAAACTGAACCAGTACTACTTGAACCAGTACTATTTCAACCAGTGCCAACTGAACCAGTGGTCATCTGAACCAGTGGTCAACTGAACCAGTGGTCAACTGAACCAGTAGTCAAGTGAACCAGTGGTCATTTGAACCAGTGGTCATTTGAACCAGTAACCATCTGAACCAGTGTAAACTGAACCAGTACTACTTGAACCAGTACTATTTCAACCAGTGACCATCTGAACCAGTGGTCATCTGAACCAGTGCTACTTGAACCAGTGCAAACTGAACCAGTACTACTACTTGAACCAGTACTAATGCAACCAGTGACCATCTGAACCAGTGGTCATCTGAACCAGTGCAACTTGAACCAGTGCAAACTGAACCAGTAGTACTTGAACCAGTACTAATTCAACCAGTGACCATCTGAACCAGTGGTCATCTGAACCAGTGCAACTTGAACCAGTGCAAACTGAACCAGTAGTACTTGAACCAGTACTATTTCAGCCAGTGACCGTGTAATACAATTTAACCCTTTTTCGAAGGCCGATGGTACTGTACTCCGTTATGTAACCCTTTCATTACAGGTGTAACTCGTTTATGTTAGCATCCTCCCTGCACCAGCTTAAACCACGCATACTGAATTAAAACAACAAATTATCCTAGGCTTTGCATTGAATTAAAACAAGAAATAACCCTAGGCTTTGTACTGAATTAAAGCAAAAAATAACCCTAGGCTTTGTACTGAATTAAAGCAAAAAATAACCCTAGGCTTTGTATTGAATTAAAACAAGAAATAAGCCTAGGCTTTGTACTGAATTAAAACAAGAAATAACCCTAGGTTTGTACTTAATTAAAGCAGGAAATAATCCTAGGATTTGTACTGAATTTGTACTATTTCAGCCAGTGACCGTGTAATACAATTTAACCCTTTTTCGAAGGCCGATGGTACTGTGCTCCGTTGTGTAACCCTTTCATTACAGGTGTAACTCGTTTATGTTAGCATCCTCCCTGCACCAGCTTAAACCACGCGCTTATGCAAAGCCATTTTTATTTTGAGCTGGTCCCAGTCCTGCGACACGTGGAGTCGGGATGCTGTCGCGGACCTTTTTTTTTTTTTAGTTTTATATTATATATATATATTTTTTTTTTTTTTTTTTTTTACTTTTTTCTTTTAGTTTTTTTTTTTCTTTTCCTAGCTTATAACAGTTTTTATATTTCCTTTTCTTGTTTTATTTATTTTTATTTATTACTTTTTGTGAAATATTTTTCACTTTGTGTTTGTAAATGAAGTGTGACCATTTTAATGTAGGTTTCCGAAGGAAATAAAAATACAGTTGAGTCACAACAAATTCTGCTGAACTCGCACATATTTTATGGAATAAAAAATACTCTGAATTGTAAGTAAACTAATTATATTCAGATCTTGAAGAAAAATAAAGTTGAAGAAATATAAATAAAATGCAGTACCAGCTTAAACCACGCATACTGAATTAAAACAACAAATTATCCTAGGCTTTGCATTAAATTAAAACAAGAAATAACCCTAGGCTTTGTACTGAATTAAAGCAAAAAATAACCCTAGGCTTTGTACTGAATTAAAGCAAAAAATAACCCTAGGCTTTGTACTGAATTAAAGCAAAAAATAACCCTAGGCTTTGTACTGAATTAAAACAAGAAATAAGCCTAGGCTTTGTACTGAATTAAAACAAGAAATAACCCTAGGTTTGTACTTAATTAAAGCAGGAAATAATCCTAGGCTTTGTACTGAATTAAAGCAAAAAATAACCCTAGGCTTTGTACTGAATTAAAGCAAAAAATAATCCTAGGCTTTGTACTGAATTAAAGCAAAAAATAACCCTAGGCTTTGTACTGAATTAAAGCAAAAAATAATCCTAGGCTTTGTACTGAATTAAAGCAAAAAATAACCCTAGGCTTTGTACTGAATTAAAGCAAAAAATAATCCTAGGCTTTGTATTGAATTAAAACAAGAAATAAGCCTAGGCTTTGTACTGAATTAAAACAAGAAATAACCCTAGGTTAGTACTTATTTAAAGTAACTTGTCGGCTTCTTCACCATAAGATCTAACTTTAACTGCTAGTCTGTTTGCTAAAAGTACATATGTATTTCTTGGCCTCTCAAGATTGACAGCTTGGGCATTTTGCATTGTTAGCCTATGAACTGCAATGTCTTTTCTGATACCATTCATGAAAGACCACATTGTTGGATGAGAGCACATAAAAAGTGACTTGAGCGAATTATGAAACCCTTCCGTGCAATCATACATGACAATGTCTGCATAATCATTAGGTATCTCAAAGTTTCGAGACTGAGGAGGTGGTTGGATGTTCTCTTTTTGGCGTGTTCGTCTAATACGTCGTTCAATGGCAGATTTAACTGGCATTCTTGCCAAGACATCATCGTTTAAGGGACCATCTGAACCTTTTTTCGGGAAGAGTGTGCCAATTTTTTAACACACGCGTCTGGCAATCCTGCCTGCGGCCCCAGGGCGCCGCCAGTGGCCGCCGCGGCGCCGCCCACCAGGCCCAGTAGGGGTTAGACTTCACTGAGAGTGGGTGCTTTCACGTTGCACCTACTCAGTTAACCGTACTTTTTTTTGTAGTTATAATACTGTATATCTTCAAATAATTTTATGTGAAATGGCTCTAGATATTTCACAGTCCTTGAGAGGTGGAGAATTGCTAGTGCATCATGGTTTTGAGTATATTCTTCGGACAAAAGAGCCTTGGATGGATGCTGAAAAAAGTATTGGAGGTGCAGGAAATATAAGACTTTCAAATGTAAATCATCAATAATAACGAAGGGCTCAAATATTATAAAAGAACCCTCTGACCACACCCATTCTGGAGACTCTATTCAAACTGACGTTCATGTTGCCCTTGCAAAAATGAAACAAGATGCAAAAAACACTCGTGCCACCACAAGGACAATTCTCGCCGACCATCTCGTTCCCTTAAACGATGATGTCTTGGCAAGAATGCCAGTTAAATCTGCCATTGAACGACGTATTAGACGAACACGCCAAAAAGAGGAGAACATCCAACCACCTCCTCAGTCTCGAAACTTTGAGATACCTAATGATTATGCAGACATTGTCATGTATGATTCTGGAGTCGATGATCCTCAAAGAATGTTAGCCTTTGGGAGACATGATTTGGTAAATTGCCTTCAGAGTGAGTTATGGATTGGGGATGGAACATTTGAGACTACCCCATTGATTTTCTTTCAGTTGTATACTATTCACGCCAAGATAGGAAACTCCTATCCCCCTTGTATATATTTTCTCTTGCCAAACAAAACAGCTGAAACATACACACGTATGATTGAAATTTTAAAATGTTGCATCCAGGTCTCAACCCTTCTACTATCTTACTTGATTTTGAGTTGGCGGCAATAAATGCTTTCAAAATGAGTTTCCTCTAGCAAGAGTATCTGGATGTTTCTTTCATTTAAATCAGTCTGTGATAAGAAAGGTAAATGAATTGGGATTGAAGGTCAGGTATGAAACAGACCGTGATTTTGCAATGACTGTCAAGTCCCTTCCAGCACTTGCTTTTGTACCAATTGATGAAGTACCTGAGGTCTTTGAAGAGTTGGGAGCTGCTTTTCCAGATGAGGCTGAATGCAATGACCTAATTGCATATTTTGAATCTACATACGTACGTGGACCTCGAGTAGGAGGAAGGACAAGAAACCCAAGATTTGAACCACAGCTATGGAATCATTACGAGGATGCCCAAATATGTGCACCAAAAACCACTAATTGCACGGAAGGGTTTCATAATTCGCTCAAGTCACTTTTATGTGCTCTCATCCAACAATGTGGTCTTTCATGAATGGTATCAGAAAAGACATTGCAGTTCATAGGCTAACAATGCAAAATGCCCAAGCTGTCAATCTTGAGAGGCCAAGAAATAGATATGTACTTTTAGCAAACAGACTAGCAGTTAAAGTTAGATCTTATGGTGAAGAAGCCGACAAGTTACGATATTTGAGAGCAATTGCCCACATGCAAGTTGTTGGGTAGAAAATAAGATTTAGTGCTGTGCAACTATATACAGTACTTACCTTGTTACCATAGAGTAACCAAACGTTATACTGCATTTTATTTATATTTCTTCAACTTTATTTTTCTTCAAGATCTGAATATAATTAGTTTACTCACAATTCAGAGTATTTTTATTCCATAAAATATGTGCGAGTTCAGCAGAATTTGTTGTGACTCAACTGTATTTTATTTCCTTCGGAAACCTACATTAAAATGGTCACACTTCATTTACAAACACAAAGTGAAAATATTTCACAAAAAGTAATAAATAAAAATAAATAAAACAAGAAAAGGAAATATAAAAAATGTTATAAGCTAGGAAAAGAAAAAAAAAACTAAAATAAAAAAGTAAAAAAAAATAAAAAATAAAAATAAAAATATAATATAAAACTAAAAAAAAAAAAAGGTCCGCGACAGCATCCCGACTCCACGTGTCGCAGGACTGGGACCAGCTCAAAATAAAAATGGCTTTGCATAAGCGCGTGGTTTAAGCTGGTGCAGGGAGGATGCTAACATAAACGAGTTACACCTGTAATGAAAGGGTTACACAACGGAGCACAGTACCATCGGCCTTCGAAAAAGGGTTAAATTGTATTACACGGTCACTGGCTGAAATAGTACAAATTCAGTACAAATCCTAGGATTATTTCCTGCTTTAATTAAGTACAAACCTAGGGTTATTTCTTGTTTTAATTCAGTACAAAGCCTAGGCTTATTTCTTGTTTTAATTCAATACAAAGCCTAGGGTTATTTTTTGCTTTAATTCAGTACAAAGCCTAGGGTTATTTTTTGCTTTAATTCAGTACAAAGCCTAGGGTTATTTCTTGTTTTAATTCAATGCAAAGCCTAGGATAATTTGTTGTTTTAATTCAGTATGCGTGGTTTAAGCTGGTGCAGGGAGGATGCTAACATAAACGAGTTACACCTGTAATGAAAGGGTTACACAACGGAGTACAGTACCATCGGCCTTCGAAAAAGGGTTAAATTGTATTACACGGTCACTGGCTGAAATAGTACTGGTTCAAGTACTACTGGTTCAGTTTGCACTGGTTCAAGTTGCACTGGTTCAGATGACCACTGGTTCAGATGGTCACTGGTTGAATTAGTACTGGTTCAAGTAGTAGTACTGGTTCAGTTTGCACTGGTTCAAGTAGCACTGGTTCAGATGACCACTGGTTCAGATGGTCACTGGTTGAAATAGTACTGGTTCAAGTAGTACTGGTTCAAGTAGTACTGGTTCAGTTTACACTGGTTCAGATGGTTACTGGTTCAAATGACCACTGGTTCAAATGACCACTGGTTCACTTGACTACTGGTTCAGTTGACCACTGGTTCAGTTGACCACTGGTTCAGATGACCACTGGTTCAGATGGTCACTGGTTGAAATAGTACTGGTTCAAGTAGTACTGGTTCAGTTTGCACTGGTTCAAGTTGCACTGGTTCGGATGGTCGCTGGTTCAAATGGTTACTGGTTCAGTTGACCACTGGTTCAGTAGACCACTGGTTCAGTTGTCTACTGGTTCAGTTGTCTACTGGTTCAGTTGGCACTGGTGCATGTGGTACTGGTGCAAGTGGCACTGGTTCAGTTGACATGGAACCGTAAAACAGTTTTCGAGACAGACAGACAGACAGAGACAGACAGACAGACAGACAGACAGACAGACAGAGAATGAAAATGAGGGACAATGATAATTATAATAAGACTGAGAATGAGAGATCGAATGAGAATGAGAATGAGAGAGAGGTAATGAGAATGAGCGAGAGAAAATGAGAATGAGAGAATAAAAATGAGGGAGAATGAGAGAGAATGAGAATGAGAGAGAGAATAAGAATAAGAATGAGAGAGAATGAGAATGAGAGAATAAGAATGAGAGAATGAGAATGAGAGAAAATGAGAATGAGAGTGAGAATGAGAGATAATGAGAATGAGAGATAGAGAATGAGAGGGAGGTAATGAGAATGAAAATGAGAGAGAGAGAGAGAGAGAGAGAGAGAGAGAGAGAGAGAGAGAGAGAGAATAAGAATGAGAGAGAATGAGAATGAGAGAATGAGAATTAACGTTGTCAGGCAAATGAGTGCCCGTGGGTTGAATCGACTCGATAATTTGCCCAGGTTTACACTCTTATTTTACATGTTTTGCAATATAACTATGTGGTCATTGTACTTCTGATAGTACCCAAAGACCTCTACGTTCCAGTAATTTGACCTGCTTGTGTGTAAAAGCCATGGAAGATGAATTACAGATGATTTCTTTGAAATTTCCACCAAGGAATAATTCTCATTGTTTTGTGTAGCTCTTTTTCAAGCTCAGTTTTCTCACCTCTTACATAATGTTTCACCACAAATATCATTTTGTCTTACCGATGAAACGTTATGCTGCCATCCCCGTCTCTGTGGGCGCAACCAAAGGCAGAGCAAGTCGGCATGAAGGGAAAATGTTGAGATGTGTGGGTGTCGTGCGTCTGGCCAGCCGGGCAATGTTTTGGGTGGAATTGAGGGCCGTGGCGGGGAGTTGGCGGAACCAAGCCGGCTTCACTTCTGTGACGTCATGCCCAGTGGTGGGATTCACTTTTTTTAAGAACAGGGTCTCTCACTCCAGGACTCGCTAACAACAGGTTCTCTCACTATTTTCAATATTTTTTTTTGTCATGTCAGCCTTGCCTCTTTCCCTTTGTTTCTCTTTGACCCCATCCATCAACACGACAATGTTGTCAATAACTTTACTGTTGATCAGAATGCATCAAAAGTTTATTGGGCTTATTCTGTGTCTCGGCCCTATGCCTATATATGGCATATTTATAGATTCAAACGGTTATCAAAGTGATCTTGACATATTTAAGATCACCATTCCTTATATCGTTATGTCGTGACGACAGAAAATAATAGCTACAGCTTAAAAAAAAAAATAACTAAAATCCTACCAGCTACAGTGGTGTCTGCAGAAATGTTGTTGTTGTTGTTGTCAGGGCCGCGAAGATCTGAAGATCATTAAGAGCCCTGGGGAAGTCCTGTGAGGTTATCACAGGCGTGACAGCTGGCCTGTCTTCTTCAGGAAGACACAGGTGAGGCGGATGACAGCTTGTTGCCGTGAGGGGGAAGTTAACAAAACCAGCTGGCAGCGGTTGCTGTTGGTGTAGCCTTTGTAACGGCGCTTTCGTTCGAATCGGTGATGCCACATTCGTCTTGAACCCGTGTTCGGCTCCACCTGACATCAAATCTGGTTTTAGTCGTGCATTTTACTATCAAAAGCCAGTAACAGATCTATGAGGGGTTTACCAAAATAAGTTATAAGTAAAAGGTGTTCATGGGGGAAAAATTGAGAACCCTGATTTAAGCTAACAGTAACAACCGGTTCTCGGGATTAAAGAAATTTCAAGAACAGGTTCTTGCGAACCGGTGCGAACCGGTTGAATCCCATCACTGGTCATGCCCTCTCCTTGTATTCTTCCTCCAAGGGCTCAGGCCATTGCCGTCTCGATATAGAAGGCCTGACTTCTCAAATTATGAGTCATCCATGTAAGGCCGAGTGTTCCGTGCTCTCCAACTAAAATGTTATTTTTTTGATGTTTTAATGCATATCTTTGTGAAAATATTTTTTTCTGTGATAGATAAAGGTTTTCCAACATTTATTCTTATAAATATTATCAAATTAGACATAAAATAGAGGAAAATAAATAAGATATAGTATAAGGAGAGGAAAATATTCACACAAAAATATTTAAATACATTGACAGTCGTAACTTGGTACTCCTATTACTTTGATTTGTCACCGTTTCTAAATATCTCTATTTGACATTCATAACGCTCTCGTTGCAATTACTATGTTCAACAAGCCGATCCTTCATCCCGATACTAGGCAACTCAGTCACTTGCTATCTGGCAAATACGAGTGAGGGGGCTGCTACAATCCTTTCTATTATCTCGTTCCTGGGACAAATTATATTATTTACTCATATAATGACCACATGAATTTCGGTATTAACATGGTATATATTATCGTTACATTTTTTAAGAAGATATAATCGTATAATAGCAATGAAATAGTTTACGTTTATATTATATGGTTTCGAATTGCAAGACTGAGATTCACCACTCAGCGGTGGCGCACTCTACATATAGAAAGGATTATATACTATAAGGATAGCTCACTGAAACGTCATCGATGACGTCATGACTGCGGTATGTCATCTGGTTCACTCTCACCCTGCTGTCACGGTATAAAATGTACTAGAAACCCCTTATGTATTTATATTCATGGTCAGATTTTGCGTTTCTTTGATTGCTAAGGATATGCAATTAAATTAGGCAGCTGTTGAGTTGGCAAACGATACAGAACAACAGAATCATTTGAGAAATATGCTAGAAAAAGGTACCGAGAAACACTGCTGTCCACCACACGTCGACGCTGACGTTCTCTCATATTTCACCAACACTCACCCTCTACAACTTTACAGGGGTAACCAATCCTGTCATCAATATCGTTATAGATAATATAGAAGTTGGTATAGTCTTTGTGTATTCTTACGTATACATTGATCCCTTTATACATTATTTATATTAACCATTTGATATAATTTTCCTGATCCAACAGTAATACTTCAATTAATATATATCTATGTTAGCTATTTTGATGACAGGATTAGTTACCCCTGCAAAGTTGCAGAAAACGAACGTTAACGAAACTTGAGAAAAAGCAAGCACCGATATATGGCAGACAGCAACATTTCCCAGCAACCCCCATATAACATATTTCTCAAATATCTCCACCACTGCACACCACTGGACAACTCAACAGATGCCCAATTCAACCACATATCCCCAGCAACCAAAAAAAGCGCAAAATCTGGCAATGAATGATTGACAAGATCAATAAGTAATGGCCCCCCAATACATTTTATATAAACCAGATTGCATACGCGGTGCATTGTGGGTAAAATAAATGCTTAGTAAGCTATCCTTATTATTTAAGTTGAGCCACTGTAACACCCATATACAGCACAAATCATCATTTTCACTGAGCACGCTGCGGTGAGAACACAGTGAAGTGAACCAGTTTCTCGCCCAGCACCATTTGTGTACATGTGTGACGTCATCCGCGGTGCATTGTGGGTAAAACAAATGCTTAGTGAGCTATCCTTATAGTATATAATCCTTGACATATACTACCTCTACGTAACTTATAGTTGCCAGATAGCAGGTGACTGAGTTGCCTATAATAGTATAGGGATGGAGGATCGGCTTGTTGAATATAGTAATTGTAACGACAGCGTTATGAATATCAAAGATATTTAGAAACGGTGACAATTTTTTTTTTTTTTTTCACGTCGTGGCCTATTGCGCCGGTAGGCTTCTTCCCGTTGGATTCTGATGGTCGGCCCAAGGATTCTTCCCGGTGGGGCCTGATGGTCGGCCCAGCCCGTTCTGGCGCAGGCGAGTGTTTATAGCGGCGCCATCTTGCACTGGCTCATGCTGCCCTCCCGGAGCTCATCTTTAATCCTAGAATCAAGAGTCCACCGCCTCCCCTATTGGGGTCTACCCATTTACGACTGTCAATGTATTTATATAATTTTTTGTGTGAACATTTCTCCATCTCCTTATACAATATCTTATTTATTTTCCTCTATGTTAGGTCTAATTTCATGATGTTTATTAGATACTGAGGAAAACCTTTATTTATCACAGAAAAAATATATTTAACACAAAAACATGCACTAAAACACAAAAAAAATAGCATTTTAGTTGGAGAGCGCAGGACACACTTGGCCTTACTTGGATGACTTATCGGCGAAGAATCCAGCAAGCTGTCAGGCCTTCTCTATCGAGACGGCAATGCTCAGGCCGACCACCAGGCCCCTAAAGAAAGCCTTCCGGCGTTTTAGGCCAGGACGTAAATTCAAGTGGAGCACCGGGGTACTGTATAAGCCAAGTAGATATATCATGACAGCCACTATAAATAAAATTCGCCTGCGCCACTAGTGGGCTGATTCTCCCAAGAGCCCCCTCAAGACGGCCTACTGGCACTATACACAGCACTTAAAAAAAAAAAAAAAAAAAAAACCTGTTCATGATCATATTGAAGTTGCCTTAATTTTCCGGAAGCTATTAGTTACTGCACTGCATTGAGAGATGAAAATACAACACACAATGGAAGTATTTACCTCGCACGCGATGCCTGGAATAAACTCAAAATTATCCATGAAAATCATTTTTATTAGTATATGGGGTAGATCAGTGAACCACGAACAACTAGACTCAAGGAGATCTCCTTCTATAACCCCCGGAACTTAGCCATATCTATTTACACAATTTGATTTTTTTGTTTTCTGTAGCACTTGAGTGTCATGAATATATTGTTGCCATAAATCAGTTCAATATTATCGGAAAGAAAATTACCCTTTGGTTGGCAAAATTTGGCATGATAAAGTTTTGTTTAGCAAGTAAAACTGTGTAAAAAAGAACGGCGTGGAGGTTTAAGTTTGTATCTTAATTCCGTACTCGCCACCTGTTACAAAGTGTTGCTTGCCTGCCGAACTAGCGAGCCTGATGTGTGCTGTGTGCTAAGTCCTGAGTGCTGTCATCTGAGTGCTGTACCGTATGCTGCTTTGCTGAGTGTTGTGTGCTGAACGGATTGTGCTTCGCAGAAAGGATAAGTTTTTGCCTAAGTTTACTACCTCTCCACTTGTATTTACCTTCTCGATGCAGCGATCTGTAAACAAATATACACATACACACAACGTCAGTGTTTAACTTTTTCCGTGTGAGGGAGTGGCACTACTGAGCCACTCCCTCACACCTGGTAAAGTTCCCAGGGGAGGAGCACCGCCTACTTCCTCATTCATCTCACAGTAAACAGCGGTACCGCGCACCCCTAAATCACCTCATGTCAAGGTCCCCGCCCAACCACATAAATTACTTTATATAAAAACACAACTAGGTATGGAGTATGCATCTCACGTGTGGGGGGGCTCCACTCACACAACTCTTCTGGACAGAGTGGAGTCTAAGGCGGGGTTCCCACTATTTCGTTTTCACGGATCCGTCGACCGTCAGTGACGTCATCATAACTCAAGTTAACTTTTGGATCCGGGGTAAGGGCGGTGATGCCAGTCCAGTGATGTTGAATATTCTACATATGAAAATATGAACTAGAAGTACTTAGCTACAAAATAACTTATACAAGAAGTCGTTGTGGTTAATGCTGTCTATATGATTGCCAACAAATGATGAGCGATGGACTGACGGAGTGGATCATCCGTGCCGAGCAGCCGCTGTTTCGCTGACGTCATTTTGACGTCATAAACGTAGACGGATCCGTCAAAACGGAATAGTGGGAACCTCGCCTAAGGCTCTTCGTCTCATCAGCTCTCCTCCTCTTACTGATAGTCTTCTACCTCTTAAATTCCGCCACCAAGTTGCCTCTCTATCTTCTACCGATATTTTCACGCTGACTGCTGCATGCCTCCCCCCCTCAGGCCTCGCCACACACGACTTTCTACTCAAGCTCATCCCTATACTGTCCAAACCCCTTACGCAAGAGTTAACCAGCATCTTCACTCTTTCATCCCTTACGCCGGTAAACTTTGGAACAATCTTCCTTCATCTGTATTTCCTCCTGCCTACGACTTGAAGTCTTTCAAGAGGAGGGTATCAGGACACCTCTCCTCCCGAAATTGACTTCTCTTTCGGCCACTCTTCTCTAATTTTTTGGGGGGCAGTAAGTAGCGGGCTTTTTTTTTCATTATTGTTTTCTTTTTTTTAAGCCTTTGAACTGTCTCATTTGCTGTAAAAAAAAAAAAAAAAGCACTGACGGTAAAGAACACCAATGTATCGCAAATTGGTTGAACAACAGACAGCAAAGAGTGGTGATGGATGAGTTTAACTCAGAGTGGGCGCCTGTCACGAGTGGTGACCTTCAGGGCTCAGTTCGTGACCCAGTGCTGTTTATAATTTACATCAATGACGTTGACGTTGGACTCAGTAATCTCATTAGTAAATATGCCGACGACACAAAGATTGGTAATTCGATCCTAACTGACGAAGACAGGAAAATCCTCCAAGAAGATTTGCATTAAATTTCAGATTGGTCCGATAGATAGAAGATGCCCTTTAATATAGATAAGTGTCAGGTTCTCCAAATTGGTACAAAAAGTAAGAGGTTCAATTATGAAATGCGTGGCGTTAAACTCAAAAGCGTTCAGTGTGCCAAGGAACTGGGTGTCAAAATCATGTCAAAATTCATATTCTCGCAGCAATGCATTGACCCAGCAAACAAAGCGAATAATATGCTGGGCTACATAAAGAGAAACTTCTCATACAAGCATATAGATGAAATATCTACACAGTACAATAGCTTAGTCAGACCCCATACAGAATATGCGGTAGTATTAGTCTCCCCACCATGCAAAGGACATTGCTAAATTAGGTGTGCAATGTAGGGCAACAAATATGATCTCGCACAACAAACCTTATGACGGAAGGCTTTCATCCCTTAGGCTCATTTCTCTTTGAGAAACGTCGCCTCCGAGGAAAACTGATCGAATGCTTCTAAATACTTTATGGCTTTATGAAAGTGGACACATCCAATTTTTTTGATCGATGGCACGTTCCGAACTAGAAATAATGTTACAAAACTTAAGTGGAAACATATAAATTTAGACTGCAAATATTTTTTCTTCACTAACGTTGTAGTACAAGAATGGAATAAACTCCCGCCTTCAGTGGTCCAGTGCCGTACGATAAATTCATTTAAAAAGCAGCTGGACCGCCACTTCCTTCACCTTGATATTCATTAAAAGTAGAAAAGCAAAGTCTTGGTGACATTGAATTTAATATGACTTCCCTTAAGACTGGACCATTGGGTTTGTGTGATCTGAATATCTATGTAAATAGTATGTAAATCTCTCTCTCTCTCTCTCTCTCTCTCTCTCTCTCTCTCTCTCTCTCTCTCTCTCTCTCTCTCTCTCTCTCTCTCTCTCTCTCTGGTCTATAAACGTGACTGCCAGTTACTAAAGAGACAATTACTGGATAATCTATTCCTTTAGGTATATTTTCCTGCATGATAATGGTTTCTTTCCAATTCCCGTGACAATAAAAAAATAACTGGACGTAATACACTGATCATTTCAGTGCGATAGGAACGATAAACGCCTTGGTATTAAAAAAAACCCCCGCTATATAGCCGTAATTTTACTCACAATTACGGTAAATGAGTCTGGATTGGTCCTGCAAGGAGGTCTTTCGTTACATCAGCACTGCGTCTACCCCAAGTTGCAGATACTATTATGATTAATATTACAATTGTTATTCATTTTTAATATCACAATAGCGTTTGTTATCATTATTAGTAGTATTGTTTTTTTATGAGTACAATTTCATTTCTTCTTCTTCTTCTTCTTCTTCTTCTTCTTCTTCTTCTTATTATTATTATTAGTAGTAGTAGTAGTAGTAGTAGTAGTAGTAGTAGTAGTAGTAGCAGTAGCAATAGTAGTAGTACTGCCATTATCGCTATTATAATTATTTTTCTTATCATTATTATTACTATTATAGTCATTATTATTATTATTATTATTATTATTATTATTATTATTATTATTATTATTATTATTATTATTATCATTATTATTATCATTAGTAGTAATAGTAGTAGTAGTAGTAGTAGTAGTAGTAGTATAGTAGCAGCAGTAGTAGTAGTAGTAGTAGTAGTAGTAGTAGTAGTATCCTTTCCTTCACTCTCCTCTCCCATACAGTCCCAACTCCTATCTCTTCCTCATATACGTTAGCTCTAGGTAACATATGAGGGGAAAAAAGGTGTTGGGACTGTGTGGCAGAGCAGAGAGGAGGAAAGAACCCGCTAGTCTAGGAGCCACATAGAAGGTGACCGTGGGACGGAAGTGTATACAGCTGTTCTCTTCTTAAAATGCCTTTGTGATGCTTAGGGATGATTTCTAGCTTGTGTACGCATTTCTGGTATGGTGATATTTTCTCCAAAATGGCCGCCAAGATGGCCGCCGGGCCCAAATTACCCAGCATCGATAAACTGTCTTTATCTCGAGAATGGTTGTTTCTAACTGAAAACTACATAGAACCGAATTTGTTCAAAACACTTTTCTAAATTGTCTGGAGCTACTTTCAGCATGATTTACTTATTATATTTTTTGTACTGTGAATTAATCCCAAATTGAATACCTATTTTTTTCCGCTTTCTCTCCAAACTGCATGCTAATTAGATGTGAGACTCCATTTGAAGACATTATGGAGGGAGTGCAACTTACACCAGCTGCCAAAAAGCGGAAAAATCCATTACATCAAA
Organism: Eriocheir sinensis; assembly: GCF_024679095.1. NCBI lineage: Eukaryota > Metazoa > Arthropoda > Malacostraca > Decapoda > Varunidae > Eriocheir > Eriocheir sinensis. Next base: position 18,482,856 of record NC_066509.1, read on the forward strand.
ACTGTATACGTGAAGCAGAAGATTTTTTTTTTTTTTTTTTTTTTACATCAAAGGACACGGCTCAAGGGCAACAACCCGTCGCTCCCATAATAGATAACAGTAAGAGTAGCCAAAAGAGAGATCAATTTCGGGTGGAGACGGGTCTTGATACACTCTTCTTGAAAGAGATCAAGTCATAGGCAGGAGGAAATACAGATGAAGGAAGGCTGTTCCAGAGTTTACCAGTGAAGGGGATGAAAGAATGAAGATGCTGGTTAACTCTTTCATAAGGGGTCTGGACAGTATAGGGATGAATGGGTATGAGTAGAAAGTCGTGTGCAGCGTGGCCGCGGGAGGGGGGGTGGGGCATGCAGTTAGCAAGTTCAGAAGAGCAGTTAGCATGAAAATATCGATAGACGATAGAAAAAGATGCAACATGGCGGCGGAATTTAAGAGGTAGAAGACTATCAGTAATAGAGGAGGAGAGCTGATGAGACGAAGAGCCTTGCGGTACTGATAATGGAAGAGCAAAATTGGTTTATCATTTAAACTGTTGTGAGAAATATTATTTAAAGGCACAAAGAACAAAAAATAAAGAAACCACTGTGAAGGACAGTTTACCTAAAGACGAAGATGACAGAGAATTTGGAAAGAAGACACTCGACTAGGCAGAAACGATGATTTTTTTTCTAGGAGAAGTACTTGTGATGATGTAATGATTTTTTTTTTTGTTTGTTTGTTTTTTACGTGTACCCCTGTAGCGCGGTAGGCTCTCTTGAGGGGCCTGTGGAAGTTGGCCCGAGCCCGTTATGGCGCAGGCAAGTGTTTTATAGTGGTGCCATCTTCTCTCTTACAGCCGATGTCTTGTAATTACTCAGTATGTATGAGTAATAACTTAATGAAACATTCTAGAAACACTGAAAACTGTGAATCACTTGTTAATGATACCACGATCAAAAGTGCTTATCATAAATTACTATATAACTTGAACCTCTCCCAAAATGATTATGAGCTGTCTCATCTTTCTCTGTTTATGAATTCTGAATGTGAACTTGAGGGCACTATCACAAATAAGCAAGTAAAAACTCTTCTGATTGATCATTTTGAGAGATTATATCATTTACATACCCAAGAGAGCGCTCAAAATCTCAGCTCGTATTTTCTACAATGGTCAGTGTAAAGCAAACTGTTCAAAAAATCTGGACATCAAACCCATTAGTAGTGGTAACAGCACGAGTAAATGAATTAAAAAAAAATTTGATTTCCAACTCGAGGATAAATACTGTGATGAACATGATCTTGAAAGTATTCTCACACTTTGACAATAATAGGCCAAAATTTGGGGATACCTTCTTCAAGTCGCTAATGTTATCATCATCAATGCGACAAGAAAATATTTAAAAGAAGAGTGACACAGTTTTTCAGATAATATAATACATTTTTTATAATGGCCTGAAGAAAACTCCATTTCATGTTTGTACTGCACAAGCAATATATGAAACATGCAGATCAAAAACTTTGATTACATCATTGAACCACATTGGCTTGTGCAGCAGCTATGACAGTCTTCAAAGAATGAACCATTCTTTCGCAGTAAGAGCAGTTACACTATCAGAATAAAACAGATCCATTATCACCACACTTTGCACGTGATATGCTACTTTGTGCATCCATGGATAATTTTGACCATGAGGAGCATACAAAGTCCGACATAGACCTAGACTACGCGGGAGCCAACGCCTCAAAGGACTCGGTGAAATGGTTTAACTATAGTAGTAATGGGAGTACTACTATTATTGCTATAATTATTATTATCATTATTATTATTATTATCATTATTATTATTATTATTATTATTATTATTATTAGTAGTAGTAGTAGTAGTAGTAGTAGTAGTAGTAGTAGTAGTAGGCGGTGGCTGAGTCGTCAAAGTAACGGCCTCGTGTTCAGGAGGACGCGAGTTCAATCCCCGCCCGGTGCCACCAAGCTGGGATTTTTCAGCCGCCGCCGAGTGGCTTAAAACTACCCACATGCTGTCCAGAAGACCACCTATCAACCCGGACTCTAGATTCTAGGATCAAAGATGAGCTCTGGGAGGGAAGCATGAGCCAATGCAAGATGGCGCCACTATAAACACTCGCCTGCGCCAGAACAGGCTGGGAGCCATCAGGTCCCACCGGATTGCAGCCTTGGACCGATCAGCAGGTACCACCGGGAAGAAGCCAACCGGGGCAATCGGCTCCAATTTAAAAAAAAAAAAAAAAAAAAAAAAAGTAATAGGAGTACTGCTATTATTATTATTATCATTATTATTATTATTATTATTATTATTATTATTATTATTATTATTATTATTATTACCATTATTATTATTATTATTATCATTACTATTATTATTAATATTATTATTATTATTATTATTATTATTATTATTATTATTATTATTATTATCATATTATTATTATTATTATTATTATTAGTAGTAGTAGTAGTAGTATTAGTAGTAGTTGTAGTAGTAGTAGTAGTTGCAGTAGTAGCAGTTGTAGTAGTAGCAGTAGTAGTGGTAGTAGTAGTAATAGTAGTAGTAGTAGTAGTAGTAGTAATAGTAGTAGTAGTAGTAGTAGTAGTAGTAGTAGTAGTAGTAGAAACTTTTAGAGGAAGTGGCGTCATTGTGACAAAGGACGGACAACGACACTTAGGTGCAGTGATCGGGACAGAGGTATATAAGAAGGAGTACGTGGGAGACAAAGTAGCTGAATGGGTGAAGGAAATAGAAGCTTTGTCTGCCATTGCCAAGACTGAGCCACACGCTGCCTATTCAGCGTACACCCACGGCATCCAACATCGGTGGACGTTCCTGATGCGCACCATCCCCGGCATCAGTCCACTCCTCCGACCACTGGAAAATGCCGTCAAGAATGTATTCTTGCCGGCGCTGGTGAAATCTCATGCTTTGGGGAGGAAGAGAGGATATGCTAGCCTTCCCCAAGACTGGGTGGGATGGGGATCACCAACCTGAGAAGCTGGCAGATAAGGAGAACCAAAATTCCATCAGCCTTACCAGGTCACTCATCAACAGGATCATCGCTCAGGAGGCAGAGGGCGAGATAGACCAAACAGAAATAAGAGATATTAAAAGAAAAATATCAGAAGAAAGGCAACAGGCCCAAAAAGACGAGCTGGACCGTCTTACACACCCCCTGTCCACAGAAATGGGTAGAAAAATACACACAGCACAGGAGGCAGGCGCCTCTAACTGGCTAACGTCATTACCAATCAGAGCAAAGGGCTTCAGCCTCAACAAACAAGAATTTGTCGACGCCATTGCTCTGAGATATGGCTGGCCGATTGAGGGACTGCCTGATCTCTGTGCATGTGGATCACCAAATGATGTCACCCACACCATGACATGTAAAAAAGGAGGCTTCTAAAAAAGGAGGCTTCGTCTGTATTCGACACGATGAAGTGAGGGATCTGACAGCCAGCATGCTTGGGGAGGTATGCCAAGACGTCACTACCGAGCCGGCACTGCTTCCCCTGGACGGCGAACACCTTCGGTACAGGACAGCCAATACCTCACAGGAGGCACGGGTTGATGTAAGTGCCCGCGGATTCTGGTTGCGCGGACAGCGGGCGTTCATGGACATCCGCATATTCGACCCGATGGCTGCCTGTCACCGTGAGCTGCCCCTGCAAGCCGCCCACCACAGGAACGAGCAGGAGAAGACAAGGGCATACGGTGAAAGAATCCAACATGTGGATCAGGGCAGCTATTCACCACATCCGGCGGGATGGGTCCCAGGGCCCAATGCTTCTACACACGCCTCGCGGAACTAATCTCAGAAAAGAAGCAACAGCCAAGGAGCCACGTTGTCGCCTGGATGAGGTGTCGCCTCTCGTTCTCCCTGCTCAGGTCGGCCATCCTATGTCTCAGGGGCACCAGACACTCTGGCCCAAAAGCCACCACCATCTCCAATATGGACTATGAAGCCACAGTGGTGGAGAGTGACATTAGGGTGGGTCGGGAGTGACTTGAGTAGGGATGGAAAGGGGGATCTAGACGTAATAGATGATAGGTGATTTAGTGTCAGGTAGTATTAGTGATATGGTTGGATGCCACAGTCATTAGCGAACAGAGTTGGGGCTAATGACCTCCAAGCTATGGAGCCCTCCATGATTATGTGTCGGGAAATTAAACATGGGTGGAGGTATCATTTATATTAGTTGTTGCAGTAGTAGTAGTAGTAGTAGTAGTAGTAGTAG